>NC_064284.1:39406720-39734784 GCF_019186545.1 Solanum stenotomum | reverse complement strand
CGGGGACGTTGCTCATGATCTTTTGCTATGTATAAGACTTTTCTTTTTAGTTATGTTTTGACTATGAGGGTGAGCCCGGTAGTTTGTCTTGGCCCCCGCTAAGTACTCATGTTTAGAGGTGGTGTTGGACAAGTTGTGTATTATGCTTGAGCTTGACTCATCTATGGTATTTATGTACCATTTCTTCTTTTTTTCTCTTGCTCCCTTAGTCCCGATTTCCCCCTTTGATTATGCTTATTGCTTATGGTCATTTTAATTGCTTCCGCGACCAAGGATGTGTAATGATACGCTATGAGGCTTGTTTGGGGTTCCTTCGGGTTCCCCATTCGCCGGTCACGTCTAGGCCCTAGGCTTGGGTCGTGACCCTTTTGGTGACCTGGTTGTCCTTCGCCGACTAGATCAGCGATATGTCGAATATGGTTGCTGCTTGGCATCGCTTCCAATTGGACAGGCTGAGACGGGCTCGCTAAACAAAATTGGTGAGTCGCTTAAGAGGTATTATATCGCCTAAATTGATAGAACCTAGAATCATGATAGGCTCACCTAATGTACTTGGTGAGTCACCAAATTGCATGGTAGCACGCCGATAATGCCGAAATGGTAGGGCTTTCTTCCAACCTACACAAACAACACACATTATTGAAAAACACTAACACATGGGTTGCCTCCCATGAATCACCTAAGTTAATATTGTGGTACGACGTGACCATGCCCCTAGACATCATCCAAATACACCACTTTAACCACTCTCACCTCATGACCTTCTCCAAAATAAAATTTCAAACATTGGATATTAACCTTGAACTTGGAGTCATCTACATTAACAATTTCAATAGATCCATTCCCAAACACTTGAGTTACCTTAAATGGATCAGACCACTTTGATTTTAACTTTCCTGGAAAGACCTTCAACGGGGAATTTAATAACAACACTTTCTCACCTACCTGAAACTCTTGGTGTAGGATTTTAGCATCATTCCAATGCTTTACCTTTTCCTTGTAAAGGAATGAACTTTCATATGCCTTTAGCTAGAATTCCTCCAACTCAAGGATTTGATCCAAACGATTATGTGAAGCACTATCCCAATTGAGATTTACAATTTTTAACGCCCATAAGGCCTTGTGTTCTAATTCTATTGGCAAATGACAAGCTTTGCCAAAGACCAACTGATAGGGGAACATCCCGATAGGCAATTTAAAAGCATTCTGATAAGCTCAAAGGGCATCATCAAGACTCTTTGACCAGTTGGTTCTATTTGCATTCATTTTTTTCACAAAATGTTATTGATCTCTCAGTTAGACACTTCAACTTGCCCACTTGATTGAGGATGATCTGGCGTAGCAATTTTATATTTCACCCCATATTTAGACAAAAGAGATTCAAACTTCTTGTTGTAGAAATGGGATCCCCCATCACTGATTATTGCCTGAGGGATGCCAAACCTTGTAAAAATATACCTTTTGAGGAATTGCACTATACTTCTCCCTTCACTATTAGTTAAAGCCACCGCTTCTACCCACTTTGATACATAGTCCACAGTCACCAAAATGTATTTGTTACCAAAAGAACTCACAAAAGGCCCCATGAAATCTGTCCCCCATACATCAAAAAGCTCAACTTCAAGAATTGATGAAAGAGGGAATTCATGACGATAAGAGATACCCCCTTGCATTTGGCATTTAATGCATATTTTAGAAAAATCATTTGCATAGCGATTTAGATTGGACCGGTCGTATTCACATTACAACACTATAGAGGTTGTCTGAATTCCACTATGGTATCTACCCACTAGTCATGCATGACAAGCCTTTAAGATATTCTTTACCTCAACTTCCAGTACAAACTGCAGATTATGTGGTCATCGCATTCCCTAAGCAAATAGGGTTCATCCCAAAAGTATTTCTTCACTTAAAATAGGAACTTCTTTGATATATACCAACTCAACCCATCAGGTATAATCCTACAGACCACATATTTAGCATAATCCACATACCATGGCGTTGAGCCATTGTAACACCCCGAATTCGAGAATGGCAAGACATCAGTTTTTCAGAAGTTACAGGTGCCATCCAACGGAGGCCACCCACGACCCGTGGATGGGACCACGGAACATAGGTGTGGTACGTGGTTGGTCACCCCTAATTTTTGGCAGAAGCCTAGACCCGCGACTTGACCAACGGACCGTCGGTGGGTCTATGGTCCATGGTCCATGGTCGAGGGTCCATAGGTCAGGACCCCAAATTTTAGTTTCTGACCACAGTCGATGGTTGTGCATGATGGACCGTTGGTTAGTTCACGGTCCATCGGTCGAGGGTCGTGGTCGGCAGTTATTTCAAGGGTAGTTAGGTCTTTTTCTAATTAATTTATCCATATACTACGTCATTTTACCCTTTATCTATAGACATATATAAGTGATTTCAACTCCCAAATTAATTCATTCTCTTCAAATTCACCAAAGAAAAGAAGAACAAGTCTCCCCTTCAAAAAAATTCGCTCTCTAGAAGCTTGAAAAAGAAGATTCAAGCTAGGGTTCAAAGTCAAGCCTTCATTCTTCAATTGTTTTGGGCTTTGATATCAAGGTATGATAGTTTTCATCCATGGATTTCTTCCATTCATGGAATTCCAAAATTCTCCTATTTTCAAAGTTAGAAATCCCCAATTGAGTTGGGGCTTTCTTCAATTGCCATGGGTTCTTTTGATTATTGATTTAAATGATTGAGTTATGATCTCTTATGCATGAATTGATGAAATAATATGATTTTATGATGATTTCCCTATGAACCCATGAAACCTCCATGTTTTCCAAGTTAGGATCATATGATGTGGTATTTTTATTATGAAATGAGAGTTTTATGAAATCAGGCATGAATTGATAGAATTACGTGAATTTATGATGAAATCCATGTCTAATCCATGTTTTCTAGATATTGATGATTAACGATGGGTTTTGAACCTTGAAAGGTGAATTATGGAATTATGCATGTTCTTATAAAATTTATGTAAATGTTTTAAGGATGATTTGAGAGTGAAGTATCAATGATGATGTTGTTGTAGTGTTATTGAAAGGATTTCTCATATACACATAAAAGCATGATTGTAAAAGGTTTTCTCACATAGAAAGGATTCTAAGGTTGAAAGGTCTTCTCACCTAATTAAATCAAAGATAAAGAGCTATCCTAATGACTTAGTTTGGATTGGAAAGATGGTGTGCCCTTCCATGGATAATAAGAACAAGTGAGAAATGACTACTCCGCGAGATTTATGCTTAGCACTGAGAGGATATTGAGATGGAAGCTCTCCCGTTAATAGAGGTCGTGTTTCTAGAAGCAGTCTCATATCCCTTACCTATGTGCCCCCATAGGATGATTGTCTAGATAGACATTAGCTAGTGAATCCACTTAAGCTAGAAGTTCATGGTTCTACCTTGGTAAGTAGGATAACTCTTTTCGGTGTGGGAGGCACCCGGGGATCATGCTATAGCTCACATGATCTCTATGTCGGTTAAGGCTAATTCCCACAATAATGATGAACTAAGGTTACTTCAAGAAGTATCTTGTATGTGTTCAAAGGTTTTAAAGATGTCAGCTTGCATTGACCATGTTTTGTGACTTGTGTTTTCTAACTCTTCTTATATCATGTTTTAGCTTGGCCAATTGCATGTCATGAAATGTCCCATTTTAGCATCATTTAAATGTTTTATGCATAGCTATCATACTTGATACATTATTTTGTACTAACGCATACTCGTGCCTACATTTCCTCAAATGTAGGGTCCAACGTCAGGGTCCCCAGTTTCGTGGTTAGTGGTTGATCTCAACATTTTCGAGTTTGGTGAGTCCTCATGCTTTGAGGAAGGATTTTCATTGTTCTTAGTTTCTTTCTTATTTTCAGTTTTTGGCATGATGTATGGGCTAGGCCCAATTTCATTCTATTGTATTAGATGGCTATTGAGACTAGTGTTTTAGACTTCCGTTTTCTTCTATAAAACTTTTGGTCTTGAAATGTTGTTTCTACCTATTATGTTCTATTTCTTATGTTATAAATACTAAGTGGCACGTATGGGGTCTCTCGGGGTCCCATATGCCATGTTACATCTAGGGGGTACCCCTAGGTCATGACAGTTATGAGAGAGCCCCATTACCATTTCATTGGGAAAAGTTTCATCGATCTCTCTATCTTTAGTTGTTATAGCAATTGGTTCAAGTCGAGACAAATGAACAACCGCTTGATTTTCACACCCTTTCCTATCTCTCCCTTCAAAATCAAACTCTTAAAGGAGGAGTACCCAATAGATCAATCTTGGTTTAGTTTCTTTCTTTCCAATGAAATATCAAAGAGCGGCATGATCAGTGTGCAAAATTATTTTAGTGCCCATAAATAAGCTTTGAGCTTCTCAAACCTATACACAACAACTACCAACTCTTGTTCTGCGACAGTATTATTCTTCTGAGCACAATTTAGAGTCTTACTAGCATAATAGATAGGGTGAAAGAGATTGTTCTTGTGTTGACCTAGGACAGCACCAAGAGCTACACCATTGGCATCACACAAAATCTCAAAGGGAACACTTAAATCCGAAGTAATAATGATTAGGGCTGAGACTAATTTTCTTTCTAACCCAAAAATGCCTTCATACAATTAATAACTAACTCAAAAATACTTTTTTCAAGCAACTTACACAATGGGACAACTACCTTGGAGAAGTCTTTTATAAATGGATTATAAAATTCGACATGTCCAAAGAAACTTCGAACACCTTTATGGAAATCAGGGGAGGAAATTTTGCAACTACATCAATTTTCGCTCGATCCACTTCAATACCCTTTCTCGAAATCTTGTATCCAAGCACAATTCCTTCTTTAACCATAAAATGAAATTTTGATCAATTAAGAACAAGATTTGTCTCGACGCACAATTCTAACACTCTACTCAAATGATTTAAACATTCTTCAAAGGAGTCACCAACAATAGAAAAGGCATCCATGAAAACCTCTATAGAATCTTCTACCATATTAGTGAATATCGATAATATGCACTTTTGAAATGTTTCCGGCGCATTACACAATCTGAATAGAATTCTTTTGAAGGCAAATGTCCCATATGGGCAGGTGAGAGTGCTTTTTTCTTGATCTTTTGGGGCAATGGAAATTCGGTTGTAACCCGAATAGCCGTCAAGGAAGCAATAATATCCTCTACTTGTAAGACGATCTAACATTTGGTCAATAAAGGGCATTGGTAAATGATCCTTTTCAGTTTATGAGTTGATTCACAGAGAAATTGTGTAAGCAGAAGGGAAGGCGCAACGGTTAGCGACTGCCCGAGGAGTGATCCCTCTCTTATTTTCCCTTTTTTAAGATAAGAAAATAGACAATAAGCCCATCAAGTTTCCGATAATCCGTACACACCCTCCATCTGGTAACAGGACGGGTTACAACGATTTCAGTCTTTCCATTCAATACTACGATCATACCACCATTTTGGGAATACATTGCACTAGACTCTCCCATTTGATAACCACAATAGGATATATCACTCCGGCATCCAACCATTTGATTAACTATTTTTTACCACTTCTTACATAGGAGGATTCAGCCTCCTTTGATGTCCAATACTCGGCTTGCACTCATCGGATAGTTGAATCTTGTGTGTGCAAATACTCGGAGGAATCCCTATAATATCGAAGATAGACCAAACCAAGGCTTTAATATGCTTCTTCAAAGTACCCATCATGACCTCTACATGCTCTATCAATAAGTCTTTTGCGATACCAGTAATGTACCATCATCCTCAAAGAATACATATCAAAGATGTGAAGGTAACATTTTAGCTCTAATTTTGATGGCTCTTCAATGGATGGTTTGCCTAGATGATTTTTCCAGTTTTTCAAGTCAATGTCCAATTTCTTAGGGTGGAATAAAAAAGTGCTCGAACCTACAAGAGAACCCACTACCTCATCAAAGTCATTAATCTCCTCTCTATCATAATTGAGAAACACATCTTCCAATGATTTCCCTACTCATCATTTCGCTTACACTGGCCACCGCCTCATTGATGCACATCTACTTGAGATGGCATGGGCATATCATCGAGGTACTTTATGAATTTGCAAATGTTGAAATTTACTTCTTTATTGGTTACCCTGAATTTTAAGTCACCACTCTCAGCATCGACAATAGTTTTCCCAGTAGCTAAGTAGCTCAAGATGGTTGACCAATGATAATCAGAATTTCGGCATCAATTTCACAATCAAGGACTATAAAATTAACTGGAAATATAAACTTATCCACCTTCACTAGAATGTCATACACCACTCCCACCAGCCTTTTGATTGACTAGTCCGTCATCAATAATCTCATGGTTGTTGGCTTTGGGTCGTTCAGCCAAAGTTTCTTGAAAATCTTCAAAGGCATCAAGTTTACGCTTGCCCCGAGCAGATAAGCTCTAGAAATTTGATATCCCCCAATAATACATAGAATAGTGAATGCTCTCAGGTCAGTTTTCTTTATGATCATGTTTCTTGTCATAATAGTGCTACAATTGTGAGAGACTCGAAGAGTTTCAAACTCCATCCTTCGTTTCTTTATCACCATCTCTTTCATATATTTATCATAACCTGATATCCCAATCAAATCATCCACTAAAGGGATGTTCACCGATAAATTCTTGAGTACACCTAAGAACTTTTGATATTTTGCATCACTCTCTTTTTTCTTTAGGCATTGTGGAAACTATGGGGTTATCTTTATTGGCACTTGTGTAGATGGGGCTGCTACATCATCATCTTTCTTATTTTCTCGCAAACAGCTTCCATGGTTCTCTTCTTCAACAACATCTGGTGATAACTCATCAGCTTGACTCGTTAGTTCATTATCGACAACTACCTTTTTCTGAGCCAACATCTCCACCGAAAGACTCATTTTGCCACTCTGAGATACAAACATGAGTATCACTCCTTGAATTTACTTTCATATCAATAGGCACACTCTCTCTTGATGTTAAATCTAAATGAGCTGAAATCTAGATCATTTGTGCCTCAAGTTGCTTAATAGATGTTTAGTGGGAAGTAACGTTGTGCGTCAATGTGGAGAAGTTTATCTTCATTTCGTTCAATACCATGTCGAAACCTTCCACCTTTTCAAGTATCTTCACTAACATGTTATTTGTTCAAGAATCCTTTGAATTCGTTTGGCCCACCTTGTAATTTGAATAATAAAACGAAGACTCATACTCATTACCATCAACATCATGCTCCTCATACACAGCCTTTTGACTACTCCAACCATGACTTTCCCAATTATTGTCACCACCTTCTTTCCGATGTTGATTATCACTCGGCCTTTGATAGCTCAGAAAAAGAACCCTCCACCTTATTCCTTACACGACAGTATTCTTAATCAAAACCCTCTTTAAGGTTTACATCCATCAACCTCAATCCCTTACTAACAAAAATCGCATTCACCGATTTGAATTAATCCCTGATGACATGATTTTATATTAATTCAAGTTGGGTCATCATTTTTTCCATATCTTCATCACATCTTGTGCTCTTCTTTATTTCTCTCTCGGCAAGCCCAAATATGTAGAAACTATTTGACTTTCTCCCATGTACCATGCACAATTGATCTTAGTCATCTCATCAAATAATGTTGAAGTCACCTCAAAGGTTGCTTCATGATTCCTCCTCGAACAAGTTGATCAACTAATCTTTTGTTCACGTCGTTAAGGCTCTAGTAAGAATATTGTAACAACACTTTATTCCGTAGCTCGTGATCGGGACATTGTAGCATTAATTGTTGAAATCCCATCCATGTCTTATGAATGGATTCTCCTTCAACTTGTATGGAATTTTGTATACGGTCTCTTAGCTACAACATCATTGACGGAGGGAAATACTTATCAACAAACTCTACAAGAAGCTCTTGCCACGAGGCAATAGAATTTCTTGGTAACTTAGCTAACCACTTGATTGCTTTCCCCACTAGGGAAAAGGGGAATAACCTCAACCGAATGGGTTCCTGCAAAACATTCTTGAGTATGGATTTCCCACACATCTCCACAAAATTTCGAATATGATCATGGGGTTTTCATGAGCTAAACCCCAGAAGAACCCTTTGATTTGCAAAAGGTTGGAGCATTGCACCGATTACTTGAAACATTGCATTACCCACATTTAGAGGTAACCGGATAGCTCCATTGCACTCAAGTTTTTATTCATCAACATTATCCATAGTTCCTATATCCACTTACCATCCATGATCACTGACGATATTACTTTTAATTGAACTCATCATGTCACCCATCAAAATCAATATAATGAAACAAATAGTAAGAATGTTCTACTACACTAAATAAGTACCAAAAACACTTCACTAAAAGAATTCTAAGCACCACTATCCGGCAACATCGCCATTTTTTATAATGCTCAACTTACTTATAAAATTATTAAATAAATAAGAAATCATTATTAATCTAATTACCTAATGTATGAGGTGGGGCTAGAATTCCACAGGGAGTGGTATGTGAAAGAAATCAATTACAAAGTCAATTCATGTCCAAATTCATGGCAGGTAAATGGTAATAAGACTGGAAAGAATTCCTATTATCAAATTAAGACTATTAAGTAACCAATTTCGATCAATTAACCTAAAATAAATTATTTACAAGCAAGCGGAGTGGGAATCTTGGAGTGTTGCAGAAGTGGGTATCGATTTCAAAAGGTGGGTAAATGTGAATGCTCAAAAACCGTAACTACCCATGAATAGGTTGGGTTAATCTCAAACACATATCATATTTCTCAATCATAATATGCTCATTACAAGAATTCCTCTCGTACACGCTCGTGTATTGTAACACTTAGGATTCGATAAGGGTAGAAAATCTCAACTTTTGCAGGATCTGGTGCTAGTCCCGACAAAACCACCAATGGCTCGTGGACTGACACAGAGACCATAGGTTTATACATGGGTGGCAGTCCAATTCTTTCCAAAATGTCAAGTTCTATTACTTTTCCAACAGTTCACCAGGATAGCCAGTCGTGCAATGCAGGAGCCGAAGGTAAGTTTTGTAAGTGAGTCCAAACTTATAGAAATTTCAGAGTCAAAGTTGATACCCACGACTGGGCATGTAAGGCCCGTGGATGGACCCACAGACCGTACATGGGTTCATCATTGGGAGTCCAAAATCTTGGTCTCTGAACCCATTGACGGCCAACTAGTATGATCCATGGTCAGACCAACAGATCGTAGGTCAGGTCGTCGACGAGAGTCCACAGTTATTTTCTTTAGGGCTTTTGGATCTTTTCCTAATTTTTTACCCTCTAATAGAAACCCTATATAAATGTTTTTAACCCCGAAGTCTTCCAAATCAATTCATTCTCTAAAATTCTCAAAACAAGAACAAGTCTTTCTCTCAAAAATTTCTAGAAGAATAAGAAAACTAGGGTTTTCAAGTCAAGTCTCCAATTCCACCATTGAAGTCAAGATTTTGGCATTAAGGTATGATAGTCTTCATCCATTGATCCCTTTCCTCCATGGAGTTCCTAAATTCTCTAATTTATAAAGTTAGAAATCCCCAATTGAGTTAGGGTTTTCTTCTATGTCATGGGTTCCTTTCAATGTTGATTTATTTTATTATTTTATGATCTATTATGCATGCATTGAGAAGATTCCATGCTTTTAAGATGAATTCCCATGAACCCATGCCTAACCCATGTTTTCTAGATTATGATGATTGAAAGTGGGTTTTGAACTATGAAAGGGGAATTATGGAGATATGCATGTTCTTATGAAATTGATGAAATATGATGTAAGTTACTTTGAGAGTAAAGAATATATGATGTTGTTGTTATTAATTATTTTGAAAGAATTTTCTTACATAATTACTCAATGCATGAATGTGAAAGGTTTTCTTACATAAAGGATTCTAAGGTTGAAAGGTCTTCTGACCTAAAATGAATTAAAGTTAAGGAGTTATTCTAATAATGAGGCAAGTGGCGATTACCCATGACCTCCAATGATAAGACAAGTGGTGATTACCCATGTCTCATGATTATTAAGGAAAGTTAAGAATAATGAATATTTTGTGGGAGTTATGCTTAGAACCAAGTGTACAAGTGGCGATTACCTATGTCCCATAAACTATGTACCATCATAGATTGTTTAGATAGACATTAGAAAGTGTATCAACGTAAGCTAGAAGTACATGGTTCTTACCTTGACAAGTGAGAACACCTCTTTTTGGTATGGGATAGACACCAGATTCCATATTAATAGCTCACGTGGTTTTATATTTCAGTTAAAGGTAATTATCCCACAATAATGAATTAAGGTCATTTCAAGAAGTATCTCATGCCTATCTTAAAGATGTTGGCTTGCATTGACCATGTTTTTATGACTCATGTTTTTTAACTCTTTTATCTCATTTTTAGCTTGGTCATAGCATATCATGAAAAGGTCCCTTTTTATCATGATTTCACATGTTTTATGCATTGCTATAATACTTGATACATTTTTGTACTAACGCATACTCTTGCCTACATTATCCCAAATGTAGGGTTCGACGCTCCAGATTTGCACTTCTATGGCTAGGATCATTTAGTAGAAGTTTGAAGATTGGTGAGTTCTCATATTCTGAGGACCAAGCCTTTATTTCATATTGTCCTTACATTTCAGTTTTGAACTTGATATACGGGTTACGTCTCGATCATTCTTATCTACTAGATGGCTTTGAGACATTGTTAGACTTCTGCTTCTTTTTATGAAACTCTTATGTTTTGAAATTGTCTTTTTCCTTCCATTGATTTTCTATTATCTTGTATGATGTATGTTAAGTGGCTTGTGTAGGGCCTCTTGGGGTCCTATATGTCATGTTACACCTAGGGTATACTTTGGGTCGTGACATGTATAATCAACTAAACAACCCAATACCTTGACATGAATCTTCTCTCTCGAGCAAGATTAACAATTAGAAATGAAACTCCAAATTCCGTTTCGCAAGCAAATGAAGAATTTCAAACTAATATGCAAGCATCAATTCAATTACCCACTTTATATATCCTCTCTCAAGCAATATATAGAAATCTAAAGCTAGAATTAAGTTTGCAATCTTAATTCATAAATTAAACACATGACAATCAAATTAAATCCATGGAAATCAAAGTAAAACAGAGCAATACACATTATCCTATCAATTTAATCAAAACTCAACTCTATATGCACACTCCTAGAATAGGGGTTTTAGCCAATCAAATTAAAAGTACAAGAAAATATACCAAAAATATTCTCGGCCATCAGATTGATGATTTCCAACTTCAATTTAAGAGACTCACTTCTGAAATCCCAAAAAGTATAGGTTACAAACTTGTTTCTTACACTACAAAACAGAGGTTTGTATTGTACTCTACTTGGAAAAGTTTTAGATTCAATTGTATGAGAAAAAATAATATACTTTCTCTCTCTTTTCTACTATTTATACTACCCCCAAAAACTATCCAAAATTCCATCAAATTTTCCTAGTCGGCGATGTTAGGCATGATAGATGACTCGTTCGATGAGTCACCAACTTATTTTTCTTCTCGCCTTTCTTAGATTCAGGCTTCAGGTGTTGGAACCACAGTTGGCGAGCTCGATAGAGTTCCTTCGCATTCAGTGAGTTGTCGATTATCACCCAATCTCGCCTTTTTGGCCTTCAACTTGTCTTAATTGTGCTTCACTTTCAATGAATACCTGTTAGTCCGTCGATTGAATTCGGTGAGTCATTGTTTAGTTATTTTCCTCGCCGACTTATCTTGAGCATTTGAGTCAAGACTCTGACATTTTTGGCGAGGTTTGGCACATTCGATGAGTCGTAGAGTGCTTTTTTATGAGCATCAATGTCATATTTTTGCTCTTTTTCAATATTTTACCCTTTTTGCGTAATTTCATCCTTGTCTTCTCCTAGAGACTTCATAGCTACAAAACACAATAACTTCTTAGAAATTGGACATAACTAGCATTGAGGACATCAATTTTTGAACTAAATAGGCCTCAAATGAGTCAAAATCTCGGACTCATTAGTCTTCTGCTATGATTACCTCCTCATGTTCGAACCATTGCTCTAGTTTGCTGATGAACCTGACTAACTACTTGTTGCAGAGGCATTCCTTCTTAAAGTTCCCAAACTCCCCATAATGGAAACAACCACGGCCAAGTGAAGGAATGTTGGATAATGTATAAGAAACCCCTTAACCACCCGTAGAAGCAGGCATAGTCGACTGAATCGGAAGAGCTACATACATTTGATGACCTGAACCTCTGGAGTACGAATCACTATAGTTACCCATATTTTTGGACTTTTTTGCCTGCCTTGGTCTGCCCAGCCTGTCGAACTCCCTTTACCTTTTCCACAAATTCAATCACCTCATTGAAACTATTACCTTTAGAGGTCATATGCACAGAAAAAACCTGCAATTCAAAACTCAAACCTTTGACCAACAACCGGATCCTCTCTTCCTCAGTGCTCACCAACTACATAGAATATCAAGATAAGGCATGGAACTTAGCCTCATTAGTAGCTAGAGTCATGTTATCCTTCTAAAGAGTCATAAACTCATCCTTTTTCCTAGCTCTTAAGCCATGAGGCGCATACTTTTCCCAGAACAAAGAATGAAATTGTGCCCAAGTTAATGGAGGCAAGCCCAATGAACGACATTCCACATAAGCTCTCCACCACTACTTTGCCTCACCCTGAAGCTGGAAAGTCACAAACTAAATCCCATGTTTTTGTTCAATGCCTAACTTGTGAAGCCTCTTGTAGCAGTCCAAGATGAACTCGAAGGCATCCTTACCCTTAGAACCATGAAAAACTAGAGGCTTAATCTTCGAGAACTTAGTTAGAATCTCATATTCTGTACAATTTATCACAGGGTCAAGCAACACCCAAGTCCTTATTTAGCTAAGAACAGTAGCAGCAACAGTCTGAGTGACCAGGTAGTCTGCATCATGGGAAAGGCTCCAGTACCTACCAACCCACTTAGAAAAGCTAGTACTAAACAATACCCATTTCCAAATGGGGAAGACATGCATCGCAGCCTGCATCCTAACTTCATGTTTAACATCATCTTTAATCTCAATATCAATCTCTTCCTCCACAGGATCCTGGGGTTCAGGTAGGGTCGCTTCCCTTGGTGCATTCATTTTCTGAGCTCCACCTCTGGCAGGTGTTTCTCTTCCTCTTCCCCTATCTCTCCCTTTGACTCTACCATGACCTCTCATTGTGGGCTCAATTGCTTACTCTACCAGTAGAGCTACTACCCTTGCACCATTAGGTCAAGTGTAAACTATCTGCAGACAGAAGAATGGAAGATTAGGATATCAATTTGCGTCGCCAAATACTAATTAGAATCAAGTCATAGCATGAAGGAAGGAAGAAAAAGAATTTCCTAAACTCATGTAGCCTCTTACAGAAAAGTACAAATATCTCTGTATCGTTTCACAGGACTCTACTAGACTAATTTTGGTATGATAAGATCAACAAACTTAGGGCTCTGATACCAACCTTGTAATGACCCTGACCATCGTTAGTGGCACCCATATGAATCCACTTGGTAGGAGAACCAATGAATAACTTGAAACCAACCCAACACCATTTCTAAAGCTAATTTATCATAATAAGGAAATAAAATAGTTTTGAGTCCCCATAAACTCAACCCAATAGTCTAAAAACTTTTAATGCGAAAAATAACCCTTAAGAACTCAAAATCATCATACCAAAACTCTAAAAAGTCAAACTAGGGATGCAACACTGAAACTAAACATAAACTAAAGTTTATAAGTCTGTGTCCAAGCAAATGGACAAGAAAATGTAGAAGAATCCATGATAGCCTTATGCAACTCACCCTTATATTCGAAGTCAAGTATCTCCCAACTGAAATCTTAGATCAGTCGTTGGAAGATGTCATATACTCAACAAGGAAAAGAACAGGTGCAATATAAATACACAAACCACATTATACTGATAGGATCAAATGACCAGCCCTAGATATGAATGTAAATAGTTCACTACAATATAGTAACATAGGATAAACATATGACAACAAGTAACAAACCACATAGACTCTCAGTCACATGGAATGAACATCAATGCCAAGATTCATGTCCCATATGATCACAAATGCAAATGCATAGTTCTCTCATGGAACCATAATCATATGTATGGTCCTCTCAAAGCCTAAATTGTTTGTATACCAGCGTGGTATCTAAGCCATCTATAGATATTGTACCTGCATGGTACCCAAGCCATCTGTAGTTAGTGTACCGGTGTGGTACCCCAGCCAACCAATAATCACAAACAGTCATGCACAATCACATAACACAAGTTCATTACATGAGATTACCTAATGATTACATACCATATGTCTCCCTACCATGCATATTACAAAGTAGTAGATATGCATACATACAAAAGCTAGAAACATACAACCATCACCTACCTTGAATTAAGCCTCTTGGAAACTTTAAATAACCCAAGTTTTTCCATTGCAAAGTTCATTGGCTTGTTCTTGATCTAAATGAAACAATATAAACAATAATCAATCACTAATCGCATATTATATAACCAATATTATCAACAAATCCTAACCCTAGGGCAATATATGATCATCTTGCCCCAACTTAGGGCTTTTTCCCACCATAAAATCATGTCAAAACCTTCCTTCTATAGCAATAACCTAGATTCTAAGGCTTAAAAATTAATGCACAAGCTTGTGGAGTCAAATTCTTACCTTTACCGACAAATTCCATGGAAAAATGAGTGCAAACTGCCCAAAATTACCCCTCCTAAGTCCAAGAACTCAAAGTGCCAAAAATAAGGGTTTTGAGGCTGTTTCTACACTAAAATCCTATTCGGTCCGCTAAAGCGGCCCAACTCACTATAGCAACACAGCTATAGCAGAAACTAACCCTGATATAGCAGTCTGGACACTCCGTTATAGCGGGATGCCTCCCGCTATAGAGGGCTCGTGAAACTTCAGACACTCAAACTCCAAAAAAGATCATTTATACAACACAAACTCTTCCCCTGACATCCCAACACGTATCTTTCACGCCAAGATCAATTTCGGGAGTTATACTTACCCGGTTTCGATTTTGAAATGCCTTATGAACTCATTAATGTCTTGGCTAGAAGAATATATCAACCAAACCTCAACACCACTCCCACCCATTACCTGATGGATCTAGACCTCACCAAACTCAGATTTCATCTAAGGCTAGCCTAGCTAAAAATTTGTAAGTCACTACTCGAAAAGTTTTCTAGCTTACTCATAATGACCGGTTCAGGTCGTTACAATTGTACATGTCCAAACAGTCACCATTTGTGATTGAAGTGCATTGAACATCCTCATCTTGTAGTTGGATGAAGATGTACATAATGATTTTATTTATTTAATTATTTATGTTGTCCAAGCTTTGGTGAAGAAGTAGACAAAACACTTTCTCCTATCAATTTACCGTAGATATACTAGATGAAGATTCTCATCCATACCATTCATCGAAGGAGAATTAGTTGTGACCAAAGAGACGCATATTATTTGCAACTTCTGTTATCATCTACATAGAGAGAGAAACACAAAATTTTCAAGTTAATAGAACAACATCATGAAAAGTGCAGGAGCACATGAAACTATTTTCACCATGCTGACTTAAAGCTTCAAACTATTGGCACCTGAGATACATCATCTCTTTTTTTTTAGATTTGCGATGGACTGCAAACAATCTCATTATCATATCAAAAGATATGGGAGATCATTCATAAATGGCGTGGAATTACTTGATGCATCTTCATTGGTTGCCTTGGCTTTGACATACTTGGTGCATTTTTCTTTGCAATTGTGGCTTTGGGGCGACGAACCTAACTTGGTGCATCTTCTTTTATAGTTGTGCCTTTAGAGAGAAGCAAACTTAGTGCATCTACTTCTACAATTGTGGCTATGGAGAGAACCACACTTAGAGTGTCTTCCTCTAAAGTGAGGCTTTGACGATGAATAATACTTTGTATTTTTTCTTCTATAGTTTTGTTTTGGTGAGAAAGAGATTTTGGTGTAGTCTGTCCTAATTTTTGAGAGCAACTACTTGGCACATGATCAACTCCACAAATTAGACTCTAAAAAATGTCCCATGCCAAAGATAGAAGCTCGCTTATGGGTGGATCTATCTATAAAAATAGTGATGATGTTTGATAAAAAGATAATACGAACTTGATGAAGGCATCTATAACGATTTGGCAAGCCACTTCTTGGTGTTTGCTCTTTTCTTCTTATTTTTTTATACTTAGGCTTTTTGTATAGGATGATATGTCAAATTTTTTCATCTCTTTATATCATTGTTAATGTAAAAAAACTCTTGCAATTTTGAAGAAATAATATATATTTACTTAACACTTCAATGCAAAACAAGTGGGTTTTTTTATGATTTGTCTAGGCAACCTATTTCATGGTTTTCAACCTAGTGAATTTTTCTGGACCATACAGATTTAAACTCATGCGAGACAAGAGTAACAACTTCAACATTTAACTTATTTTTGTAGAGCTTTTGTGACTTCAAGATTTTGTTCGATTTTGAAGAGATTTTTAACTTGAATATTTGACTCAAACTAGGAGAGTTTTGTAATTCATTAAATCTGTCTCCAATATTAAGAGATGTTCAACTTAAGATCATCTCAAATTTGAAGAGTTTCACAACTTGAAGATTATCTCAAATTTGAAAAGTTTTGCAACTTCAAGACTAGATTGAATTTGAAGAGTTTCATGACATACAGTTTAAGCGTGTGTCAATGAGCATTTCAATTTGAAAATTTGGCTCGAATATGATGAGTTTTATAACTTGAAATTTAGGCTCGGGCATTGGGGAGCATTTCATCTTGAAGGATTTACTCAAATTTTAGGAGCTTTGTGACTTGAAGACTTAGCCCAAATTTGATAAGATTCATGACATGCATTTTAGGCTCGTGCATTGAGAAATATTTTAACTTGAAGATTTGGCTCAAATTTGATGAGCTTTGAAACTAGAAGGGTTTGCTCAAATTTGATGAGCTTTATGACATCCATTTAAGGCTCATGCACCGAGAAGCATTTCAACTTGAAGACTTGGCTCAAATTTGATGAGCTTTGAAACTTGATAACTTAGCTCAAATTTGATGAGCTTCGTGATATACATTTTAGGCTCTTACGTCAAGGAGCACTTTGACTTGAAGACTTGACTCTAATTTGATGAACTTTGAGACTTGAAGACTTGACTCTAATTTGATGAACTTTGAAACTTGAAGACTATGCTCAAATTTGATGAGCTTAATAGAATGCGTTTTAGGCTCGTGCATCAAGGTGAATTATAACTTAAATAGACTCGTTAATTTTAGGTTTGGATGATGAAAGTTTGTCCTCATCCTCAATATCATGTACATTTTATTTATGAGGATCAAAGTTCGGCAGCCCTTGACCTCCACTTGTAGCCATACTCAGTTCTATATCATGAGCATGAGTTGCTATTTGTTCAAATGTTTTAAGTTTTTTGTCTTGCTATATGTAACAAAGATCCCAATGCATAACTTGGAAACATATTTTGATCTCACAAGTTTTATTAAGGCAATCTTTGCAATTACGGCTAAAGCTCCTCCAATGATTGAAGAGATTATTGGCTTGCTCATAATTCTTTTGGCGGACCTTAGAAAGTTCTATCATGCTCACAACACACCTTTTGTTATAGAAACTCTTATGAAATTGTTGCTCCATCTACTCCCAGTTATCGATCGAACTAGATTCAAGATCGATATACCAGTTGAAAGCATTTCCTTTGAGAGATCGAACAAACTGTTTAATGAGATTCACTATATGTTCCAGAATTGCAAGTTTCAACAAAATATGTTACATGTTGTTTTGGATTTCCCTTGGTGTCAAATTGATTCAACGTAGGAGGTTGATAGCCGGCATGTATGTTTCAACTATCAATTATTTTCATATACAAATTTATATATGTGAGAGGAGATTTGGACATGGACCCAGAATTATCTTTGATAACCTCCCTGATGAAGTCCCTTCAATCAGTCAATGGGAATCAAACCTTCAGCAAACACTTGTATTTCATTCATCATTTTTTCTTATAGGGAAAAAGGACAAATATACCCCTAAACTATCGTAAATGTTATACATATACCCTCTGTCAGACTTTTGGGACTTAAGTGTGTCACGATCCAAGGGTACTCCTAGATGTAACATGGTGTATAGGACCCCGAGAGACCCCATACAAGCCACTTAGCATTCATAACATAAGAAATAAAACATAAGAGGTAAAATAACATTTCAAGTCCAAAAGTTTTTGCCAAAATAAAATAGAAGTCTAAAACACTTGTCTTAATAGTCATCTAATACAATAGAATGAAATTGGGCCTAGCCCATACATCATGTCCAAAACTGAAAGTAAGACGGAAACTAAAAACAATGAGAATCCGTCCTCGAAGCATGAGGACTCACCAAAGCTCGGAAATCTCACAGTCAACCACTATCCATGAAACTAAGGACCCTGACTGTTGGACCATACATTTGGAGAAATGTAGACAAAAGTAAGTGTCAGTACAAAACAATGTACCAAGTATGATAGTTATACATATAAACATTTAAAACATGCTAAAATAAGACATTTCATGACATGCAATTGACCAAGCTAAAACATGATATAAAAGGGTTAGAAAGCATAAATCATAAAACATGGTCAATACAAGCTGACATATTTAAAACCTTGGAACTCATATGTGATACTTCTTGAAGTAACCTTAGTTCATTATTATTGTTGTAATGGGAATTAGCCTTCACTGACATAGAGACCATATGAGCTATACCATGATCCCCCCGTGTCTCCCACACCAAAAAGGGTTGTCCTACTTGCCAAGGTAAGGACCATGAACTTCTAGATTAAGTGGATCCACTAGCTAATGTCTATCTAGACAATCATCCTATGGGGGCACAAATGTAAGGTATAAAGAGATTACTTCTAGAAACCCGGCCTCTACTAACGGGAGAGCTTCCATCTCAATATACTCTCGGTGCTAAGCATAAATTCCACAAAACAGTCATTTCTTACTTGTTCTTATTATCAATGGAAGGGCATGTCATCTTGCCAATCAAAGCTAAGTCATTATCCATGGAAAGGTAACATTCAATAACTAATCCAAGCTAGGTTCCATTAGGATAGCTCTTAATCTTTGATTCAGTTAGGTGAGAAGACCTTTCAACCTTAGAATCCTTAATATGTGAGAAAACCTTTCACGATCATGCTTTCATGTGTGTATGAGAAATTCTTTTGAACAACACAACAACAACATCATCATTGATACTTCACTCTCAAAGCATCCTTAAAACATTTACATAGATTTGATAAGAATATGCATAATCTCATAATCTCCTCTTTCATAATTCAAAACCCACATCACATTATCATAATTGGAAAACATGGGATTTACATAGGTTCATGGGGAAATCATCATAAAATCATAGTATTTCATCAATTCATGCATAAGAGATCATAATTCAGTCATTTAAATCAATAATCTAGAGAACTCATGGCAATTGAAGAAAACCCTAACTCAGTTGGGGAATTCTAACTTTGGAAATAGGAGAATTTGGGAAATCTATTAATGGAAGGAATCCATGGATAAAAACTATCATACATCAAAGCCAATTGCTTATCTTTAATGGAGGAATGGCGACTTTGACTTGAAACCCTAGGTTGAATCATTCTTCTTCAAGCTTTCTAGAGAGAGAAATATTTTGGAGAGGAGACTTGTTCTTCTTTTAAAAATTAGAGAGAATGATTTCTATTGGGGAAATTTGGGGGTTAAAATACTTATATAGGGGTCTTAGACATAGGCAAAATGACGTAGTATAGGGACAAAATAATTAGGAAAAGACCCAACTACCCTTAAAATAACCGTCGACCTACTGATCGACTCCTGGGACCGAAAGACCATGATCTGACCGACGGCCCGTCTTGTTGGTCCATCATCTGGATCAGAGAGGGGATTTGGGGGGTCTGAACCACGGGCCCTCGACCATAGACCGTGGTCCAACCAATGGTTTGTTGATTCAGGTCGTGGTTCCAACTTTCTGAGCCCCTTTTTGGGTGACCATCCACATACCAAACCTACGATCTGTGGTCCCATCCACGAGCCGTGGTTGGCCTCCATTGGTTGGCACCTGAAACACTTGAAAACTATTACTTATGCCCTTCTCAAATTCGGGGTGTTACAATATCTCCCCCGTAGGATCATTCGTCCTTGAATAAGATTCAAGCCAGTACGAAAATAGTAGGAGAAAAACTAATAACCCAATCATCAATGCAACTTCATCTAAATTCATATAACCAAGGAGGAAATATCGACTCTAAGCTAGGGCATACTAAAAACATCATAAGAGGGGTGGAAACTACATCTAACAGCCCATTATGCAACCAATACAAATACCCGAGGAGGAAACATCAACACCAAGCTAATATCCGAGGAGGAAGCATCATCTCCAAGCTAAACATGCTCATATCATCATATCATGTAGTCTACATGCAATTCATACTCAATGCGCATAAACATGTAGATATTAATCTAACAAACTCATTTTCTCAAAACTTAAACTTTTCATAAATCATGCATAGTAAGGAAATCATGGAAACATTTAAGACACATGACCCCAAAACAAAGAACAAACCATGAGGAACTCATTACCTCAAGCTAGAGTAGGAGTAGAAGAAAAAAGATGAGGATACTGGGACATCATATCGGCCTCGGCCTCCCAAGTATCACCCTCAACTAATTGATTCATCCACAACATTTTCACAGAAAGAAACTTCTTTATTTCTCAACTTCTTGACATGTCGGTCTAAAATATCAACCGGAACTTCTTCATAAGAAAGATTCTCCTTAACTCCCAAACCTTCTAAGGGAACTATAGATGTCGAATCACCAACACATTTCTTCAACATTGAGACATGGAAAACTGGATACACCAATGCTAACTCACTAGGCAATCCTAGTTCATAAGCAACCTTACCAACACGTCTCAAAATTTGATATGGGCCTACATAATAGGGACTAAGCTTCCCTTTCTTGCCAAACCTCATTACACCATTCATGGGTGAAATTTTCAAGTAAACCCAATCGTGAATATACATCAACATATGACTTTTGTCGACTTTGAGCCATTTTCAACCTTTCTCTTATAAGTCGAACCTTCTCTATGGCCTTATGTACCAACCCAGGACCTATTAGAGAAACTTCACCCACCTCAAACCAACCTATAAGAGATCTACACCTCCTACCATACAATGCCTCAAATGGAGCCATATCAATACTCTACTGATAGTTATTGTTATAAGCAAACTCAATCAATGGAAAATGGTATCCCAATTGCCCTTAAAATCAATCACACAAGCTCTCTACATATCTTCCAAAGTTTGGATAGTACGCTCCGCTTGCCTATCGGTTTAGGGGTGAAAGGTCGTACTAAGATTAACACGAGTACCAAGACCCTTTTGGAAAGATTTCCAAAACTGAGAAGTGAATTTGGTACACAGTCGAAAATAATGGACAAAGGCACCCATGCAACTTTACCATTTCTCTCAAGTACAATTTAGCATAATCCTCCGCCGAATAGTAAACCTTGACGGAATAAAATGAGTCAATTTTTTCATTCGATCTACTATAACCCAAATCGAGTCATGTTGTCTCCAGATGCGAGGCAAACCAACAATGAAATCCATATTCACATCTTCCCACTTCCAAGTAGGAATACTAATGTCTTGAGATAATCCTCCCGGTTTCTGATGCTCAACTTTCACTTGTTGACAATTGGGACACAATATCCTTCTTCATCCCATTCCACAATAGATCTCCCGCAAATCAAGGTACATCTTGGTGGCTCCCGGGTGAATAGAATACCAAGAACTATAGGCTTCTGACAAGATCCGTTCCCTCAAGTCATCAACATTAGGAACGCATAAACGACCTTGATATCTAAGTACACCATCTCTCCCTTGGGAGAAAGTCTCAACGGATTTCTTTAGCACTGTTTCTTTCAAGTCAACCAAAATTGGATCAAGACCTTGCTTGGCTTTCACATCTGTCACAAAAGATGATTCTGACCCATTGTGAACCATAACACCACCCTTGGTAGAGTCCACTAACTAAACACCCAATCGGGCCAATCTATGAACATCTCGAACCAATTCCTTCTTATCTTCTTCAATATGAGCAACGCTACCCATAGATAGACGACTAAGAGCATCCGCCACCACATTAGCTTTACCAGGGTGATAGAGAACACTCATATCATAATCTTTCAATAACTCAAGACACCTTCTTTGGCGAAGCATTAGATCCTTCTTATTAAACACATATTGCAAACTCTTGTGGTCGGTGAAAACATCTACATGAACACCATACAAATAGTGCTTCCAAATCTTTAAGGCAAAAACAATCGCCGCTAGTTCAAGGTCATAGGTAGGATAATTCTTTCATGAATCTTGAGTTGCCTTGAGGCATAGGCAATAACTTTCCCATTTTGCATAAGCACACACCCTAGCCCAATTTTTGTGGCATCACAATAAACAACAAAACCCTCAGTCCCTTTCGGTAAAATCAACACCGGAGCAGAAATAAGTCTATCCTTCAATTCTTGAAAACTCTTCTCATATGCTTTGGACCATACGAACTTGGCCTTCTTTTGAGTCAAAGTCGTCAAAGGAGAGGCAATCAAGGAGAACCCCTCAACAAATCTTCTATAGTACCCGGCTAAACCCAAAACTTCTAATATCTGAAGGGGATAGAGGTCTAGGCCAACTCTTGACCGCATTCTTCTTCTTAGGATCTACCTTAATACCCTTACTTGAAACAATATGACCAAGAAAAGCTATGGACCTTAGCCAAAACTCACATTTGCTAAACTTTACAAAGAGTTGTTGGTCCTTAAGAATTTGCAACACAATCCTCAAATGATCAATATGTTCATTCTCACTTCTCGAATAGATCAATATATCATCAATGAACACAATTACAAACATGTCAAGGTATTGTCTAAACACCCTATTCATCAAATCCATAAACGTCATCGGAGCATTAGTCAACCCAAACGACATAACGAAAAACTCATAATGACCATACTGAGTTTGAAAAGCCGTCTTCGGAATGTCATCTTCTTTCACCCTTAATTGGTGGTATCCCGACCGAAGGTCAATCTTAGAGAAATAACTTTCTCTGTGAATTTGGTCAAATAAATCATCTATCATTGGAAGAGGATACTTATTCTTAATGGTCACTTTGTTTAACTGACGATAGTCAATACACATACGAAGAGAAAAATCTTTCTTTCTAACAAACAACACTGGAGCACCCCATGGAGAGATACTCGGTTGGATCAAACCCTTATCCAACAAATCTTTAAGTTTCTCTTTCAACTCCTTCAGTTCTGTTGGGGCCATATGGTAAGAAGAAATAGAAATAGGTTGCATATTTGGGAGAAGGTCAATACCGAAGTTTATTTCCCTTTTGGGAGAAATACCGAGTACATCGTCTGGGAATACTTCTGAAAACTCATTAACAACGAAGACCGACACAAGAGTCGAGGTTTTGGAATCTATATCCCTCACCCTAACTAGATGGTAAATGCAACCCTTAGAAATCATCTTTGTAGCTTTAATACAAGAGACAAACTGACCCATAGGCATAGAAACTCCCTATTTCCACTCTAGGACAGGCTCATTCGGGAACTAAAACTTGACTACACTAGTTCTACAATCAATAGAAGCATAACATGAGTGCAGCCAATCCATACCAAGGATAACATCAAAGTCTAAAATATCAAGCTCTACCAAGTCAACAAGAGTAACTCTATGGGACAAGGAAACGGGACACTTTCTATAGACCCTTTTAGCCACAATGGAATCATCAATAGGAGTAGAGACAGAAAAAGGATCTAACAACACATCCGAAAGAACCTCAAACCTCATAGCCATATATGGCGTCACAAAAGACAAGGTAGCACCGGGATCAAGTAAAGCATAAACATAGTGTTGGAAGACTTTCAACATACTAGTAACCACATCGGGAGAACCCTCTCATTCACCACGAGTTTGAAGTGCATAGAATCGGGTTTGCTTGGGAGCATTGGAACCCGCACCACTAGGAGGAGCTTGATTGCCCCCTCTTCTTTAGTCGTAAGCATCGGACAATCGCTCATCTTATGACCACTTTTACCACAACTGAAGCAACCATCTATGTCGTCTAGGCACTTACCCTCGTGCTGCTTTCCATACCTAGAACAAGTAGACATAGGCCATGAAGATCCACTACCACTCCCTCTTTGAGGCTTAGGGTTAGACACCCTATCTTTGTTGAACTTATGAGTAGCATTGGAGGAACCTTGACTGGAAAACCTTTGTCAAAACCTAGGACGACCATGTCCATCGGACCTTGCATGAGAGAAATTTCCATCATCGGTTTTAGCTCTCTTTGTCTCCCTAGACTTTTTCTTAAGTTTCTCCTCTTTGATCTGTTGTGCATGAACCATAAGACAAGAGATGTCCATGTCATTAATGAGCATGGTGGTACGACACTCTTTAACCACCATTTCAGACACACCTTAAACGAACTTACTCATCCTTGCCCTAGAATCGGCAACCATTGTTGGAGCATATTTAGATAGTCGTGTGAACTTCAAAGTATATTTCTCACAATCATACTTCTTT
Organism: Solanum stenotomum; assembly: GCF_019186545.1. Lineage (NCBI taxonomy): Eukaryota > Viridiplantae > Streptophyta > Magnoliopsida > Solanales > Solanaceae > Solanum > Solanum stenotomum. The sequence continues at coordinate 39,710,028 of NC_064284.1, read as the reverse complement.
GATGAAGGTTGATGAACTCAAGCACCTTTGCTTCCCTCATTTAAAGAGGAAAGAACCTATCAAGAAAAGTTGCCTTAAGCTTCTCGCAATCAAGAGGACCCGCATCTTCCGGTCTCCCTTCTTTCCATTGGTTGAAACAAATTTGAGCAACACCCTTAAGTTGATAAGCGGCCCACTTTTCTTTTTCCACCGGCGTCACTCCCATGATCATCAACACTTTGTAAACCTCATCAATGAATTCTTGAGGATCTTTCTCAAACTTAGAACCATGAAACTCTGGGGGATTCATCCTAGTGAAGTCCCTCATTCTAGATGCCATTGTACCCACATTCGGGTTCAGGGGAACCACAACCTCCCTATTGACTTGGGCCATCACGGCTTGAGCCAACACTTAAAAAGCAGTCCTAAACACTATATTAGTCACTTGCTCGGCCAAAGGATCAACCGGAACTTGAGGAGCTTGGGAAGGAGCTTCTAGTTCCGCATTCTCCCTCACATTCCTTCTAACATAAGCTCTTCAAGTAGCCATATCATGTAGAGCATCAGATAAGGATTAAGAGAGAGACCTTATAGAGTAAAACACTATCGCACGACTTTAGAGTATTGAAAGAAGTGAAGTTTCCTAAACATATTTTAGCCTCTCATTCATAAGTGTGGCGCGCTTCACACTCATGAACAAGGCTCTACCTTACGTGGCTTATGAGACATCATAGGACCTTTATAAATCTTGTGCTCTGATTACCAAGTTTGTCACAACACAGGGGTACCCCCTAGATATAACATAGGCATAGGACCGGGAGATACCCCATACAAGCCACTTAGCATTCACAACATAAGAAATAAAATATAAGAGGTAAACCAACATTTCAAGTCCACTAGTTAATGTCTATCTAGACAATCATCCTATGGGGGCACATAGGATAAGGGATAAAGAGATTCTTCTACAAACCCAACCTCTACTAATGGGAGAGCTTCCATCTCAATATCCTCTCGGTGCTAAGCATAAATCCCATGGAATAGTCATTTCTTACTTGTTCTTATTATCCATGGAAGGGCACGTCATTTTGCCAATCCAAGCTAAGTCATTATCCATGGAAATGTATCATTCAATACCCAATCCAAGCTAGGTTCCATTAGGATAGCTCTTAATCTTTGATTCAATTAGGTGAGAAGACATTTCAACCTTAGAATCCTTACTATGTGAGAAAACTTTTCACAAACATGCTTTCATATGTGTATGAGAAAATCCTTACAACAACAAAACAACAACATCATCATTTATACTTCACTCTCAAAGCATCCTTAAAACATTTACATAGATTTCATAAGAACATGCATAATCTCATAATCTCCTCTTTCATAATTCAAAACCCAAATCACATCATCATATTTGCAAAACATGGGATTTACATGGGTTCATGGGGAAATCATCATAAAATCATGGTATTTCATCAATTCATGCATAAGAGATCGTAATTTAGTCATTTAAATCAATAATCAAGAAAACTCATGGCAATTGAAGAATACCCTAACTCAATTGGGGAATTCTAACTTTGGAAATAGGAGAATTTGGGAACTCCACTAATGGAAGGAGTCCATGAATGAAAATTATCATACCTCAAAGCCAATTGCTTATATTCAATGGAGGAATGGAGACTTTGACTTGAAACCCTGGTTGAATCCTTCTTCTTCAAGCTTTCTAGAGAGAGAAATATTTTGGAGAGGAGGCTTGTTCTTCTTTTACAAATTTGAGAGAATGATTTCTATTGGGTAAATTTGGGGGTTAAAATACATATATAGGGGTCTTAGACATAGGAAAAATGACGTAGTATAGGGATAAAATAATTGGGAAAAGACCCAACTACCCTTAAAATAACTGCCGACCTAGTGACCGATGCCTAGGACCGATGGACCATGGTCTGACTGATGGCCTATCCTATTGGTCCGTCGTTTGGATCAGAGGGGATTTGGAGGTTCTGGACCACGAGCCCTCGACCACGGACCTTGGTCCAACCAACGGTCTGTTGGTTCAGGCCGTGGTTCCAACTTTCTGAGCCCCTTTTTAGGTGGCAATCCACGGACCAAACCTATGGTACGTGGTCTCATCCACGGGCCGTGATTGGCCTCCGTTGGTTGGCACCTGAAACTCCTGAAAACTGCACTTATGCCCTTCTCGAATCCAGGGTGTTACGTGGTGCCCTTTATGTCTAAAAACTAGAGTATATTTACCATCACTCTAACAAAAGACCAAATAGGGACGCATGGCGTAATCCTTCGGAGGGACCATTTGACCAATGAATTTAACCCTATATGTAAAAACCCACCCATATCAATTTAACCCACCCGTATAACCCATCCATCACACTTTTGAAATTGTTGTTGAATATGATGATGACTCCTCAATTCAATACTTCAGAAGGTGCCTATCTAGCTTTTAACCAGTTAGAGTAATCAGTTCCACCTCAATCGCGACTGTCCACCTTTTTTCTAGATATGGTGCATTTGTGTGGCTATTCTATTTCAAAATAATAAAATGTTTTACATAATTAACATGAGGTAACAACTTGGAAGAATGATCAATCATTCATATCACCATTAATCTCCACATGAACAGATTGCATCCTTAAAGTGGTTGAGATGGTGCATATCACGTATAATAATTTCTCGTTTTATGACAAGCAAGATGTACTTTGTTGCACTAGAGCGGTCACCACAAACCCGTAGATTTTTTCTGATGAGAATAGTTGGACCAACACTTGTATTTAAAAGCCCAAATGCAATAGCAAGCTTCTTACTATGGATCTTCAGCAATTGCTTCTGAACAACATCTTCCACATCGTGAATTGAATCAATATTCAGATATATATCCAGCATCCTATGTCTGAGGAATTGGGGATTTTTTTAAGTGTGATGGATGGGTTATACGGGTGGGTTAAATTGATATGGTGAGTTTTTAAATTTAGGGTTAAATTAATTGGTCAAACGGGTCCCTCCATTGGATTGTGCCACATGTCCCTATTTGGTCTTTCGTTAGAGTGAAGGGTAAATATGCTCTAGTTTTTGGACGACAGGGGCACCAAAGTCCCAAAAGTATGATGAGGGTATCTGTATACCATTTATGATAATTTGGGGTATATTTCTCCCTTTTCCCTTTCTTATATTGTGAATGACTTTCTTTTCTCTTGCATTTCATGAAGCTTTGCACATAATTGAATGGATTCTCCTTCCTCCATATTCTCCATCATGTTTGTCAACTTGATAATTTGGACGTCTTGACCTTTGATATACTTTGATAGGCCTTCAATTGTTTTTGTCCAATATGCAAGTTGTTCTTCTATGGTGGAAGTTTCAATAACCATCACTTACACAACCATTATAGAGGATGAAGAATAATGGGGGAACATCACTTGGATTGAGAAGTGACATGAGGGAATATCAAAGAAAATCTAGTGCTTAAGACATCATCATCTTTCTACATAAAAGGATCATTAAACTAACGATAGGGTTCTTGTGACAGCCTTAATCAATCCAAAGTTCTTTCTACCACCTCAGTGATGTTGTTCCCGTTTTCTAGAATATACAAAGAGGATATTCCTTCTTCTAGAAAAGATAAATCGAAAACATGAAATGACTTGGATGGTGCTTGAAGCACTTGTTGTTCCAGTATTTCGTCTTTACTTTTTCTAATTTGGCCACAACCTCCATGGCAACTTTCAAGTCATTTGTGGAGTCAACATCCTTAAAAGTGTCAAATTTGGAGTTGATATTCATTGCAGTCATATTGATATTTTTTAAACTTTGGAGAGAATTTGGATCCAATAGTTTCTACGGATGCAGATTACGAGTTGACCTTTTTGGAAACCATCTTACTGTTCTTGAACTTTGATTTTTGAAGAGAAGAGATGAGAGGTTAAGATTGTCCCATTGGGCGTGCCAGTTTGTAAGCAACTATGTTTCATTCCTAAAAATAGCAATCCGACAAACAATAATATACATATATATATATATATATATATATATTTCCAATAATTTATAGAAAGGTTACCATCTTTATAAATCTAATGAAAAAGATATAATCCTCTATTTTTTCTCCTTGCGATTGTCAACTCAAGAGTTTTTCTTTGTTCTTGAATCGATGAAATACATATTGAAATTCACCATGAATGCGAAGCCAAACATTGATCACAATCGTGAAGATATTGAAACTTGCGGATCACAACATGGAGACGAAGACTTCTTTGTATACATAAGGCTTGCAAATCACCATTGAATAGTTGCAGTGACCCTAAAAATTGATAGGTGAAACTAGAGACTAATGTATGAATCTTAAAAGTTTAAGCATAAATTGGAGTTATGAAATTTTCCAAAAATTTGACTAAGTATAAGTTCAAGAGAGGGTTCAAGGAAGGCGAAAGGCATCAATGCCCTTCGAAGCTCCCCTGAACTTCGCCTTAGCCGGATGGTAGACCATTCCAAGGCCCTTAGAAGCTCCCTTGGTAATTGCCTTAGTTTTATTTGGGCAATCCAAGGGAGGCATAGAAAGGGGTAGTTTCGTAATTTCCTTTTTGGTCTAAATTAAATGGGTATAACCTATTTTATTTTTATATAAATATATATATATGATATAAGTAGGCCTTAGCTTTAAAAAGCCAAAGGCAAAGTCCAAGGGAGGGTCCAAGGCTAGTGGATCACTTCAAGGACCTTAAATGCTCCCTTGGACTTTGCCTTAGTTTTATTTGGTAAGTCCATGTGGGCAAGGGGGGTTTTCGTAAATATTATTTTTAAGTTAAATTAAGAAGTGGGTATATTTTATATTATTTCTAAATAACTATATAAGGTATTAAAACATTTCAAAGGTATTTTTTTGTTGAATTCATTCTTCAAATTAAAACTCCCAAAGACTTTCTCTCTCTAAAGTTCTCTCAAGTTCAAGGAAGAAGAAGGTGGAGAGTTAGGTTTCAAATTGAGGGTTCCTTCCACCAAATTTCGTTGGGATTTCATCAATTGAGGTATGGTGGCTCTTTATCTAAAGCTAGTTTTCGCTTTAGAGCCAATCTCAAATTAATTTCAAAGTTTTCCAAAAAGTTATGAAAAAAGCTTGTTTCTCAATTCTCTCAAGGGTTCTTGCATGAAAATGGTTTCAATGATTAAATATGATGTTATTAATGTTCGATTGAAGGTTTTTGAATGAAAACTCTATGAACCCTTGTCTTCCACAAAACCCTAGAATTTGCTTATGAAGTGGGTCTTTTGCTTATAATTCAAAGTTTTTGAAATTGTGTTTCGATTGGATTGTATTGGTGACTCTTATGATTTTCTATATCTACCTATGATGAATTGTTGATGTATGGATCAATTGAGAGTTGTGGCCTTATGGGCAAGTTATGGATGAATTCTTTTGTGGTAAGTAAAATGGTTGGGACTTGAGTGTTGTTGATTATGGCTTTGGAGGATGGTAAGTTGGCTTAATCTCATATTATTGATATAATTGTTCTTGTTTGGTTTGATACACTTATGGTGGAGGTTTTTAATTATGGAATGTATTATGGACATGGCCTTGAAGGCATTATCTATTGAATTAAAGTGTTATCAAGTTATGAAGTGTTATTGTACTATGTGAAGGTATAAATGTGAAGGTATTCTTATGGACATAAGGTGATCTTGTATAAAGTGTTATTTCATTATGATTGAAAGTGTAATCTCTTTTAATGTTCATATATGTGATGATGTTAGACTATGAAGAGTCTCTATATGGTAATGTTGTGGCTTGCTTGGTAGACTTAGATATCCCTTCTTGTTACATGAAAGCTTATGGAATGAATGAATGTCTAGGATCGGTAGACGTAAGCATGGTGCCCTTTCCATGAATGATAAAAGAGGACTTCTAGGCAAAGCCTTGAATTGGTAGACCTAAGCATGGTGCCCTTTCATAAGTCTAGACTCCTAAGTAAATGAAAAACCTTGAAGTGGTGGACCTTAGGGTGATGACCTTCTTCTTGTGTGAAATGATAGACTTAGAGTTGGTGGACCGGAACGGTAGAAAACCCTCTCTAAGAAAGTCAATGAGCTATCCTAATGAACTTGATCAGTAGATCCTTGTGGTGCCCTTCTTGGTAGAAGTACTATGGGTCGGCTAGACTTAGTGATGGAGCCCTCTCTAGTACATACATGTGAATGAAATTACTCTATGGGAACTAAGGCTAAGCACTGAGTGGATATGGTTAAGAAGGTAGCCCTCTCCGAGTATTAGGTTAGGGTACAATAAACTTCTTTGGATATCCCCTAAACCATGTGCCTACATGGGTTGCTTATTAGTTCTACCCTTGGTAAGTAGAACACCTTCCACGGAGTAGGGTAGACTCCGGATTCCATGCCTGGCTAGTATGATCTATGTCGGTTAATGCCTATTCCCATCATGTGGGATGTGCACTCTAGTTATTGGATAGGTTCTACAAAGTGTAGGTGGTAGTATGGGATGCTATCTACACATGGCACGAGTAGGCCTAGAAGATGCTAAAGTGAGTTCCCTAAGTCTAAATGACTATTACGTGAAAGTCCCCTAATTGCTTGAATGTCTCCTAAAATGGTGTAATAACGAATGTTGACTTAGCACGTTATATTGTAATGATAAATTCCTTATCTATGGTAACCCTTAGGAACACTTAGGTGTATATGAAGAGGTTGTATGGACGGTCACTTCATGTCTCACTTAAGTATGGCTTAGGGTGACTTGAGATAGAGGTTTCAAGATGATGAAAGGACTTACTTGACTATTATGTTTATGTGTTGTACATTGGTACTAGTTGAGTATGTCTATTGTAACACCCCGAAAATTCTATGACTTAAGTTAAGCCTCACCTTATGAATAATGGCTTAAAAATAGTCAAAATGATGTTTCTAAACCTAAAGTAATGCAATTGACTTGGTTTGGAAGAGTAAAAGTCTAAACGTCAAGAAACGACCACGACGTCCGGAAACTAGAGAAGAATGTGTTCTAGTGTGTCCTTAGGTTTTGGGCAGGTTTAGGAGTGTCGTATGATGGTATAATCTCGTAAAAATGTTTAAATTAGGTAAATATATGTTTAGGGTCCAAACGTCCAGGTACGACCCCCCAAGGACCACCCTAGGGGTCCTTGAGGAAGACCCAAAACTTGGACCCAAAAGCTGTCAAAACTACAGCAAACGACGAGACCAAGACTCACGGCCAGTAGACTGGTCTACGAACCGTAAGTCATGGTCGTGAGCCCATACTTGGTCGTGGGAGACTTGGCCCCCAAAAGGGAGCCTCAGTACCAAACGACAGATGACCAATACGGTCAGTAACTCCACCTACGGCCCATAGGTGGAGGGTCGTAAGTCTTGGCAATTTTTAAGTTTTAGCTAGTTATTTAATTAAGGGTTAAGAGGGGTGGTTAGTTAACTAATTACCATTCTAAACCTAACTATAAGACCCTAACCCTAAAACTGTAACTCACACAACTGAACTCACAAGTCAAACTCATTCTTCCTCAAAACTCTCTCAACTAAGAACCCCATTGAAGAAGAAGACGAAGGTTCATCTAGGGCAGCAAGTTTTCGATTTTTCTCCATCAGTTATCAAGGAATTAACTAAGGTATGGTTGCTTATCACTCTTGGGATTCCTTTCCCCAAGTTGCCCCTTCAAGATGAATTTCAAAATCTCCAAATTTCTAGGTTTCAATCCAAAAACGTGTCTTCTTTTTAAAGTGAAATTGATGTCATAAACTGACTTTTATTGATGTTATATGAACCATTATGGATGAATTTATGTTGTATTAGTGGTTTCTTGAAGGATTCCCCATGAGACCCATGTTTCTCCTTCTTTTCCTAATTCTAACTCTAGTTTGTGTTGAATATTGATTGAAGGCTATGAATTGAATGTGATGTTATGTAATTCATGTTTGTATGATGATTCTACCCTAGGTTATGTATAATTTCTATGAAATTAGGGTTCAGTCTTTGAATGAAGCCTTGAAGGCTATGAAGGGAATATGTCAATTGCGTATATTGATGTTGATTATGTTATTACTTCATGAATTACCTTATATTATGTATTGGTTATGAATTGATGGGTAATTGAAGTATGAATGTCCCATGAAGGGCAAGAAGGTATGAAGGTTGGTTCTTCTTTGAACTCAAGTATGAAAGGTGAATTACTTAGATTGTAATGATGCTATACCTAATGTGTTGTGGTGGTGTTGATGACCTAGTTTCCTCATCCTTAACCCTCTACACTTGAATTAGCTATGAAGTATGTATGTATGTATGTTATGGTATGATTGCTATATGATTGAAAGGTAGTTCTCATGATTATAATGTAATGTAAAGTGAAAGGTTTACTCACTTGCTAAGTGTTTCTAAAGTGAAAGGATTGTTACTCACTTATGAACACGTATGAGCTATTATGGTAAGATGTCTACATAAGAGTCTAGTAAAGGCTAATGTGAACTTATGTGATGACTAAAGATTATTACAAAAGGGAATTAGATGCTTAGCACTGAAAGGGTATGTAAATGAGATGGGGGTCTCACGTTTAGTAAGTCTGACTCCCCACATGGGTTTCCTCACATTTAGCAAGTCCGGATTACCCACAGTATATGTTGTCTCATGAGATGGAAAGCCCCACGTTTAGTAAGTTAGGGTTTCTAGAAGTAATCTCTTTGACCCTTAACTATGCGCCCACATAGGACTCTAGCTTAGTGGATCCACCTAGATAGCTATGTACGAATGGTTACACCTTAGGCAAGTGTTAACCCTCTCTTTTTGGTGTGGGAGTAGAACACCAGATTCCATATAGCTCTCATGGTCTATGTCGGTTATTGCAATATTTCCCTAATGTAAAAGTAAATGAAGGTATGAAAGTGTGAACTCTTACTAGGGCTTTCTTAAGGGTTTCTACATAGTGTAAGGGGGGTATGGGACTTCTCTTGCACATTGCACTTGTGGGATCCTAAGGGATGGTTGTAGTAGTGTTCTCTTATGATTATGATGATTATGACTTATGTATGTTGAAGCTATGTAATGCATGATCATTATGAATATGGTAAGTTATGATGAAATATGATCTTATGAATGTATGCATGAAGTAAGTTGTTTTATGTGATACTCGGCTTTGAATAGGGTTATGGGTGGGGTTCTATTCTTTGCATTGCACTAGTATTTCTTGGGTTGTCTACATGTTAGGATGATATTATGTTGGTTTGGACTATGATGCTTACTTTGTGTGCATATTGGATTTACTTGGTAAAAAGCATGTTTTGACTAAATGTCCTTTTATGCATGTTTCAATGGTTTTTATGCATAGTAGCCATACTTAGTACGTGTGTTGTACTAACCCATATTTTCTCTCTTTTCCCCAAACTTTTAGGCTCGGGCCGTTGAGGATTCAAGCTTACTTCTCAAGACACTTGGAGTTGCTTCCCCAAGTTGGTGAGTCCTCAAGTCCGAGGATATGACCCTATGAACTAGCTTCTATGTTTAGTTCTTTGTTTATGTGAAAGACATTGTTGTACTTTCCTATTTCAAGACTTCTTATTGATATAAGGGCTAAGTCCCATTTTCGATACTCTTATGTCTAGATGGTACATTGTGACGAAGTTAGATTCTATTTTTCATATATGAAGTGAAGTTGAACTTCCAAAGTAAAAGTTTTAAACCCTCAACCCCCCACCCACCCCCTACCAGCTCCCCACCCCCCACGCCCACCCACCCCCTACCAGCCCCCACCCCCCAAAAAAAATTAAGTTTGTTTTTAAAAAATATTTTCAATTTCAACAATTATTTTCTACTCTAGTAAAAATAAAAGAATTTTTTCAAAAACATTTTTCATTCATAAATCAAACACTAAAAATCTTTTTCGGAAAATATTTTCTACTCACCAACCAAACATGAGAAAATAAATCAAAAATCAACTTGTTTGTCCAAGAAAACATTTTCTAGGAAAACATTTTCCTTCATACCATACACACCCGAAATGTGTCTCTTATACTTGTGTTATGAAGGTTTTATCAAATATGGCATGAAAGCATTTATCTCAAATAAATGTCCGTTTTAGCATGTTTTTGCATAGTCATCATACTTAGTACTTAATTGTGCTAATTCCATATTTTCTCTATTTTTTCTACAAGTGTAGGTTCCGGCAAGTGAGCAGGTTCTTTAGTAAGCTTGGGATTTGAAGTTCTTCCTAGATCTTGTGGTATGTCCTCATATGTCGAGGACAAGACTTTTCTATTCTAGTTTTATGATAAGGTTCTTGTAATAGACTTAGTAGATTTCTTTTGATTGTAATGGGCCGTGTCCCTAGTATGTTTTCAGGTTTATGTCTAAGATGGCTAAGAGACTTAATATTCCGCTTGTGTACTTCTAAAAGATGTTTTTAAAAATGACCTTTGAGTCTTATGGATTTTGTTTTAAAGAGTTCTTAATTCCGCACTATTTTACATATCTAATGTGATGAATGCTAAGGGCTTGTATAAGACCTCCGAGAGGTCGAATACGCATGTTACGACTTGGGGGTGCTTTCGGGTCGTGACAATAGTAGTGTTTTTCTATGTCTTTCTCTTTTGTTCTTCTTTTTGTGTTCTTTTTCTTTCTGGTCTTATAAAGACACCTTTATATAGTTGGGATTTGTGAGTTAGGGTTTTGGAGATATTTTGGTCTTCAAACAATTTTTCGCTTAGATCATTGTTACCCATTGTATTGTATTGTATCGTTACCATACCTACAATGTTTGTTTTGATTGTTACTTAAAACGTATTGTATTGTGTTGTTAAATTTCGTTGTTACGTAACAATGAAAAATCTCATTTTATGAAACAACAGATTTGATGTGTTCCCGTTGTTACTTAATTTTCTGTTTCCAATTATATCCTTACATAATATTTCATAATACTTTTTTACCCTTTACCCTATATTATTTAATTCTAGTCAAACCTCCTACCCTAGAATAATTAATGATATTTTAGTAAATTTATAAATTACAATACAGTACGATACAGTCAAACCAAACAATAAAAATATTATTAAACAACAGCAAACAATACAGTCTAGTAAACATTGTATCTACCATACAGTACAGTATAATAGAGTACAATACGATACAGTACATTATGAAACAATGGGTAGAGGACTTTGACTTGAAGAGTCGGGCTTGTATTTTCAACTTAAATGACGGGGCCAAATATAATTTATATTTTATTTAAGTCATATAATTTTAACTTAAATATTACTTTAACTTTATTAACCAATAATTTGAGTTGGTGAAGATATCCAATGGGATTGGTAGCCAAATAAAGAAAAGAAAATGATACGGGCCCATAGGGGGGAGAATGAGAGGCAGAGAAGAAGATGAAGGTAATGGGTTAAAAGAAAGCCACACGATTCTCCAAATGACATCTTCTTCTTTGAATTCATTCGTTGGTATGGGATAATCCTAACTTGTCCTTTTTGCCTAATTCCCAAGTAATTTTGGTTTTCTGGACTCTATAAATTGTCTGTTAAGCAGAAGATGAGAGGTTGGTGAATAGGAGCAATAGTTGATGGCAACTTTACCTGTGTGTTCGGCTACTGCTTGCTGTTCTTCACATTCGCAGGTTACAAAGTTTTTTTGTTTTTTGTGTCAACATGAGTTAAAAGATGTGAATACACTTAAATTTGTACAACTGATGCAGATTACACTGTCACACATCAATTAATATTTGTGTCTCTTGTTTTGTTATACCAATTAGTAATATTTATTGGAGTCGTCTAATGTTCTGCACAACCACATAATTCTTGCTAGCTATTGTGATTGAAACAAGCTATTAACTATCTTGATAATCTGCAGCTGCCGGTTTTCAATCAACAAAAGCTTCATTCCCATTTTCTCTTACTTCTTGTCCTTCTTGCACAAAAATTGCAGGCAAAATAGTAGTAATGGTACTCATTCACAATGAATGCACCCTTAGTTTCCCAATGCTCCACCCAGACCAATCGTGTTATTGCTTTTGAAATTTAATTTCATATGTTTCCGGCGACCATACTATCCAATTATGTATCTTTATAGACTTGGAAGGTTTTTGTTGTCGGAGGTAATTACACATATGTAAACTTGTGCTCCTGCAGATTCCTTTCTATGGGGGGTTGAGATCCTTTTCCTCCTGTTGGAAAACGTACCAGCTGAAATGCAATGTCGTGGACTTGTCTACTTCATTTCATCTTAATGGACCTTCATTCCGAGGACAAACACCTATATCCTTGTACTCACTGTTTGTACATAATAGCAGTCTGTCCAGTTCCAGTGATAGCATTTGTACTTCTTGCCGCAATGTATTTGATGGTGTCAATTGTGAATTATTGACTAGTGACGCTCGCTCCAATAGCACTGGAAATCTGAGATTTGTAGATAGTTCTGCAGTACCTGTTGGAAGGGAGGAGATGATGGATTTTAACGATGACTTGGTCAATATGGCTAACTTCTCACCAGAGTCTGCTAATCTAGAGTCCATAACTACAGTAGATCTCACCCAGGGCAACCCTGCCTCGATATTGGATTCATTGGACTTGGATACAAGTTCCCTATCCAATGTGAAATCATCTGCTTTGGACGTTCTCTCTCAAGTCAATAAGTCAATCACTGGCTCAGTTGAGAACGGACAAAGTTATTTGAACAGTTCACTTGATGGAATTAGCTCATCTGTTACATCAGCTGTTAGAGGTGCTACTCAGGCAGTTGATGATGTGATTAGTAAATTGACATCCACAGTGGACAAAACAGGGGATTCAGCAAGTAATGGTGTGGCAGCCTTTTCGACTGGCTTGAAAGAAGTCTCTGGTAGAGTTGGGCTTCTTGCTATCGATGCATTGAGACATATAACTCTCATTGTTGAGGATTTGGTATCGCGAGGTGCCACACTTGTTGTGTATTCTTACGGGTCTGTGAAGGAGGTGCTTCCTATGGAAGTCCAGGATCTGCTAAATATGTCTGAAGAGCGCGCAGTGAAGCTTCTTACTCCATTTGGGACCACTCTGGGACAGGTATGACTAGTGTTAGGGCTTCTTCATGTACAAATGTTTGATACATCCTTAGTCTTGGAAGCCTAAATATCAGCTTAAGGAGGATATATATCAAGGATTAACATAGGAGATTGCTCTTCCTCCTCATAAGAATAAACAGCGCACAACCTTCTGTTTGTTTTGCTTCCTTTTAAGGTTATATTGTACTTCACATTCCATCTACTTTCTTATGCTTCTATTTGAGGTTATGCTTTAGATTTCATTCATCTGTTTGTTTTGCATCTTTGTAAGGTTATAGTGTAGGTTTCTTTCCATACTTGAGACATACTCATGCTTCTACACAATGGTATGCTCTGTGACACTGTAATTAGCAGGGCTACGTTGCTTTGGAGGGTCTGGAGAGGAGTCTTGGCTTGGATCCAAGTGACCCAATTGTTCCATTTGTTCTTTTCCTTGGGGTATCAACTTCTTTTTGGTATGAGCACCCTTCTACTCCTTATCTCATTGTTTCCTGTTATTTTCCTATCACAATTAAAGTTCTCCCTACCTTCCCAAAAATATCAGTTTAACTTGTACAGAAAGTTAAATTGCTTATCAGATTTCTGCAGGGCTTTTTATTGGATATTGACCTATGGTGGATATGCTGGAGATTTATCTCCCAAGTCAAGTTTTGAGCTTCTGAAAGGAGACAGGAATGCTGTACTCATTGATATCCGGCCTGAGGCAAGGCATATCATATTTATCAAGTCTCGTATTTCTGCAGAATAGTTTATGCCAAATATGCTGAGACCTTTGTTGTGCACTGTATTCCATTGCATTTATCTCAGTAAATAGTGCTCTGATTGGACACATGGAGCAAATCATTTAGATATCCTAAGATAAACATGAGCAAATGTCTTATATTTTCTTCCTCTATCCTCTTCTGAAGGATCTCAGAGAGAAAGAAGGCATTCCTGATCTTCGACGCGCTGCTCGGTTTCGTTTTGCCAATGTAACACTACCTGAGGTTGGTATATCAAGTTCAAGGGTTGGATTATTAATTTCTTTTGGCAGGATTGAGCTTTCTAAAAGAGTCTTGTCTTTCAATTAATAGCCCTCTTTTTCCTTCTGTATATTGCTAAAATGTTGTCAGATTGATGGATCTACAAGGAAGTTATTCAAGAGTGGAAGAGAACTTGATGACTACCTGCTAGCTTCTGTCATTAGGAACTTGAAGATTGTTCAAGTAAATAGATATATCTCCAGTGTTGCCTTTTTTATGCAATTGTCTTTGCATTTGTTCAAATTCAAATTTTAACTCCTGGAAAGCATGTTGCTCAAAAGAACTTCTCCCCATGTTTCCTCTATGTCCTTTCATTTGTGCCACAACTTGAGGAGCAAAAGAGCTAATATGGCTTGTGCCGGCTTTATTTTCTCTTGAAGTAACCTGCGCTTATTAAATCATGCTCTTGTTTTCATTCTTAGAACATGTAAAGAAACCTTTAGTGGTAAAAGATTCTTATTCCTACCTTCCCAATTGACTTTTGATAACTTTTTTTGTATTTTGATTGACACTTCCATTACCCAACCTATAGGACAGGTCTCAGGTTATAGTTATGGATGCTGACGGTAACCGTTCCAAGGGCATTGCAAGGTCACTCCAGAGACTTGGAATCAAGGCAAGTATATTTGCTAAATGTCAATCTCCCCAGGTACTTGTCATGAAATTACAGATAGCAGAAGCCATGAATAAGAATAATGTGAAGAAAGAGGCAACTGTATGGTCTACACATTTTACCTCTGGTACTTTTTAGAAACCTAATCAGTTAGAAATAAATGTGGGGATTCGGCTACTTTAAGCTTCGAAATCCTCAGATCTGTGTTTACTCCTTTTGTAACTAAGCACCATGCTAATTCATTTTAATTCTTCAAAAATCTTCTGGTATGTATATTCTCTCCTTTTTTGCCTGTTTAATTTCAGTAATAGTAACTACTCTGATCAGTGTTACTTGGTTATTGCTAATAGAATGATATTCAATTTGTGATGATAATGGACCGATGAATAGTAAAATAATCTTTTATGCCTTGCTGATATCAAGAGATGTACAGTTACTTATTAAACATTAGGACTTCGCATATAGATGCAAGGAAGTGCAAAACTTGGTCCTCAAGTGGTTGTTGTACTGATACACTTTATGTGTTTAAAAGATTGTGATCTTATATATCCTTCTCAGATTCCAAAGTGTGCCCCGTTTGGTTGATAACTGTTTTCTTATTTAATGTTACAGAGGCCATATTTGGTCCAAGGTGGCTTTCGGTCTTGGGTTGAAGCGGGCCTCCGCATTAAGGAGTTGAAACCTGAGACTACATTGACAATCCTCAATGAGGTATCTAACATGTTTCTTGACTTTCTTAAAGTGAGCCCTATGATTGCTGAGGGTCCAAAGGCTGTGCCCATCTTCCTGTTAAAATGTCAGAAAATGAAAGATGTTTTTATTAAAAAAGTAAACTACTATGATCTATACAACAGTGAAGTCACACCCATGAGTATGCTAATCATCATGATTCATGACAAGTCAGCTACTTCTCCGAACACCAAAAGTTGGGATCAGATACAACCAGATATTTAGTATTATGAACTTTCTTCTCTTTCGTTCTAATCTAACCAAGCATACCAAAATAAGTGGATGATTGTCCAATATTTCTCGTTACCCCAATACTTTGCCAACTATTTACGAATTAAGGAAATTGTCAACTGACAATTGCATGACTAATTGTAAAACAAGCACAATTGCAGCCAATTCAGCGAACCACTTGCAGTGGAAAATGTTGTTCTGACTCTTCAACCTCTTATAAAAATAAACAGCTATTGGCAGAAACCCAATTCTTATCTTATGATTTGGAAGGGCTCCATCAGTCACTTCCCAGGTAACCAAAGTAAGAAGCTTATCTCAGCCATTTTCCCTTATAAACAGGCCACCATGAATTCCCTCATCAATATTTTTCAAGGCATTATAAATTATAATACGACTTTATGGTAAAAATATGCTGCTTGACCTTTCACAATGCTCACGACCATCCCTCCTAGAGATGTACATCGTTTCGTGAATATATCAACCTCCCTTTCTTGCATAACCCTTCTAAACGTTGGATTAGGTAACACCATTTTGCTTCTCACTCCAAATGTCACCTTAACAGTGCATAATTTGTTTGCTGCTTCCTGTTGCATGCCGTTGGAATAATTTTTAATATGACCATCTGTTTTGTGAGTTTCTGCTGCAACTTTCTTCGAAATAGAACAAAGTTGAGGCAACATTCATGATCTTTCTTTAGGGAAAATTGTTTAATACCTATGTTGCTTTGCTTGGACTCTTCTGTGAGAAATATTGAAAAAGAATATTATTGAATTGTTGTTGTTGTATCTACATTGTTACATAGAGACCCTATTTATAGACACTAGAATGCAATCCTTTACCAAGTAGGATACTATTTACTATTCCTATTCCTATTCTAAATAGGATTGTATAAACCTATTCCTATTCTAGTAGGATTGTGTAAACCTATTCCTATTCTTGTAGGATTGTGTAAACCTATTCATGTACCTAGCTTGTTACATATGTAATTAATACGAGGACCAATGAGGGGTTTGGTGAGATATCTGCAAGTTGATCAGTCGACTTCACAAAATTGACAGTCAATCTCAATGTGCTTGTCTTCTCATTAAATACTGGATTTGATGCATAATGTCAGTCAATCTCAATGTGCTTAATCTTCTCATGAAATACTGAATTTGATGCATAATGCCGATCCCCAAAGATTCGGTTAGTGTGCATAGACTTCTACTTTCCTTAGGCGACTTTCTTGCCTTACGAAAATAATTTCATTTGATTTTCCCTGGAATTTTGGAAAAAAGCCGCTTCCTCCTTGAAGGGCTAAGGAAGAGCCTATTCATGTGCAGTTGATTCTCGAATGAAGCGAAGAGTGACGGCGGCTCTCTCTTCCCAGTAGCAAGCGAGGAAAAAAAGACCGCTAACGCCCCTTGCATTTCCCTCCCATGATAAAATTATCCCAAACCAAACTTGCAAAGACTATTTCAGATCATAGAGTGACTCACATAATTGACATACAAGGCTACTAAACTCCCCCTGTGCAACAAAGTGCTCAAAATCTAGGATAAAGTAAATGGATCATGTTGGAATCAATAGATGAGTCGATATTAAACAAGTCACCAAAAAACTGGCCGGAACATGCTCATATGCCGGAATATTAGATTTGATGGCTAAAAGTGGTCACAATCTTAGAATAAAATTATATGGGTAGGGTTAGAATGATGTCACGACCCAACTAGAAAATAGAAATTATATAGGATAGTTCGAATTGATGGAACGACCCCATTGAAAAAGAGAAATAATATGGGTAGGGTCGGAATGATGGCACGACCCTACTGAAAAAGAAAAATTATATGGGTAGGGTTAGAATGATGGCACAACCCTACGTAAATCAGATTTGAGGAGTCACCGGAAAGACGAATGGAACTATGCAAATCAAATCTGAGTCACGGAAAAGACACATGATGCTATGCAACTCAGACATGAGAAAATAGTTCGGAAAAATCCACGGTACTACACAAATTAAATATGAAAAGTAGTCCCGGAGAGATGCACGGTACTATGCAAATCAGATATGCAAAAAAAGGTTGTCACCGGAAGGATGGCACGGTGCTACACAAACTATATATGAAAAAGTAGTCACTGGAATGATGGCACAGTGCTACACAAATTAAATATGAAAAAGTAGTCACCGGAAAGATGGCACGGTGCTACACAAATTAAATATGAAAAAGTAGTCACTGGAATGATGGCACGGTGCTACACAAATTAAATATGAGAAAATAGTCACATGAATGATACATGGTGACCCATCATTTGCTAACATAATCATTGGCCAGTCGGGCAACATATATGGGTGCCACCCGCCGGCAGCGGAAGCTCTTTGATTTTCTACCAAGATCGTAGAGGCTCTGGATACCATGTGAGAAATATAGGAGAAGAATATTATTGAATTGTTGTTGTTGTATCTACATTGTTACATAGAGACCTTATTTATAGACACTAGAATACAATCCTTTACCAAGTAGGATACGATTTACGATTCCTATTTCTATTCCTATTCTAAATAGGATTGTATAAACCTATTTCTATTCTAGTAGGATTGTGTAAACCTATTCCTATTCTTATAGCCACACCCGTGTCGACATGACATGGGTGTGGGTGTGGATGTGGATCTGTACCCGATCTGGTCAACCAGTTCTGGGTACTTTGACCAAATTTGAGTGGGAAATTCTGGACAGATTCAGTGATTTCTCTAATCAAAATAAAAACTAAGGTGGAATTGAAGAAAATGAAATATCTTGTATGCATAAATTTTTGTTGTCACTCCCATTCCTTTTATTCCTTCAATGATTCTCCTTTTGATCAATATTTTCTCCTCAAGTTTTCCACCTAATATGTCATAATTTAGGTTTTATAACTCCATTTTTAGATATTTGAATTATTTTTAGCAAAATCCCTGCACCCGTAACCATACATGGATCTATTCGCCGAATCTTAAAATTTAGATCATAGAATATCCGACGTCTAGATCTGCACCCATATCGGACACCTACACCTAGTTTGAGCAACTTAGATTAATACAGTAAACAAGCATCATGAACACAAATCAAGGGAGATCTTCTTTTTTTGCCTATGATTTAAAGTTGTAATATCTAAGGAAAACTGAATTTATTGGAGAAACTAAAGATGATGGACAAATCAGATTTTTCCTTTTTCTTTTTGTCTCCCTTCCTCCCCTCCTCCCCTCCCTATGATATAAAGTTTTAAATGTGCTTTCCTCACCCATTAAATTGTGAAATGTCTACTCTTTCTTTTCTTTTGTATTTCACTTGTGGTATCTTCTATTTAAAATTGTAATAGTAAACATGAACTCAACTTATTCAAGTTCCCGTTAAATCTTAAGTAATTTTAATCTAATGTTGTTTTGATGAATAATCTGAGTTAATTTTTAATTATTAAGATAGATCTCTATATATAACATTTTAACTTAATGCGGTTAGGCTTTTAATTGTATTTTGAATTTCCATGAAAGATTGAGATATAATTCTTCCTCATTAAATTGAATTTTGACTTGTAGGAGTATAATGTTGATAAGCTTTTAATTCCAAGTAATTTGATGGATTTAGAGAATTATTCTGATTTTTCATTTCCATGAAAGAGGTTGATTTACCCCCTTTTTACTTAAAAAATACATGTATATGATAGAATCGTGCGGAAAGAACAGTTCTCAAAGAAAAGCTTACATCCGCATCAGTATTCTATGTCATTTTATCGGTAAATATTGGATATATAACTATGCGGTGAACAAGAACTATAAAGCTATTGCCTACTAGTAGGGAAGAAGGTGGTTGTTTCAGTAATATGCCATATTTGGTTATTTTCAGGAAGCTGAGGCAATTTTTGAGGAAATCAACCCAACACCACTACAAGTTGTTGGATATGGAGTGGTAAGACTTTCTGAATGTATTACATGCTTGAAGTCTTATAAAGCATTTCTCTTTTTCCTTTTTCTCTCAAGTGGTTTACTGTTTATTAGTAATTTTTGCATATCAACCAGAAGCTCTAATTATGTGTTTCTCTACAAAGCCCATCCAATCATCTATACAAGTAGGAATGTCTTGTACTAAATGGCTATAACACGAATATTTCACGGTCTCCCATCTCCTATATATTGATTCTTAGGGCTTCATCCTCTGTTGGTTTAACCAAGGACATGCTATTCTCCATTTATGTACTTTGGGTTTTCTCCTGATGAAATATCTCTTTTACTGCTATCACTGCCTTGATTTCTTGCATTCAACCCTCAATTCTTGTTACGCTATGTTTGATTAAAAAAAAAGGAACTGAGTCTTTTTTTATTCCCTTAAGAATGTTCTTAATTTTCCCTCAGCCAGAAAAGTGAAACCTTCTTTCACCTATTTTTGAGAGTTGAAGAAGTTAAAAGTGGAATTCGATTTTGCTTCCCATTCTCTTCTACTTACATTATACAAATAAAACACCTGCTACCCTGCTTTTAGTTCCCCTCGTGCAACTGTTCCTCTTTTTACCCTAAATAAAGATATAACGGATTTCTCCTAATGAAATTTCTCTTTTTCTCATCTTCTTTCTGTTGCCTATTCTGATTAATATTGCTTTTCCAACGTACATATTGGCTATCCTCGAATAAACCTTTTGTTGCCATAATTTTTCCACAAAAAAAATGTAGGGTCACATTTAATGGATGTTATCTTATTTAACTTGGTTCAAGTACTTCCAATTTAATTTCACTAGCATACTGCTAAGCGTGGTCATGAAAACAAAATCAAAATATGAGTGAATATTAACGTCATAATTTTTATAAAAGAAAATCGATCTTTGGTAGTAAGACATTTTTAATGATTCTTTTTAACATCCTATATACAAAATTCTTTGGCTGAAAAGGAGAAGCCAAAATTCCATACTATATATGAAGTAATTCATTTTAATCAGCATTTGTAAACTTGAATAAGAAGGTTGGAAAATAAAAAATAATCAAAAAAGAGAATAGTACTGTAAAAATCATTAAGAAGATGGCAGTGATGCTGCCATTCATTAGCTATGTCTGTTGGGATTTTTCCCTCTGAGATCATACATCTCTCTTATTTGTCTGCGTCGGAAGAGAATCGTATGCTGGAAAACAATTTTCATGAACTGAGAGTCCATCGAAAACATCTCTATGCCACGAAAGTAGGGGTAAGATTTGCGAACACCTCACCCTCCCCAGACCCCACTTGTGGGACTATAATGGGTATGTTGTTGTTGTTGGAAGAGAATCATATGAGACTTGAGAGATAGAAAAAGTGAATCCATATGGTTAAAAAGTAATTTCTTCAAAAATATATCTTATTTTTCTTTTAAAAGTTATCTAAACATACAAGTTTATAGCTTCAAGGAAGTTCATTACATAGAAATTATTTTGTGTCGTTTCACAAAATTGGAGAACTCTCAACTTATTATTTAAATTAGCACGTAGTCAACTCAAATAGCAACTCATAATTGTAACACACAAGTAGGAAGTAGAAAGATTTCATTAATGGTCATCTAAGTGAAGGTTTATAACAGATAAGACACTATCTTTTCTTTATCACTTAAAAGTCATCTAACTAAACCTTAAGTAAGTTGTAAGTACAATATAAACACGGTCAAAGGATACATGTTTTGACTGAATTTTTTTGATGTGGCTCTCTTAATCATTTAAAATGCTTCATAAAAAGGATTATATGTACTAACCCATTTCAATACCCAACCCAACCCATGAACTATTTTCCAAATCAGTTCATATAAAAGCACAAATCCTACCCATTCTAGAGCATATCAGATTGCACCTTATCCCTCTCTTCTCCTTTAGAAATTATGCTATGCAGAAATAAAAAATGTGCAAAAGTACATGCTCTTGAATTGGTGGGTTTGTGCTTTTAGCTATTTGGTAAATGGGCCGGGTTGGGTACTAATATGGGGTTAGTACATAATTTTTTTCATGAAGCCTCTTAAATTATCAAGAGAGCCACATCGGATTTTTCCATTTAAACTATAAATCTTCCGAATTTTAGTTAGCTAGACTTCAATTAGATGACTTTTGCGTGACTGAAAAAAAGATTAGTGACTTTTGAGCTATAAATATTTACTTGGATAAATTTCTCTGGAGAAAGTACGTTATATAATTACACACTGATAGTATTCTGCATTTGTTCATTAGATTCCAATAGCAAATCAACAAAGTTTATATTGTATTATTTAATCTCTTTGAGATAATAGTGAATGGAAAAGGTCTATTCACATAGCTATTATGTACAAACATTGAAAAAAATACACAAATGTGGTGAAACACTTGAAATAATCTATCCTAATGTTTTAACAAATCTGACAATAAGCTAAAAGGCATTATAAAGAGCATGATGAAGAACGAAAGAAGCAACATACCTTGAACCGGATGCCATTTCTGATGAAGAAGTAGAGGCTCAGTGCATGAGACGACAAAGTGAAAGAGTTGGTTTGGTCCTTGTGTGGTCAAACCCAATGGAAGAAAATTCTATGTGCCAATTTACTTGGCTAGGAATTAAACTTGGAGAGCAAGCTAAAATTTGTGGAAGACAAATTTTGTATTTCTTTTCTTTGTGCTTGGAGCCCAAGTTTGGCCACCTATAAAAGGATGGTCATTCTTCATTGTTAAAATCATCCTAAACTCATAGAAAAATACATTAGAAGAGTAGAGAATTAGTAGAGAAATTCTCTTAGATGTATTTGAGATCTCTCCCCTTTCTTTGTTAATATACATGCAGTTGTTCCTTGGTGGTCGTAGGATATCCGAACCACGTTAACTATTGTTGTTCTTCCTTGTTCTTTATTATTCATGTTTCCTCTAACAATTGGTATCAGAGCTTGTTTCTGTCTGAGTATGCTCTGTGGTTGCAGCACAGTTTGAACTTCCACATTAGAGAAGGATTACTTTGGTTTTCTATATTTCCAAAATACTTTGTAGTAGAAGAGGAAGAACAAGTAACGATGAATTCCATGAAGTTTGAAATTGATAGATTTAGTGGGCGTAAAACCTTCAATATATGGAAGATCTA
This sequence comes from Solanum stenotomum, assembly GCF_019186545.1. NCBI lineage: Eukaryota > Viridiplantae > Streptophyta > Magnoliopsida > Solanales > Solanaceae > Solanum > Solanum stenotomum. The sequence goes on along the minus strand of NC_064284.1, from coordinate 39,687,338 downwards.
GATGATGGCGTTACTGTGGATGGAAGGTTCAATCCATGCTATTAACAGAAAGTACCCCGATGACACATCGGATTCCGTTAAGGAGAAGATTGAAGGAGATGCATTGAGTGTAATCCAACTATCCCTTGCACCTAACGTGCTTTTTGTAGTGAGTACAAGTACCGAGGAGACAACCAAACAATTATGGGAAAGGCTGGAAGGGCTTTACCATGATTGATCGGTGACAACAAGGATGTTGTTACAACGGCGTCTTCACACATTTAAGATGGAGTCAGGTACTTTGTTGCAAGACCATCTAGATGCGTTCAATAAACTTGTGATGGACTTGCAGACTGCCGAAATTAAAAAGAATGAGGAGACGCTTGCATGTGCTTTGCAATTTTCATTGACTTCAAAATATCGTGATATTAAGAATTCAATGATGTATAGCAAAGAGCCTATCACTCTTGAGCAAATGTGGCAAGCGCTTCACTCTTGTGATGTGCAGAGGCATTTTGAAGGAGACGAAGGTGACGAAGCGAGTGGGCTCTTTGTGAGAGGTCGTACTAGCCAACAGGGAAGAAGCAAATTCTTCTTCTAATCAGGAACATGACAGACTTTTGTAATAGCCCTCACGATTCCATCATGGTAGCGAACCCAAACTGAACCAATGCAAACTATTTTACAAGTTGCATTATTGCCCATTACTACGGTTCCTCCACTTGTGTCATAATTGTTTAACCAATCTTTTTGGAATGTCATATGCAGAGTACAACCAGAGTCTAATACCCATTTATTGTCATAGACTCCACTATTGCATGATGTTATTAGTACATATTCATCATCAAAATCATGTACCTGCTCAACAATGGATGCACTCGCCTTTTCCTTGGACTTTGACATAGGACAATGTTGTTTAAAGTGCCCTTTCTTGTGACAGCCCCAACACTCTGCATTCTTCTTGTTCACACAAGACTCTAATTTGTACTTTGATTTGCTTCTTCCTTATTGGCTAGTATGACTTATTACAAAGAGCCCACTAACTTTGTCACCTTTGTCTCCTTCAAGATGCCTTCGCACATCACAAGAGTTAATTGCTTGCCACACTTGCTCAAGAGTGATAGGCTTTTTGCTATACATCATTGAATTTTTAATATCACGATATTTTGAAGTCAATGAAAATAGCAAAGCACATGCAAGCGTCAGCTCATTCTTTTTAATTCCAGCCGTCTGTAAGTCCATCACAAGTTTATTAAACTCATCTAGATGGTCTTGCAACAAAGTACTTGACTCCATCTTAAATGAGTTAAGATGCCGTTGTAACAACATCCTTGTTGTCACTGACCGGTTATGGTAAAGTCCTTTCGGCCTTTCCAATAACTGTTTGGTCATCTCCTTGGTACTTGTACTCACTTCACAAAGCACGTTAGGTGCAAGGGATAGTTGTATTAAGCTCAATGCATTTCCTATCTTCTCCTTGTCGGAATCTGATGTGTCATCAGGGTATTTTCCATCAATAGCATGGATTGAACCTTCCCTCCACAGTAACGCCATCATCTAGATCTTCCATATATTGAAGTTGTTACTCCTACTAAATCTATCAATTTCAAACTTCATGAAACTCATTGTTACTTGTTCTTTCTCTTCTACTACAAAGTATTTGGAAATGCAGAAAACCAAAGTAATTATTTTCTAATGTGGAAGTTTAGACTGTGCTGCAACCATAGAGCATACTCAAACAAAACCTTGGCTCTGATACCATGGCATTGGTTCAGTTCGGGTTCGCTGCCATGATGGAATCATGAGGACTATTACAAAAGTTTGTCATGTTCCTGACCTGAAAAAGAATATTATCTCCCTAGGCACTCTGGATAAACAGAGCTACAAGTACATGACCAAAGGAGGAACTATGAAAGGGTCTTTAGTCATACTGAAGGCCAAGCTGGAGCTTGACCTCTACACTTGTTGGCTCTGTAAATGAATCTACAGTGCAGTTATCTGATGATGACAAAGCAAGATTATGGTACATGAGACTAGGTCATATGAACGTACGAGGACTGGAGATGTTGAGCAACCGCAACATTTTGATGGTCAGAAGATCAACACACTTGAATTTTGTGAGCACTGCATCTTAGGGAAGCAGAAGAAAGTCAGCTTCAGCACTGGCAAACACAAGACGGAAGAGGTGCTAGACTACATGCATTCAGATTTATGGGGTTCCTCTAAGCTTTTTACATTCATTGATGATTTTTCACGAAAGGTTTGGGTGTATTTCTTGAAGGCAAAAGGTGATGCTTTAAATCATTTAAAGAATGGAAGATTTTGGTTGAGAAGTAAATGGAGAGAAAAATCAAATATTTTCATACAGACAATGGCTTGGAGTTTTGCAAGAAGAGTTCAATAATTTCTGCAAGGTTCATGGGATCGCAAGATATCAAATGGTTAAGCATACACCACAGCAGAATAGAGTTGCCGAGAGGATGAACAGAACTCTTCTTGAGAAGGCTCGTTGTATGCTCTTACAAGCCAAAATGTCAAAAGTGTTTTGGGTTGAAGCAGTTCACACTGCTTCTCATATTGTCAATCAATCTCCAACATCAACGATTGACTTTAAGACTCTGAATGAGGTATGGTCAGGTGAACCCTCTAACTTGTGAATATTTAGGTGTCCAGCTTATTATCATGTTATTGAAGGAAAGCTTGAACCAAGAGCTAAGAAGGCCATATTCGTAGGGTATGTCAATGGAGTAAAAGGGTACAAGCTTTGGTGTTTGTCATTACTAATATTTGTAGTTAGTAGAGACGTTACCTTTGATGAATCCTCTATACTTGATCCTCGTAAAGTTTTTGTGGAGTTATCAGGAAAGGAGAACAACTAGCAGGTGAAGCTGTCGTGGAGCTTACCAAGGAAAGGGATCAAGAGACTAAGTTGATGAGTTAAAAGATGCAGATCCTGAAGAATTTGTTGTTAATGAACCATACACAATTGCGAAGGGAAGGGACAAAAGGTAGATACTAAACCAGAACGTCTTTTAGAGCAAGCAAACCTGATTGCATATGCATTCGTAGCTGTAGAAGAAGAGATTAAGAATCTCGAGCCCTCCTCGTATGTTGAAGAAACTTCTTGCAAGGATGTTGCACAATGGCGGTTAGCCATGATGGAAAAGATGTAAGTTTGTTCACCAAAATGAGACATGGGTCTTAGTTAAAAGGTCAAAGGGGAAGAGGACAGTTGGATGCAAATGGGTCTACAGAAAGAAAAAGAGCATTCCAGAAGTGAAAGATGCTAAGGTTCAAGGCGAGATTGGTTGCAAAAGGTTTCAGTCAGAAGGAGGGAATTGACTACGATGAGATCTTCTCTCCAATTGTGAAACATAGCTCAATTCGCGTGCTACTAGCATTGGTTGCACAATTTGATTTGGAGCTTCAACAGCTTGATGTTAAAACTGCTTTCTTACATGGTGATCTAGAAGAGATAATCTATATGGATCAGCCTAAAGGTTTCCTAGCTGAGGGAAAAGAATATCATGTATGCTAACGTAAGAAGTCCTAGTATGGCTTGAAGCAATCCCCTAGACAGTGGTACAAGAGGTTTGATGCATTCATGACTACACCTGGATTCTCGAGGAGTGCATTCGATAGTTGTGTGTATCACAAGAAGATGCCTGGTAACTCTATGATTTATTTATTATTGTATGTTGATGATATACTTATTGCTGCTAACAACATCACAAAGATAAATATTTTGAAGAACTGTTGAGCAAGGAATTTGACATGTAGGATTTGGGAGTTGCAAAGAAAAACCTTGGAATGGATATTTCAAGAGAAGACGGTGTTGTACATCTTTCTCAGAAAAGGAACATTGAAAAGGGTCTTGAGAGATCCAATATGCATATGAGCAAGCCTGTAAGTACACCGTTAGCTTCTCATTTCAACCTTTGAGAGTTACAAATGCTATGCCAAATGTTCTTTATGCTAGCACAGCTGGTAGCAAGTATGTTATGGTGTGCACATGTCCAGATGTTGCTCAATCTGTAAGTGTGGTAAGCAGGTACATGGAAAATCAAAGAAAAAGGCATTGGGAAGTTGTCAAATGGATATTGAGATATCTCAAAGGAGCTTCTGATGTTGGCCTAACCTTTCGGAAAAGTGAAGGTATTTTAGTTCTCGGTAATGTAGATTCTGACTATGCAGGGGATCTTGATAGAAGGAGGTCCACAACTGGATACATCTTTACTCTCTTTGGCAATGCCATTAGTTGGAAATCGACTTTATAGTCAATTGTCGCTTTGTCTACAAAAGAGGCAGAATATATGGTAGCAACGGAGGCAGTGAAAGAAGCTATCTGGTTGAAAGGTTTGGTGACAGAATTGAGTTTGGTTCAGCTGGAATCAACTCTAAAATGTGATAGTCGAAGTGCTATTCATTTGATTAAAAATCAAAGATTTCATGAGCGCACCTAACACATTGATGTCAAATTCCATTTCATTCGAGATGTCGTTCAAGAGGGAGCTATCAAGGTCAAGAAGGCTATCACGGGCGATAACGCTGCAGACATGGTAACCAAGATAGTCCCGCTTGCCAAGTTTGCATATTGCAAGGACTTGGCGGGAGTATGCATCAACTGATGCAACTCTGGGATAGCAACTGCTAGGTGGAGCTAGTGGATCAACGAAGGTTTAATTATTCTTGTTTCTTACAACGAGATTGCGCAGTAAGCTTAAAAGTTTTGGCTGAAGTTGTTCATATGCATGCTCGGAATGCATACCAAGGTGGAGATTGAAAGAGTTGGTTTGGTCCTTGTGGGATCAAACCCAATGGAAGAAAATTCCATGTGCCAATTTACTTGGCTAGGAATTAAACTTGGAGATCAAGCTAAAATTTGGGGAAGACAAATTTTGTATTCTTTTCTTTGTGCTTGGAGCCCAAGTTTGGCCACTTATAAAAGGATGGTCATTCTTCATTGTTAAAATCATCCTAAACTTATAGCAAAATACATTAGAAGAGTAGAGAATTAGTAGAACAATTCTCTTAGATGTATTTGGGATCTCTTCCCTTTCTTTGTTAATAGACATGCAATTGTTCGCTCGTAGACGTAAGATCATTCTGATCCGAACCACGTTAAATATTGTTGTTCTTCCTTGTTCTTTATTATTCACATTTCTGCTAACAGAAAGAAAGATTGAGTTGGGGTTAACAGTTCGTGGCAGAAAGAAGAGAAATGGAGGAACCACAATTAAGGAGTTAAAGTAGAAAGACTTGACTATTCAGTTTTTGTTATGTCTAAAGATGTGACTTTCATTTATTTTTTTGTTAGAGCACTTGCATTGGAAGATTTGAAGGAAAAAGCATACAATCTAAGAAAAAAAGTTAAATGCATATCATGGTCTATGAATTGGTGCCACATCACTTCCCTATAGACCAACAATTGGTATATATACATATTTGCCTCAGTATAACCTTAGAGCGTCTAATGATTGAATTGGGTCCTTAACTTAACCTCAACTGGCAACTAAAAATGCCCTAACTTTGACAATGCACATCTAGACGCTTAACTTGGTTTAAGTTGGCCTCGTAAACACCCAAATTTGAGAATGCACATCCAGAAAAGTGTGTTTACGGGGCCAACTTAAACCAAATTACGGTGTCTAGATGTGCATTTCAAAGTTGGGGTGTTCAATTGTCAGTTGAGACCAAGTTAAGGTGTCTATCTATGTATTATGCCAAGTTTAAAGCATACGAATACTGAAATAGATATGTCGTGCTTTTTTTCCTTTCATGTTTACCAAGCCTTATTCCTGTCCTTAGTGATGCAAGATTTTGGTTAGCTTTATCACACTTGAAATGTTGTTTGCTTGCTTCATTAACTTATGTGATGCACTCTTGGCAGGGTTTGGTAGCAGCAGCATATGCATTGGTTGGTGAGTCTGCAATTTCTGCCAAATATTCTGATAATCTGCATATTTCTCCATAGTTGCCATTTTTGGGTTCGCTTATTCAACAGATAATGTTTAGTGGAGAAGTACACAGGCTATTATGAAATTTCTCTCTAGATATTTAAGTTAGAAGAAATTTCTGTGAATGTTTCTTGTATCTTCTTTTTGGGGGTGGTCATATGTGTCGGAAAATTGGGGGAGGAATACTCTCAATCTCTCATTTTCTCTTGAAGAAAAGCGAAGGAAATCATTTTTCTTTACTTCCCTCTACTTGCATACATAAAATGGCTATAGTACCTAGGTATTTATAGAACTTTTCTAGCATGTACCTAGTCTAGTATATACCTTAATTTAATTCTTATTTTTTCCTTTTTCCTGGTTCATGACCAAAACAATACATGTATCCTAAGAGTAATACATTTAGCTTCTAAATTCATAAACTAAGATAATTAATTCATGAATCACAAAAATCTAAAAAAACCTTTCCTTTTCCAACCCAAGGTTCAATTTTCAACAGTATGCTGTAGGACCTGGAGCAGACCACTTTTTGTATAGGAATTTTGGGTTTCACGATATTAAGGTTGATCTTTAAATTACTAATAAAACTAGAGGATCTGTTATTATATTATGTTTCTAATCTCGAAACTAATTTAGCTTATTAATATGAATTGCAGTCTCTCCAGCAGTTTATCTGGTTTTTATTGAAATATAGGTTTTCATGTCCTCATAAATGTTTTCCATAGCTTACCTTGTGCACCTTCCTCATTTTTACCAGACTAGAAGACCTTCCTTCTTCTTTTTCCGGTCACGATCTTCACTCTCTTAGTTTTACAAGGAGGCAAGGGATTGCCTTTTATTCTGTTTAATGATAGCGAGTGCATCACTGGATGCTTGTTCCTAACTGAAGACACTAAGATTTTTTTCTTTGTATTCTCTAGAGTGGGAGAAAACACTACAATACGTTGGAGTTTTTGGCCTATGTCAGGTAACTGTTCTAGTTTACAAATAAACTTCCTTTATGGTTTAAAGAGAGAATTTCCTATGTCCGAAATTCCGAATACACTAACAACTACTGAAATGAGTGGACAAACTTTTTCATACTAGGTTCTGTTGTTGCAAAGCCAAACCAAGATTTCATGATTATTTTTCAAAATTTGATTGCTAAAAGCTTGTTTTTTTTTTTTTTTTGAGAATGGTAAAGTGATTGCTAAAAGTTTGTTATTTGTTAGATATTAAGCTGATAATTGATTTCCTAAATTCTGGATTTATTTTCTGTTTCTAGACTTTATACCGTCGAATTTCTTCGTATGAGGATTCAGAAGATTTTAAACAGGATGTGAGGTAACAGTCCTTTTCATGAATTGAATTGCTGTTAAATGCTATATATCTTTTACATAGTGTTACTCAATACATTTTTGTTCTTTGAGCCAGAGTCCTAAAGTTTTACTAAAATGGAATAAAGGTTAAAAGAATATGAAGTGAAGAAATAGCTAATGCACCCATTGTTTATCGTTTATGGGTTGACTAATGAAATGAATTCTTGTTGTAAATGAGGGGCAGATTTAAAATTCTCTTGGCCTAGTTACCAATTCAAAAAAAAAAATCTCTTGGCCTACACAAGTTGGAATTTATGTCTTGATTAAAAAGAGAAGTTATTAGGATTTCACTTGAAAGGAGAAACAACTCTTCGATCTATATGCATATGACAACCATAGGAAGTTACTTTGAAAGGAAAAAAAGCTCATTTTTCTATATGTATATGACGAACATAGGAATTTACTTGTAAGGAGAATTAAATCTTAGATCTATATGCTATGACACAAAAAACACAATAGATGTTCGGTACCATTTGTGATAACTAGTACAATGAGTCTATGCAGATGCATGTGTTTCCAACAAATTTTAAATATATGGAAAATAAATCAACCATAAATAAAATCTGAAATCAATGTGTACAATTCTGTTCTTCCCTTGATTCTTCTCTCATAAGATTTCTCCATGATCTGAGGTCGTTAGTGGTGTATTTTTCGAACTATGATGATTTGAATTTGATCTTTTTATGAATATTCCATGAATTTGCGGAATATTCGAGATGTCTCTTTAAGGGAATATAATACTCTTTACATAGGCATAAGCTAAAGCTAGGGTTTAGGGTTAGAGTAACGTCCAAGAAATCTAATTGGAATCGAGTACTTCTTGTAGAGTCCAACTAGAATTGAATATGTCTTATACCCACAAATTTTCAATGTCTACAAATGTCCCCTGCTTCAAGGCTTGTCGAAGCGTAGGCTTGATGAAACTCAAAGACCAGTCTTAAAGTACTCATTCTTCCACTTTTGCAGTTTTTAGGCTTCAGATTTGCAGATCTGATTTGTGAGAGAAGAGATGAAGGGTAGATTTGGTCCCACTGGGCGTGCCAATTTGTTCCCAAAAAATTTTAAACATATGGAAAATAAATCAACCATAAATAAAATTTGAAGAAACAAGAATATTTTAGTGATAAATCAATATGAGTACGATTATGTTCTTCCCTTAATTCTTCTCTCATAAGATTTCTCCGTGATCCAAGGATCCACCTTAATTCTTCTGTCATAAGATTTCTCCATGATCTGAGGATCCAAGGCCGTTAGTGGCGTATTTCTCGGACTAGGATGGTTTGAATTTGATCTCTTTATGAATATTTCATGAATTTGCGGAATATTCGAGATGTCTCTTCAAGGAAATATAATAACCTCTATATAGGCATAAGTTAGGGTTTAGGGTTAGAGTAGTCTCCAAGAAATCTAATTAGAATCAAATACTTCTTGTACAGTCCCAGCTAGAATTGAATACGTCTTGCAAAGTTCCATAAATTTTCAATGTCTATAGCATGTCAGGGACAGCTCCATTCTTATAGCATATGCATTAACACTGCAGAAAATGATGATAACTCAAACATAGCCCGTTTTATGATGAGATTATATCAGAAGATCTTGACAGTCTTATCAGTTACCATCATGGTTTTCTCCCAGATCCGTTTTTTTATCATGGCACACTGTTGGATGAGAGTTTTTGGCCAATAAAATTACATCAACTTAGACTACATCCTTGTACTACCACAATGAACAAAAGACATGCCTGAACTGTTCAAATTACCACAAGATCCATCCTTCCGTTAGTTTTCTTGATAGAAACTAACAGCTTTGACCAAAAGAAGTGCTATGCATGACCACACATGGCCTTTTTTCAGCTATTTTGTCTTCTCCCCTCGTCTTCAACATCCAGCAAAAAATGTTTTTATTTTGTTTAAATGACAATGAGTTCATAGATGATTCAACTGCATGGGATTGAGTGCGATTTGGTTGCATGAATAAGAGTTTGTAGATCCTCTACGGGCCTTGACTTCAGAAAGACTGAGCTGTTAGATTTGTACAGTGAGTAGTGTGGGAGCTTCTACCTACCATGGTTTGATTAAAAATTCACAATAGTATGCCAAAAAATCCGTGCAAAAAGGAACCTTAGCTTAATATCCTTAAATTCCACCATTATGATGCTGCCCCTGGAATTAGCAGCTAGTTTTAGTGCATTTTTGTTACTGCCCGAAACAAGAGAAATGCAGCTGAAGTTAAGCAGATTGTTGTCTGTATATTTCTCAACTCAAGCAACAGACCCTACTCTCCAGTTTTCAATTAGTCTCATGCCTCTTTTCTCTTCCTAAAATGAAAATCCAACATAGCAAACTTACTCATGGCCAAGCACATGCAGAGAAGAAAACCAGCCTTAGTTCTGTTAGTTTCTTAAACATGAGTTTGACGGTAGGATGAAACATGTTAAATTTTAGATACTTCAAGGATGTGTTTTGTTCACATGGTAGTACAAGGATGTAGTTTAAGTTTGAAGCATAGTTAAATGATGCCATTACCTTTGTTAGAATTTGTACATGTTTGTGATACGAGATATTTTACTACTTCCTCCGTCCCAATTTATGTGATGTAGTCTGGCACAGAGTTAAAGAAATATGGAAAGACTTTGATATGTTTCAAAATTATCCTTAAAATAAATGAATTTCTAAATAGAAGAGTACTTCTTTGTGGACGTTTTGCCAAATAAGTGGGATCCAGCACGGGTAAAATGTTGATAGTGTCATTAAACATTTGCCAAGCAAGGAAATGCGTCATTCCGTTTGGGACCCACTAGAAAAGAAAGTGTCACATAAATTAGGATAGAGGGACTAGAACACATAAATTGGGATAGAGAGTATGTTTACACTGCAAATTGTTAGCTTTGATGGTATTAAACAGATGCTTACTGTGTTGATTTTTGCAGGCAACTTTTGGCCCCAGTTATTCTAGGAGGCCAGGCAATGACATGGGCAGTTGGCAAGTTGGAAACAAGCCGTAATGGACTACCAACTTCACCTTCTTCAACTGATGTTCAGAGCAGGGTGTTGCAAGCTGCTGCAAAGCATGAATCACAACCGGATAGCGAAGAGACTCAAGATCCGTCCCCTGAAACTATGCTTTCCGTCAGTGAAAACATCGATCTTTCTGAAGCATAGAAGATTTGAGTGTTTTGCAGCTAACTAATAATAATCCAACTGAATGACACTGCATGTTGTATATTCAGTTAAGACACTGAGGTTATCAACCATACTACCACCTTAAAATTTGTATAGTCAAGACCTTGAGTTTCTTTCTTTTTTTTTTGTAATGAAAAAGTAAAAATTGCAACATTGACCCCATCATGGATTTTTACATTATGTACCATGTATGTACATTCATTGGATATTCCATAGCAAACACTGTTACTTCCTCCGTCCCATTTTATGTGGCAACATTTGACCGGGCACGGAGTTTAAGAAATAAATGAAGACTTTGAAATGTTTACCAAATTGCCCTTTAAAAAGTAGATATTTTTCTCTCTCCTCATAAATGTATTGGAGTATTATTTTAAGATTGAGTGAGACCAATAAGGGTAAAAGAGGAATTGTACCTTAAAATACTTACCATATTAGGAAATGTGACATCCTTTTTGGGACTGACCAAAAAGGAAATGGTGCCACATAAAATGGGACATGGGACAGAGGGAGTATTAATTTAGCAAAACATGCCCCACAATATTATGCTAGTTGCTTTATCTCTTGCTGTAACTTCACATTCCACGGGATGTTTGACAAGTTTCCTTGACTATTCCCTTTTTTACATTATCATCTTTATTGACATGTCTAGGCAAAAACGGATTATAAATAAACAATGTTGAAGCATGCTCAAAAGATGGCCCAAGAAATGATACATCAATGTTTTTCTGCATTACAGGACCTGTAAACATAATTGGTTTTGCCAACACTGTTGTTTTAGAACACATAGTAGGGTTGATATACAACATAGTTGAATCCTTAAAATGACATTATACACATTTCCATGAGAGAATATTCTACCATGTATGCCATTTAGAGAAATCCGTCAGCAAATTTGTTCAGTCTATTATCCTAGTATATACTAAGTGAAGAGTTGATGAGGCAAAAAATTGGTTGCTTGTATCATGCTATGGTCCCTGAATCAAAATGTCATGTGAGGTGCTCTTTCATCTTCATCCACAGCTCATTTATTTGAACAAGAGACTTGAGATGAGACTGACAATATCTTACGGCATCTTGCATTACCAGTGATGCACAAGAAATTCAGGTTGGCTGGAAGGATTTTGCCATTGACATATATTTCATTCCTTGTCAGCTATAACAACAAAAACATCCTTAACTGACCATTTTCTTCTCTCTGTTTTTGCCGGGGGGTTGATGACTGCTTTGTCTGCATTAGCAAGACGGTAACCAATCACAATCTCTCTCCTTTGCCGTGCACGCAGGAGCACTTCATAAAAACTCAACTCCTCACTGTCACAAAGGTATAGGGCTGCTCCTCTTATTTGCATCTCATTTCCCTGGAATGTAAGAAGGTTTTATTAGTCGTATACAATAAAAATAATAACTACAGCCTTAATGGAGGTTGCAGAATACTACCATTATAGGAAGGCATTTCATGCTTCAACATCTAGTGAAGCATTCAATACTGTCAAATTTTAGAATTGAGAAGCAAGCGATTTACTTCAGCTCAAGTTAATAAAAACGAGGAATGCATCCTAACAGACCTTTACTAATTGAAGGTCTGATAACATATCTGAGAGTCAACCTAATTTGGAAGTACCAATTGAGTTGTGGTGCAATGGTGGGACTACTCCACCCTTAACTAGAGGTCTCAAGTTCGAGCCCTCGGTATGGGCAAAATCTTGTTGGAAGCGCCACCCCCGAATGGGCCCTGCAGTGCGCAATCCAGATTTAGTCGGAGCTCCAATGCGGGCTACGGACATGGAAAACCGAAAAAAAAAAAAAACTTATTTGGAAAATCTAGAGCAAACTTGTTTAGCTAGTTCTGTTTCTACTATCAAAAGAGAAAATGGCTCTCAAATATAGTCATTACTCTTTTACTGTTCACTCTCGTATTATGTTTTATTTTAATTTCTCTCTCTCATTTATATATATATATATCATGTTGCTTCAATTGTTAGTTTTACCTAATAAACGGAGTGTTGGATTTCCTACAATACCCTGATACACGTAATTGCTAAAAGCTCCGATAATACTGGATATGTACTTGAGCAATTTACTATATTTGAGACAGAAAATCAGGAAACTCAGTAGGCATGACCCATGCCAGTTGCCTCACCTCTTCAGCAAACAGCTCTTCCAATACATCATTTATTTGACGATCCTCTGCCACCATGGCCAATGCCATGCTAACAAGCTCATTTGACAAAACATAGTCACTTATCTTTGACATAGACAAGAGGTTTTTAGTCCTCGGGTCCAAAATTTCACTGATTATAACTGACTTATCTGAAGCCTGCTGCATCTCCTCTCTCCAGGAGCCCTGGGAGGAGCTACCCCCGTGAATTTTGGAAACCATAGATTCTCTGTATGGGAGGCGTTTGGCCTGCAAAACCAGAAAACAGATTTCTGAGTGCGTGATCTGATGTCACAGATTAAAGATTGAATTAAAATAGAATTAAATCATCTCAATAGAATTAGGTTAAAAGTGCATATGAAAATAAAGAAACAGTACATCTAAAAAGCAGCAATATTTGACAAGATAATACAAGAATATTGCTACTTATGAAAATAGAAATCATGCATCTAAATTAAGGAGCAGATGACTACATTTTTCCTCGAGAAACCTTAGTTCTTTGCAGTTAAATTTGAAAATATGCTAATTGTCCAATGAGTAAGAGGATTTCTACATCCATTCCTGGATCCTGTTGATAATGTCTACTATAGTAAAGCAATACTGCGGATCAAGACCAAACTACTGGTTCTGCAAAGGGACGACCCCAAAATTCACACATGCCAGAAGGAAAAAATGCAGGTGTTTGATGGCAAAGACTTATTCTGCCAAATCAGTCAAGAACTAAGAGGCAGTCTGATCGTTTAGACATGGTAACAATGAAAAAGAAAACAGAACCTTGCTAAATTTGGAAACGTAAGGATATATTAAGCAGAAAATTTTAGAGGGTGTAATTTTTCACGTGGTTGGAAGAGAGCGGAGTAATATTGACAGCTGAGAATTTGTGAACAAGACAGTTTATGTCAGTTATTGCATCACACGTGAATGTTCAGGTAAAGATGATGACCGCCTATGTTTGCTCAGACCTCTCAAAATCCTTGCCACACCCGTGTTGATTGATACAATTGGGATGTGGGTGTGGGGTTCGCACTGAATTTGGTAAACCTAACTTGGGTTCTTTGACTACACCAATTGCCAAGAAGTTTAGGTTGATCGGTTATTTGATATGATTTTGAGTTTGTCATATATATTAGGTTGATTGGTTATTTGATATGATTTTGGGTTTGTAGGTTGACTGGTTATTTGATATGATTTTGGGTTTGTAGGTTGATTGGTTATTTGATATGATTTTGGGTTTGTCATATATATATACTAGTTTCTCTATACGTGTGTTGCACGTGTATATCAAATTTTATATATATATATATATATATATATATATATCTAAGATCAATCAACAATCGCGTCAAAATGTTCCTTCACGTGTATATCAAAGAAGAATAGTGATACCTCAAATTCCACTAAACTTCGAACTCGTTCAACTAATGCAAATCATTCTTGATTTTTCTAAGAAGGGTAGAAAACTTTTTAAAAAATGAGAGGAAACCCCTCTATTTATAGGCAACAAAGTGTAGTGTGAACATGTGTTTATTGTACCTTATTAGAAAAAGCACAACCCTTAAAAAAGTCCTAACCTTTCGAAAAAATAACTCATTGAAAAAGACACAACCCTTTGAAAAAATCACAACCTATCGAAAAAGTCATAACCCTTCGAAAAAGTCACAACGTATCGAAAAAGTCATAACCCTTCGAAAAAGTCACAACCTTTCGAAAAATTCACAACCTTTCAAAATAGTTGAGCATATTATAATAATTTATCATTCAAGTTAGAGAATTCATGTATTTAAGGTAGTGTAGATATAGATAGATATATAGATATCCCAGATGTGTAGTTAACAAATTGTTGTTATATATATATAAATATGAGATAGCTTATAGATAAAATATTAATCCCTCCGTTTCATTGTGTCTTAGTTTGATTGGGCACGGAGCTTAAGAAAATAAAGAATAGTTTTGGATCTTATGATCTTAAACTATAGGTGTATAATGTACCAAAATGCGCTTTGAAACCTGTGGTCTTCAACATGCCATGTGGGATGTCGGAACCAAAGAGTTGCTAACAATTAAAACAACAACATACCCAGTGTTATCCCACAAGTGGGGTCTTGGGAAGGTGTATGCCGGCTTATCCCCAACCTTGGAAGATAGAGAGGTTTTTGATAGACCCTCGGCTCAAGAGGAAGCATATCAAAAAAAAAGAAATAACGGAAGTGAAGAAATCACATCAAAATCTATATATATATATATATATACTTCCTTAAAAGCATGAACTTCCCAACTTAAATGTTAAATCACTATAGTACCCCCAACTTAAAACACTCAATTTAGTAAGAGGGTTTTATTTGATCCACTGTGATGGGTCTCCCAAAGTTGATGGTGCTTGCGCTAAGGAAGCAACTAAGCATAATACTTTAGTGATTGATCATGTAAAGTTTATCGTTGGATTTTTGTCTCCTAAAGGGACTTTTGTTACTAAGGTATGTATGGAAGCTTTGATTAGTATATGAGTATGATCATATTCACATGAAAGTTTTCATGATGGGAAATTTTACACTGCAGTTGGTCACTTTCTTTTTTATTTGGTTATCTTATATTTGGTTGTTCGTGTAGAGAATATTTTCTGATTGTTTACCATAGAAGACTGTAAACTCATTGTTATCATTTTTTTATTATGCAGAATTTTTTTGACCACCGACGTTTTGGCTTTAATATAGCAACTGACTGTTGTTTTTTAAAATAAAAAATAAAAATTAGGCTGTCAGTCATAATTTTGACTTCTAAAATGATCACTCGAATAATTTCTCTAGTTATCAATAAAACTATTTACCTTATAAAACTTTTTAGAACGACAGCATATCATAATTGGGGATTAGGGCACAAATTGTCATAAATGTGGCATAGGATAAGAAATAAAATATCCCTTCCACAAAGTACCTGAATATCACGTATTAACAGTAATGTGGCAAGTGATCTGGAATCAGCCTGAATTGCGGAATCTTCCACTGATTCATCAGCTAAAATTAAGATCTGTACATAAAAAAAAATAAAAAATCATAATAGTGATACAATTATAAAAGACACAATATGAACAGGAACACCCCAGAAAACCCATCTTATTCCCTCCGCCCACTCCAGCAGAAGAAAATAACGGATCGAATCTATCTGAGCATCGTTAACATCAGAACATAGTCACTTCATATTACCTAAAAGAGCACCTTTTTACATATTTAGTGAATCTTACTCACCGAGTCAAATGATTCCAAGGGAAGACTTTCTAGATGGCGTCGTATAACAGCATTACCCTCACGGTTTACCAGTATTATGTTTGCCAGCCGGCTAATATCAAGGCCACCATCTGTTAGCTTCTTTTCTCTTTCCTTCTCGGAGACTTCATTGAACATCCACAACTCTGAACCATGTGCTAAGAAGGCATCCAATACCTAGAATGAGTAGCTGAGTTTGTTGGAGTTACAGAGCATCATTTTCAAAAATTGTTCAGATCTTAAATACTTTGTTCTTTCTGGGCTTCTCTCATCATTCTCTGGAACTAAGAGATGGAATGAGAAAATATTCAGAAATCAGAAAACTTGGAAGCATATATACAGGCTGACAGGCGGTGGGTAGATATGGAAAACAAGCAAGAAATCTCTACCCCCATAGTCTATAGAGAAAAGCTTGCATGAGTAAGGAAAGCATACAGTTGGCTCCTCACAAGATTACCAGTATCATATCCTCCATATCTCGTCGCCAACCACAAAAAAGAATCCGCTCTGTAGTCTTTGGGATAATTAAGTTCTTTGGCAAGTTTCCTCTCTGAACCTGCAGCATTCATGTAAAATAAAAAGGAATTAGGAGCTTGATTTAAACTCACCACAATCATATCATCAATGTCTCGTCTCCATCCAGTTAGTAGAATCTTCTGTGGCTTTCTTGTTGGTCGGACAATGTGCATCAAAGATGCTTCTTTGACCTGAATAACCAAATTAATTATACCTTAGAAAGTCTATTCATGCCATGTTCTGCTTGCTAGAATTCCATGCCTGGAATCCCTCAGTTGCGAAGCAGAAGAGGATTTCCTTCATGTGATCCACTTAAACGTTGAAGTCGTTGAGTTTTTTCCACTCCATTTATTAAGTAAGACTTCTAATGATTATCATGAATCTAATAAAAGGTTTTTTCTGTCCTTAAGAGTGGCTGGCATTAATAATTTTTGCTTCCAAATGTCAAAGCTTTATTATCTCTGCAGTATGAAAATTTACGATCTCATTTTATTTTATTTTCGAGGAAGTAACAACATTTACGATCTCATTTAAATCTCTTCAATTTCATAACCTATATTCTATTGATCATAACAAAACTAGAATGCAGTTCATCTTCTCTAAATAGAAGTCGAGGAAAAAAGGTTCTTGGCATTTATCCAAATCTGAATTTACACCAAAGTCAACGCATTTATCTTATTGCTGAATATACTTTTAAAGAATATTTTAACTTTGTGATGTATATGCTTTTTCATCATAGTTATAATATGTGAATTGGGTTGACTGTGTTTTCAAGCAGAGAAACAAAAGAAAATATCTATCTTAGGAAAAGAGGGAGCACCATAGGCAGTGCTGCTGGAGCATATGAGTCATCATCCTCAGCAATAACAAGGACCTCATCCCCTTCTTGCAGCACATATGAATCATCAGGATTCAGTATTATTTTCCCACCTGATGATGCCACCTTGATTCCACAAGGAATAGCATCAGGAAAGCTGATTAGGACTTCTTCAAATTGCATGCCATGCAACTGTGGCCATTTCTTGATGTAGAACTCACAATTCTCAAATCCAAGGATGTCTTCCCATATCTGCCATTGCCAAGTCCATGGAGAAACAAAATTAGATTCATGGCATTGATATACTTCCCTCTCCTACTCAACATAGTAGCTAGGATAAATTTAAACATTAGTCACCATACAAAGTTGACCACAGCTAAGAGTTGACCTGCGCAAGACCTGGCTGTCGAGCACATTGAATCATTAAGCGCCCAATTACATCATGAGCTACCACAGTTTCAACAAGATCCCCCCCAACAAGTTTCACAAGGACCTCATTATCAAGATCACCGAGTTCAACCACTAGGTGGCCCCGAAGTCCCTCCTTTACTCCCGTAAGGCTTAAAACTGTCCTCAGAGCACGGGCATCACTCTACATTAAATTTTTTGTTTATTAGCTACTACAGTTTTGAATCATGAAAATGAGTTGCTTCAAAGTGTCTATTGCTCTGACCTGGTCAGCGTTCCCATCTTCAGCAAGGACAACTATTGCACGAGCCTTAGAGACAGACACCTACAACAAATTTACCCAGTAAGCTCAAAAGATATTTAACTTGCAAATTCTGGACAACTTCAGGAGCCTTTATTAAACAATCAACATGAGACAAGAAGTGGCCTCTTGATGAAAAGCTATTTAAAATCAGAAAAGAGAAACACTAGCAAAATTTCACAATAAAGCATGATAGAATCAGATCTCTGAAAAGAAAATGGCATTCAATACCAAGGTAAGAAAAGGAAAGAAAGTTCTTTGAAAACATAATTAATGCTCCAAAGCAAAAAATAATGCATACCTTTTTCAGATCAGCCAAAATCAAGGGGCTTCCACTTCTGCATATGACAGAAGTTCCTCTAAAATCAAACTCCATTTTAGCAATATCAAGTTCCATTTCTTCTTTATCTCGCTCAGCCATGACTACAACAGTTCCTCCCCCCAAACTCTCATTAGCTATCGCGAGTTGATTCAATAATGATCCCTGGGTATACAGATGTACTCTTAGTGAATAAGGCTAATACTTCTTCCAAGTCACTTTAAGTTGTCTAAAAATACACAGTAATATTAAGAAATCTCCAGCAAATACCAGTAAGACTCAGCTGCATTATGTATATTTAAGTGTGTGGCTTTTTTTGTGAACTTTACCATTTTCAAGAAAATATAAGTGTTTTGCAAGGTCAAGTAATCAAAGTTCAAATGATTGTTCTCAATTGTGTTCCAATTCATTATTTAATGAAGATTGTTGTCCTGGTCAATCAAGTATTTCATGGAGCATGGTAAATGATTGGGAAAGGACTTAGAACAATTGATAAAAGAAAGCATCATTCTACTTGGCAGACAAATAAGCAATAAAATTAATGTGGTTCTTCTGATTCTACTACACTCAATTTATATAAAGAAAAAGAAGAATCAAGGGTTTGGAGCTTCTCTCATTTTCTTGGAGTAATGATAGGGGAAATCTCAAGTAAAATTAGAGAGGGCTTCTGAGCAATGCAAAAACAAGAAATACCATACTAAGGGGATTGTGATTCAGATCTGGAGCTAACATTAGTCAGCAGTTTGGGGGAAGTTATCGACAGAAAGGAAAACAAACACAGATCATTTAAACATATGAGCTTGTCAAAGAACAGAGTCTAGCTAATTATAAGGACCCACCAGTTTATCACTCCAACCAAGTATAAGTGTGTGGTTCTGTTCAACTACTTCACTTCTTCCCTTCCTGAGTGAGTCAAATTTCTCAGATATTGCATCAGAAACTAGTCCGAGCATCATGGCAAATATCAGCATTCCACCGAAACTAACAGAAACTGACACTAGGCGTGGACCAATGCCTTCAGAATTAGTATGATTTCCTGAATCTGCAACATACGTCCATGATAACCAAAGGCAGTCTGCTATGCTATCATCTGTCACGCCAAAAAGTGCTAAGCCACCAAGACAAATAAGGAGCAGAGTGGCAACTAACAAGGTCAGTGGTTTAGCATAAGGATGAAATGATAAGAATACATCTACGCGATATGCTAGCTGCTTGTTCAGAGATAATTCCTCTGTGTTACTGTCCGACGGTCTTCTGATATAGGAGATATACCCCATATATTTAATAAAAGCAAGAGGAAGGGACAACATCATGAATGAGAGAATCAATGCTGTATTTTTCAAACTTGCACCGGAAACATTATATTCTGATATCGAGTCAATAATGTCAATAGAATCTGAAATGTTGCAGCGTCTCAGTCTGATATTGAGCTTTGAAAGTTCATCCTGATATAAACGGGATAGAAAGAAGAAACCGGTAAACAGTTAGGGACAAACCTAGTAATATCTAGCATATATGTCAGTCAAATTCTACTTCTCAAAAGCCCAAATAGTTGTATCAATATGATTATACATGAGAAAAGTTATGAGGAAGTAATGTTAAACACACTTAAGTCAACTAATAACTGAAGAAGATGAAGGCAATATATTAGTAGAGTCCCTTTTCATGATATTACATGAGGTGGCCTTGGAAGATGATCTGGAAAATAAGAGATTCACCTAAAGTATCAAGTTCAAGAGTCTTATTTGACACAAAATAACTTACCAAGAAGAAGCTACAGTGTATGCAACAGATGTGGCATATCAAGGAAGCAACTGAATAAGTCAGTCATCTTTTACTTCATTGCAAAGTTGTGCGCCCAACATGGAATATATTGCTAAACTTATATGCCCTTTATCCATAATTTACCCTTGTGATCGACTCGGACGTGTTTGTGGGTTAATTCAGGCTTTATTCGACCATTTGTGTAGAGTCTTGGAATTGGAGTTGGAGCTGGAGTGGGTCCTTGGGCAATTCTCGAGATGGTCCCCTGCTACGGTCTGGACCAGTTGTAAGTTAGCAAAGGAGTTTGGAGATTTTGGAGTTATTTTCCACGGTTCGAGGTCAGTGTGCTTCTTGTTATCTTGGGTTCGAGGCCCTATGTATTTAGGGATTGTTTGGTTGGGAAGAAGTTATCTCGGGATTAATTAATCATAGATAAGTTATTACACCATGTATATATGGGATAACGTGTCTCATCACTGAGGTAGAAATGGTGGGACATTGAAACTAGTAGTCTAGAATAAGTGATAGATATTGGTGTGGTTATAAATCATTTCATTAATGGTAAAATGAGAATTTTAATGTTAAATTGTTGCTTAATATAGAAATGTGTTATTCTTTCTGGGACTGACTAAAAAGGAAAGTAAGTCATATAAAGTGGGACAGTGGGAGTAATAATTTTGTGGTCCTGTAATCAATGTAATGCAACTTAATATGAATTTGCTAACATCTTACACGGATACATAATTATAAGCAAAAAAATAGATATTGATACTGTAAGTTACCTGCAAATCATTAACTTGATTGTGTAAAGAAAAGTTTTTGTGTACAAGACATGTAAAGCACGTCACCAGTATCTGCAACCAAAATATAACAAAACCATAATTTACAGATTCAACATGTAACTAAGGTGGCATTTAGTTTCAGAAAAATGTAGAAATTTTTCAGTTTTTACAAAAAAAAAAATGGTTTTTACAAAGAACTAAAAAGGAATTCGACAAACTTTCTTTTGTTTCTTAGAAAGAATTTGGAAAAATTTCTCAACAAAACACCAATATCTTTTTCCAGTTCTTTAATGGGTTTATTCAAAATATAGCACCGGGAAAAGGTACAAAAAAGCTTCTGAACCTTTTTAAAGGCTTAATACATAGCTTTCCCCTTGAACTTGTAGCTAAATCCCTTCTACACACCCTCCTTCAAGGGGTTACACACCAAATGTTTCACAAAGTGTGTTTATTACACACCACTTTAGTTGTGTGGCACTCGCATATCCAAGATTTTTTTCATTTTAAAATTTTTCCTTTTAACCATTTCACGCCAATTATTTTTGGAAAAACTACAAACCCCTCAAACTTTGTCTTCTTCCCAGACCCCAATCCCTCTGCTATTTGACTTCTTTCCTGCCTAACCCTTTCCCCATTTGTGTCGTCTTCCCCACCCCCTTCATCATTTTCCCTAACCCTCTACTCCACCCCAGCCCAGCCATTTCGTCTTCTTCCTTGCTGCAACCTCCTCCCTTTTACGTTTTTATGCTCAATTTTCCAAACAAAGGTCACTAGGCTATTTTCTTTTCAATACATGTAGCTCAAAATGAAACTATTAATTTTTTAAGAAAAAGAGAGAGAAAATAACAAAAATTGTTCCTTATGCTTGAGATTAGGTCCAAATTAGCCACCTTAAGTATGCACTGAACAATATCTTATAATTTGATAAAAGGTAATGTATTGAACAGTTTTTATCCTTTATGTTTGACAAAAATACATTTAGTTTCCATGAAATATTTAATAATTTATTCTTTGTTAGATTTGATGAAAACAGTAGTAAATATTTAATCATAAACACCCAGAAAGCCACATCAAATCCTAAAATATGTGCACAAAAAATTGCATTAGACAATAAAAAGATATAAAAAAAAATAGTTGAAATTACACTTTGAAAAAGTGCACCAGACTCAAGTAAAGTGTTCACTTTTGTTAACTTAATGAATCAAAATTGTCAAGAGCAGACTAATTTGAACCTAAGGTACCGTTATTATCATTGTAAGGACAATAATTTTGTAAAATTAGCCAAGGTAAAAAGAGAGAGAGAAAGGTTACTGCAATAATGCAAGCCGCCTGCCGACTAACAGTGAAACGGCGAAAGAAACTGGTAAATTTCTTATCAACCGATGTCGTTTTGTTCCCCGAGCTTGGACACTCTCCTGACTGGACGGCGAAGTCGTTTGACTTTCCATCTGTAACAGCATCAACAGAACTCTCCCGTTCCACAATCCGGTGCCGGTGACTAATACGGCGTCGTAGAGTTCGGGGGACTGCGGGAGGAGTAGAGTTTGAAGGAGGATGAGAAAGAGAGTTCTGAAACGACGTCGTTCGAGGATAAGACGAAGAGAATCTCCGGGCCGGAGTTCGGGGAAGGTTGAATGATTGTGAAGGGAAAATCCAGTCTCGGTTGGTCGTCGACGGCGAGTCAAGGTCCAAGGACATTTTGGTAGTTGCAACAAAAGTAGCGGGTTGAGGAGTCTTTTCATAAGTCCTTTTGGCGAACGTTTTCTTAAATATTCAGTGGAATTTATGTGGTTAAAAGTGCAAACTGCAGTCTTGTCTTTGTTAAAATCTTCATAGGAAAAATTTAGTTACAAAAAAAAATCTTAATGAAGAAAAACGAATACATGAAACACATTTCAAGCTTCCTAATTAGAAACATTTTCAAGAAAAATCAATTGGATGAAATCTTAAAAGGAGTACAATGTGTATTTTACATTCCTTTATTTAAAGCATTATATAATTCTAGAAGATGATGTACTTCGATCTTATATCATTATCACATTCTGAACTACACCCTAGAAAATCGCGAAGTAGATCTATTTCCACCTTCACCTTTGTACAACTGGGTCTAAATTGATTTTTGGTTACTATATCTACGTGTAGAGGTTTTACCTACTGCTTTCGTCATTGTAAATAATGATTCCTTGACAACAAAAATTAGGCGATAATGATGGGAAAGAAATTCATGCCAAAGTTATTAAAGTATCCACCTCATGATTAAACCATGATTCTACCTTTAATAGCTTCATCGGATAATAACAATTCTTGGCTTTTAAAAAAATAAGCGGATTTTCACATCACATATTTATAGTTTTTCATAGTTGTTAATTGTATAAAAAATTGTCTATCCTAAAAGAAATCTATCTTGCATTCTGGCTTGATTCACATTGTAATGGAACAATTTTGTATCTCTTCAAGTTTTGGTCATCTATACAGAATTTACCTATCATAACAAATTATAAATTCTCTTATATGATCATGTTGTTTGCTTCCTCTTCCTCCTATAAGATGGCGGATTCTTCATGCACATAATCTAGTTCTTTGATAGGGGTCTATATTATAAGGGTTGTGGTTATATCTGGTTTGAGAGTGTTGACATAGGTTGGCTTAGGATGTGTTGGTGGTGGTGGTTCCTCGTTGTTGTTCATCTTGTATTCCTAAGATACTTAGAACAAAAACTTTGAAGAACTTGGTAAGAAACAACAAAATTTAAAGAGTATTTTCAAACTAGAAAATTAAAACTAGTAGAGAAAAAATAGAATCAGAAACAAATTAAAAACAATATAAAAATATTTTTCTCAAAGAAAGAAAATTTGAGCCCACTGAATGCATAGTGTCCCCTTAAGGAATTTTTTCCCCTCAAGTACCCGAGGTTAATGGAATATATCCTCCCAGGATACAACGATCTTACTCACCGGTGTATTGGTACCTAAAACAACGGTGTCAGATAACCACTCAACGGCAATAAAGTACACTTAGAATACTAGATTTAGTAGTAATAGAAGAAGTCTAGAAAATTTAGTTCAACTAAAATGAGAGGAAATCCCTCAATTTATAGAAAACAAAGGGTAGTGTGAAAAGGTTCTTATTGTGCCTTACCGGAAAGGTCACAAACATTTGGAAAAGTCACAATCATTTGGAAAGGTCACAACCTTTCATAAAAGTCACAATTTTTCATAATAGTCACAACTTTTCATAAAAGTTGCAATTTTTCATAAAAGTCACAACTCTTCATAAAAGTCGCAATTTTTCATAAAAGTCGCAATTTTTCATAGAAGTCACAACTCTTCGTAAAAGTTGCAACTCTTCATTTTCCATTCACACCTTTTAAAACCCAACACTCGCTTCATAAGGTGGTCAATCGTTGCTGCCCATAGTCATGCAGGGGTGAAGCTATAGTCATCCAAGGGTGAAGCTATAATCATCCAAGGGTTGTCAGTTAAGCCCCTTGTTGGAAAATTACACCATGTAAATAGGCCAAATTTTAGGTTTGAGGAATATATATTTAATGTGGAATACCCTCCACATAAACTAAGGTTGTTCATTTTCAACCCAACAGTTCCTAGGTTCAAACCTTGCTTAAGTGCATAACATTTTTTGTTTTAGTTTGAGAGTAGGTCACAACCATACACTTGTACACACACCATTATTCTTACATCAAACAAATACATTTATTAATTTTAATATAATTAAAATTCTTAAATGTTCCTCAAGTTTCTTAATATTACAATTTTAATAATATAGAGTAACATATATGAATGAGTAAATCATTTTAATTTTAAATTTTATTATTATATTATATAGATATAATGTATTTCTAATTTTATCTAACATATATGAACTTTACAAGGGTGAAAAAACAAATTGGACAACATTTTACGTTGAAAATTTGTACTTATATATATTAACAACTTCAACTCAAAGCTAAACTCGATACACACATTTTATATTTTTTTTAAAGAAAAAAATTCTTTGATAGTGTGATTTGTGTTTTGTATAAAGACGCATTTATCCAATCAATATTTCACTTTATACACAATAATTCATATACTTTTATTATAGAAAATTAATGCATTAGGAAAAAAACTCGATTGTTTGTATTTAATAGTAACAATGTTGGGATCATTCATGGTACAATCGTTAGGTTAAACAAATAACATTCAACTCACTTATAAAAAATAACTATTCCTGAACACCCTTGATAAAAAAAATTGGTTCCGCCATTATAGTCATGGTAGCGTTATTCTCCGTTGATGCTCAAAATAGATTAGGATTAGGTTCCCTAGGTAATAGTTGTTTTAGTGGTGTTGAATTTATTAAGTGACAAAAGTCACATAATCACTTTAAATGCATCTAACATTCAAAAAAGAGAGAAATACAACTGAATAATGTACACATACTGTGAATTATGCATATATAGTATGTTGGTTACATGAATATTTGAATCGTAATCTTGCTCAATTTGTGTATCTGATTTTTGGGTTGTATTGGTTCTAGCATGTAGGCCTTAACGTGGTTATAATATTTTTACCATATCTTTTTGACGCTTGGATCTATTCTCGAATATAATATAAGAAGATTAACTAGCTTCATCAACCACAAAAGAGGACCTTGCAATGGAGTGTTCTTGAGTGGAATCCAAAAAAGGTCTATTTTTTGGTAGATGCATGATGGTTTGTAGTACCTTTATTAGAAATACTATTGGTTGAAGAATCTTATGCTAACAATGGAGATTAAGAACATAGAAAAAAATAAATGGGAAAATGCATCAGTACCCCCCAATTTATGCCCGAAATCTCAGAGACACACTTATACTATACTAAGGTCCTATTACCCCCCGAACTTATTTTACAAATAATTTTCTACTCCTTTTCGGCCTACGTGGCACTATGATGAGTCCATAAATTGGACTCATTTAGGGCTTTATTTTGATAGGAATAGTGTCCTCAAATGCTTATTTTGTCTCAATATCTGATGAAAACTCTTAAGTTTCAGGTATTTGAAGTTTTAGTGGAAGCATGGACACTTAGGCGCAAAAAGGAACAAAAGGGCTAAAAAAAACGAAGAAGCTGAAGCCTGCGCATTGCCAAGCATTCGCCGAAGGGACACACTCCGCCCTTTGTTCCAATACGCGAAACCTTGAAGGAGAAGGATAAAAAAGGTGATGAAAGGACCAGTCGGTGTTTTACCGAATAATTTTGCGAAGCAATACTAAGTCACCCAATGACACAGAGCACGACGATGCTGAAGGCTAGTGCAAGACAACGACGAACACACCAAAGGGTGAATCGCCGAGTTAATCGGCGATTCTGACTAACCTCGCCGAAAGATCCGCCAGCACTATTTTCTAAAGTCTATAAATACTAAACTTGTTATTAATTTTTGAGAGTCGAACATTTATTTTAATTTCCAGAATAGAATAGTACTTTTTGGGATATTTTCTCTCAAGTTTGGAGAGGGTTATTGGGAGACTTGAAGAAAGAAAGATTTCATCTTCCCCAAGTTGGAAGTGGGTCTTCTCCTTTCTTCTTCCTTTGCTAAAATCAAGGTTTAATTCCTTATACCCATTTGATTTTAGTATCATTTTAGGTGTATTTTGTTATCTCTTAATGTGTGGCTAAAAACCCCATTCTTGGGGTGTGATTTAGCAAGTATGTGTTGATATTGTTGTTGGGTCTTGCTTGTTGAAAGGATAGATATATTTTAATGGTGATTTCACCTAGTGGTTGTGTTTAATTTAATGGGCTTGTAGTTACAAATACAAAACCACCCATGTGTTTTCTACATGCCCGAGAGGGAGGTCGTGAAACCAAGACCGCTAAATTGATGGACTAAGGAGTGGGTCGACATGCATGAGGTTCAGCCCGAGAGGGTGAGCCCTAGTCCCATATCCTAACACTCAGCTCGAGAGAGTGAGTGGGGTAAGGCGTAGGCTGGCCTTCATGCAGCAAATGGGTGTTCGAGAGGAACACATTTGAAACGGGTAAGTTGCCCGAGAGGGAACTTATTTCCATCTAAAGCTTAGCCTAGTCACTATTATCTTGCAAATTTCCTATCGAAAGCATGTACCCAACGATTTATCTCAACTTGTATTGCGGTCACACTCTAAGAACTTGTCCCCATACTTGATCTTCTTATTATATTTGTTGTTTTTTACTACTTGTGACAAAACCCCCAGTTAATGTCTTTAGCTACAACTAGTTTGAACTAAATTTTATTTTTCTACTAATTCTCAAAACCACTCCCGTGGGACACGACCCCAACCCTTGGTTGGGTTACTATATTATCGACGATCGTAGACATTTGTACTGTAGGTTAGTGTCGTTGGTCACGATAATCATCAAAATGGCGCCGCTGTCGGGGAGTGGTGTTGTTTGAGAATTCTTAGTTTAATAGAGTTTCTGTTCTTATTAGTTGTAGTGTCACTAATTTTACTTTTAGTTTTGTTCTTCGTTGAGTTGTCCATTTAGATGAGCATGGCTGAGCAGAGTAATGGCCATTTGGTTGAAATGAGCCAAGGAGTCCAATAGGACCTCACGCTGACCGCATTGGCATCTCATCTAAACGACTTGGCCAATAAAATCTCAGAGGTGGAAGTCCAATGCAACAACAAGAGAGGTATATACCCCCTCATGAGCGGAGGAAGTCTAGAATGGGGGAAAAATCATGTCGAGGACACACTTCAAATTATTCTCCAAAAGATCACTGATCAAGATCGAGTGTTGGAAGAAATGGAGGAAAATATTGAAGTGTTGAATCAAATGATTGGATCTCACTCTAGATCAATCCAGCTAATCAGGTCACTCTTGAGTTTTTCAGTGCCTCATCTCCACCCAAATGACATATTGGGGTCACCTAGTGACACTAAGGCCAACCCCAATACCAGAGAATGAGAAAGGACTTGTGTCGTGCCACGACGTTAACTAAGGCGCTTCTTGGGAGGCAACCCAAGGTGATGTTGCTTTAAGTTATTCTGTTCGAATAATGGTGTGTTGATTTTGTAAGTTAAAGTGAGAAAGATGTTGAAAAGTGCAAGTTGGCAAGACAAGGATCTAGTTGGCGTATCGCCAAACCTATCAGCGATTCTGATTTAATCCACCGTTGTGACCCCAAAATAAGGGATGTCCTGTAAAACTCAACAAGATGAGTATACATATGGCGCATCGCCGAATTGATTGGCAACAAGACTAACGTCGCCGAATGGCCGAGAACTGAATGATTATATAAAGGCCAAAGGTCAAATTTTTGAATCTCTCACTTTCCCTAGTTTCGAACTCCTCAAAATCACACCAAAGGTACTTTTTTCCTAGATTTTTTCCTTCCATTAGAATTTATAGTCGGTGACTAATGTTTGGGGCTGGATTTCTTTGCTACCTAGCTTTTCAAAAAGCAATTTGATCAGCATCAAAGGTTAGTCTCTAAAACTCCGAACTTATTTTTGATAATTTTGCACTCTCTTGCAATTATAGTACTAGGATGATGTGTGTTGAGCCTCTCTGATAGAAATAGGGTGTTGTGATGCTATTGTTAATTCAAAAATTTTGTCTGAAATGCTTTAATAGTCGATTGCCTTAGTGTTTGTGCTTTGATTTGAATGAACTTGAAGTGGGTGTTGCGTAATCGTTGTTAGTTTGGTCATGCTAATTAACGAAGTTGAAGTTGCCCATATTTGTGCTAAATAACGAAAAGTGCTCAATGAAGGAATGGGTGACAACATTCCTAAGGGTAATCTTAGTTAATTTGCCAAATTTGGCGAAATCAGAAGAAGTCTGAGTAATCTGGGGTGATAAGAAGTATGGGTCTTGTGTAAATTTCGTGTATGCATACTTTGATTTCGTTTCCAAGGCTTGTAAGGTCGATTCTAAGAAGTGGGTTGAAATATAGGCACGTTGAATCATTTGGGAGTTGGGTCGTGCTCGCCAAATGACTCGGTTGTTCGCCTACTGGTCTTAGATCGCCCTTCATCCATGTCCATAGTGCTGAGATATCTGTAACTTTTGGCGGAAACATTCGTGATCGCCTAAAGTAGTCGGCGACTCGCCGATAAGACTTTAGACCGCCTTTGCATGCCCCATTTTGCCCTCTTTCACTGTATCTTTTGGCGGACAGCCTTGTCGTCGCCGAAAGTAGTCGGCGTCTCGCCAAATAAACTTTTTCATCGCTACTTTGCCTATATTTCAAGCTAATTCCTTCGGCGAGTCCGACCTAGATCGCCAAAGAGATTTGGCGATTCGCTGACTGGATCAACGAGTCCTTCAGCAATAAGATTCTATGTGTATGAGTTGAGTTTCGCCTAATCTCTTGATCTTTTGCAGATATGGTACGCACAAACTTAAATGAGCCACCTCAGACAAAGGCAAAGGGAATTACAATCAATGAAGGAGGATCACGACCTTCACAATAAAGAAAGCAAGATCTCCCACCGAGAGATAAAAACAAACGAAAGAAGCATATCGCTAGAAAAGGGTCAGCTATTGAGCCAGTTTTTTCTGAGCCAGAAGATGAACAACCATTGATTCACCGACAGAATAGGATCAGGGATAGACCTCAATCAACACCTATCAGAGTTACATCAGCTGCAACTCCTCCGACTACCGAATCAGTGCCAAACCTGGCACCACCTTCAGTGGCCCCTGCACTCCCCGTAGCTCCACCTCCACCCAGATTGCTGAACAGATTGAACGGCGATGGTTTACGAACCATTCTAGAAGAAAAACTACTATATGTGGAGGGTTTGGAAGGTAAGCATGCTGAGGTGCTAGACACGCTCAAGTATCATGAGTTTGAGCAGTTCACTAGGCCACGGGGCCATTACATCCCTTCATGGGTTTGGGAATTCTACTTTGCCTATGGGGAGTTGGTCCCAAAAAATAAGAAAAAGGATAGTGAGTTTCGACCGGTGAAGTCGGTTATGGTTAGAGGCAATGAGGTAGAGTGTCACTACGAGCATATCAATGTTGTACTAGGTCGACCATTGCACTCGGTACTGCCCTACCAGGGTTTGCCTATTGTTCTGTCCTTGGATGATTTGAAGGGCTGGTTAGCTTCGATGAATTCTGACATCAACCCGAAGTGGTTGGGTGCGGGAGCTCCGATTAAAAAGAGGGATATGAACATCGCCTCCCGGTACTGGTTTGGTTTCATCAGCAGCACTATCATGCCATCCCAGAACGAGTCCATTCTGCGTCATCCTAAGGCGGTTTGCTTTGGTTCTATCATGGCCAGGAGGCGGATCGACCTGGGACTGCTAGTTTCACAGTATATGACTATGAGAGCCAAACAGACACATATATCTCTGCCTTTTCCTGTTCTGATTATCGAGTTATGTCGGCGTGTCTGAGTACCCCGGGACCCTGCCAGCGATATAGAGGTCACCCCGTCTTCTTCCACCCATATTCGGCGTATAGAGGCCGAGTTCACATGAGAGGAGGTTGACAGGAGGAGAGCAACCCCAGCAGATACTTATCCAAAGGTCGATGTTGACTCATTACCAGCAGAGGCATCCTCAAGTACTCTGGCTTCGGAGCCTTCAGGTATACCCGCTCCTTTTTCCCCTTCACATACTCCAGGTACATCCTCTTCCTCCCAGCTTGCCAGGATCACTCAGGCCATGATCCTGAAGATAGGGAAGTTGGCCTATTCAGCTGATAAGAGAACTACACAACTGGAAATGTCTGTTCCAGGGATGATCAACAGGGCCATACTAGCAGCACTTACCCCACTTTAGACCGTTGTTGATGCCCTGACAGTGAGAGTCATTGCTTGCGAGAGCAAACAGGGAGAATCCTCTGAGTTGGCAACTTTAAAAGCCGAGATTGCGAGTTTGAGGAAGGACGTAGACTACCTTAAGTCTACTTACTTCACTTCACTAATAGAGAAGACAGATGATAAGGATGCTCCTGAGACCACTGGAGATGTGTAGGGGGATGGTGCATGACATGCAGAGTCAGATGCAGAGACTGAAGAGGAGTTGATATCAATGAATGCTGAGGAGACACAAGATAGCAGAGATGATGGCATAATCAAAGACTTGCCAGATCTTATAGAGACGGTTGTGCAGCCGGTGACCCAGACATTGTCGGCTGAGACGTCCACAGCAGCCCCTAGCAGATCTGGCACTTCTATTCAGTCTGAGACTACTCCAGGTACTGATGCCCATATATAGACTGATCCATCAGCCATTGAGACCCCGACAGAGAGAGAGACTGCATAGACAGGACCATTCTTCACCCCTTCTCTGTCTTTCTTTACTTTGCCTTTTGGATTCTGTATTATTTACATTTCAGGACAAACGCTCTTATTTGTGGTGGGGTGAGGCCCACCTTGTTTTGCTTGTTTCGGATACTTGTGTTTTGGTGTACATTTGGGTTGTCTGTTTTTAATTGTGTTTTTTTTTAAAACTGCTTTGTGATTGTTCGAACTTGTGGCTTCGTTTATTTTTATTTGCAAAATAATTTTGACCGTTTCGAAAAATTTTGAATTTTTCGCACATTTTTTTGCCACCCCTCGTGAGTTGATGTGGCTGTTCTTTTGCAAAAAATTTGAGTCCTGGTTTTGATCAATACCAAGGACTTGAATAGTGCTCTCAATCAAACGAACATGAATGTACGGATACGATGAGGCCAAATGAAGTTGCATAGACAATATGAAAACTTTTTGCATCTCGTTGTGATTAGTCATTTATCGAATTGATTCTCTTGTAATGATCGTTGCACACTAGCGAAAGTGTGTGGTCCTGTTTGACTTAAGTGTCGATGCCTTGTGTGATTAGCTTGCCTTGAACCTTGCATGAATAAACCTAGAATTTTCCCTGTTAGTCTGATTGATTTAGACAAGTGTGCTCTTGAAATTATCTTAGGCAACTTTAAAGAGTGAAAGCCAAATTTGACATATACCTCTTTTGTGGCCTACCCGAGAGCGTGTCAAACTCTTTTGTACACCCTTTGAGTCTCACCTTTCTTTGAAAGAATCTTGATGAAACCTAAACCTTACTTGACCCACTATTTATAATCCTCTTGATTTGTGGTTAGCGAATAGCCAACTTAGGCCTTTAGCCTAAGTTGGGGGTGTGGTAAAAAGGAAAAGGAGAAGTCAAAAAGTGCAAGAAAAGTCTATCTTAACCCCTGGTGTTGCAGAACAATGGAAACTCTTCGGAAAAAACTAATAATAATAAATTTTGTGGAATAAAGTACCAAGGAAATTGGGTTTTCAAGCAATTCATGAAGGTGAATGAAGCACTAGAAAAAGAATTGATAAAGGAAAAGAAGGGAATGCCTTGAGAATACCACATCTCACGAGGAAAAAGTCATTGAGCCTAAATGACCATACCTTTGAACTCATCCCCATTACAAACCTTAGAAAGACCTTTTTGATCTTGAGTAAGCAGAATCAAAAGTCGATTAGAAAATAAGGGCAAACCTATGGGTAAAATCATGAATTGTGTTCCTCTTTTTTAAGTGTGAGCGTTGCATTTGATTCCTGATCTTGAATTGATTAACCTCTGTGTGTGAATATGAAATCATTCTTGATGTGAGGGCACTTAAATACGTCTTGTTGAGCTTGATTGCACAAGTAGCAAGTATTGCGAAAATGAGAATCTTTGGTAATAGTGTGTCACAACTTGAATCTTTAAGTACACAATTGATCCCTGCATAAGTAAATTTGAGTCTGGTTGTGGGCATTCATGATTTAGTCCTATGTAGCACTATTTGAGACACCTTGTTGAATGGCTGAACTAGAGTTTGCTTGAGAACAAGCAAAAGTTGTGGGTGTTTATGAATCCACATATTAGACTCATTTAGGGCTTTATTTTGATAGGAATAGTGTCCACAAATGTTTATTTTGTCTCATTATCTGAGGAAAACTCTTAAGTTTCAGGTATTTGAAGTTTTAGTGGAAGCATGGACACTTAGGCGCAAAAAGGAAGAAAGAGGCTGAAAAGAACGAAGAAGCTGAAGCCTGCGCATCGCCAAGCAAGCTTGGTGATGCGCCGAAGGGATGCATTCCGCCCTTTGTTCCAGTACGCGAAGCCTTGAAGGAGCAGGATAAAAAAGGCGATGAAAGAAGTAGTCGGCGTTTCGCTGAATAATTCCGTGAAGAAGTACTAAATCGCCCAATGACACAGAGCACGACGATGCTGAAGGCTAGTGCAAGATGGCGACGAACTACACCAAAGGCGAATCATAGAATTAATCGGCGATTCTGACTAACCTCACCGAAAGATCCGCCAGCACTATTTTTTGAAGTCTATAAATACTAAACTTGTTATTAATTTTTGATAGTCGAACATTTATTTTAATTTCCAAAATAGAATAGTATTTTTTGGGATATTTTCTCTCAAGTTTAGAGAGGGTTTTTGGGAGACTTAAAGAAAGAAAGATTTCATCTTCCCCAAGTTGGAAGTGGGTCTTCTCCATTCTTCTTTCTTTGCTTAAATCAAGGTTTAATTCCTTATACTCATTTGATTTTAGTATCATTTTAGGTGTATTTTGTTATTTCTTGATGTGTGGCTAAAAACCCCCCATTCTTGAGGTGTGATTTAACAAGTATGCGTTGATATTATTGTTGGGTCTTGCCTGCTGATAGGATAGATGTATTTTAATAGTGATTTCACCTAGTGGTTGTTATTTAATTTAATGATTTGTAGTTTCAAATAAAAAACCACCCATGTTTTTTCGGCTTGCCCGGGAGGGAGGTCGCGAAACCAAGACCACTAGACTAATGACCTAAGGAGTGGGTCGACATGAGGTTCAGCCCAAGAGGGTGGGCCCTAATCCCATATCCTAACACTCAGCTCAAGAGAGTGAGTGAGGTAAGGCATAGGCTGACCTTCATGCGGCAAATTGGTGTCCGAGAGGAACGCATTTTAATCGAGGTAAATTTCCCGAGAGGGAACTTATTTCCATCTAAAGTTTAACCTAGTCATTATTATCTTGCAAATTTCCTATTGAAAATATGTACCCAACTATTTATCTCAACTTGTATTGCGGTCACTACCCAAAAACTTGTCCCCATACTTGATCTTCTTATTATATTTGTTGTTTTTTACTACTTGTGACAAAACCCCCAGTTGATATTTGACACCTTTGTGTCACCCCTTTTGATTTACAATATTTTTAATCGTTAATGTCTTTAGCTACGACTAGTTTGAACTAAATTTTATTTTTCTATTAATTCTCAAAACCACTCCCTTGGGACACGACCCCAACCCTTGGTTGGGTTACTATATTATCGATGATCGTAGACACTCGTACTGCAGGTTAGTGTCGTTGATCACAATAAGCATCAAAATGTCACCGCTGACGGGTTGTGGTGTTGTTTGAGAAATTATTAGTTGAATAGAGCTTCTGTTCTTATTAGTTGTAGTGTCACTAATTTTACTTTTAGTTTTGTTCTTTGTTGAGTTGTCCATTTAGATGAACATGGCTGAGCAGAGTAGTGGCAATTTGGTTGAAATGAGCCAAGGAGTCCCAAAAGGACCTCACGCTGACCGCACTGGCATCTCAGCTAAATGACTTGGCCACCAAAATCTCAGAGGTGGAGGTCCAATGCAACAACAAGGGGAGGTATATACCCCCTCATGAGCGGATGAAGTCTAGAGATGGGGGCAAATCGTGTCGAGGACACACTTCAAATCATTCTCCAAAAGATTTCCGATCAAGATCGAGTGTTGGAAGAAATGAAGGAGAATATTGAAGTGTTGAATCAAATGATTAGATCTCACTCTATATCAATCCAGCTAATCAGGTCACTTCTGAGTTTTTCAGTTCCTCATCTCTACCCAAATGACATATTAGGGCCACCTAGTAACACTAGGGCCAACCCCAAAATGGAGAATGAGAAAGGACTTGCGTAATGCCACGACGTTAACTAAGGCGCTTCTTGGGAGGCAACCCAAGGTGATGTTGCTTTAAGTTATTCTGTTCGAATAATGGTGTGTTGATTTTGTAGGTTAAAGTGAGAAAGATGTTGAAAAGTGCAAGTTGGCGAGCCAAGGATATAGCTGGCGTATCGCCGAACCTATCGGCGATTCTGATTTAATCTGCTGTTGTGACCCCAAAATAAGGGATGTCATATAAAACTCGGCGAGATAAGTATACGTATGGCACGTCGCCGAGTTTATCGGAGACAAGACTAACATCGCCGAATGGCCGAGAACTGAACGGTTATATAAAAGCCAAAGGTCAAATTTTTGAATCTCTCACTTTCCCTCGTTTCAAACTCCTTAAAATCACACCAAAGGTACTTTTTACTAGATTTTTTCTTTCCATTAGTATTTTTAGTCGGTGACTAATCTTTGGGGTTGGATTTATTTTCTACATACAGTTTCAAAAAGCAATTTGATCAGCATCAAAGGTTGGTCTCTAAAACTCCAAACTTATTTTTGATAATTTTGCACTCTCTTGCAATTATAACCAGGATGATGTGTATTGATCCTCTCTGATAGAAATAGTGTTGTGATGCTATTGTTAATTCAAAAATTTTGTGTGAAATGCTTTAATAGTCGATTGCCTTAGTGTTTGTGCTTTGATTTGAATGAACTTGAAGTGGGTGTTGCGTAATCGTTGTTAGGTTGGTCGTGCTAATTAATGATATTTAAGTGGCCCATATTTGTTCTAAATAACGAAAAGTGTTCAATGAAGGAATGGGTGACAACATTCCTAACAGTAATCTTAGTTAATTAGCCAAATTTGGCAAAATCGAAAGAAGTCTAAGTAATCCGGGGTGATGAGAAGTATGGGTCTTGTGTAAATTTCGTGTATGCATACTTTGATTTCGTTTCCAAGGCTTGTAAGGTCGATTCTAAGAAGTGGGTTGAAATATAGGCACGATTAATCATTTGGCGAGCTGGGTTGTGCTCGCAAAACGACTCAGTGGTTCGCCTACTGGTCTTAGATCGCTCTTCTTCCATGTCCATAGTGCTGAGAGATCTGTAACTTTTGGCGGACACATTTGTGATCGCCTAAAGTAGTCGGCGACTCGCCGATAGGACTTTCGACCGCCCTTTGCATGCCTCATTTTCCCCTCTTTCACTGTATCTTTTGGCGGATAGCCTTGTCGTCACCGGAAGTAGTCAGCGTCTCGCCAAATAAACTTTTTCATCGCTACTTTGCCTAGATTTCAAGCTAATTCCTTCGGCAAGTCCGAACTAGATCGTTAAAGAGATTTGGCGATTCGCCGACTGGATCGGCAAGTCTTTAGCAATATGATTCTCTATGTATGAGTTGAGTTTCGCCTAATCTCTTGATCTTTTGCAGTTATGGTATGCACAAACTTAAATGAGCCACCTCAGAAAAAGGCAAAGGGAATTACAATCAATAAAGGAGGATCACGACCTTCATAAAAATGATAGCAAGATCTCCCACCGGGAGATAAAGGCAAACGAAAGAAACATATCACTAGAAAAGGGTCAGCTATTGAGCCAGATTTTTCTGAGCCGAAAAATGAACAACCCTTGATTCTCCGACAGAATAGGCTCAGGGATAGACCTCAATCAACACCTATCAGAGTTACATCAACTACAACTCCTCCGATTACCGAATCAATGCCAAACCTGGCACCACCTTCAGTGGCCCCTGCACTCCCCGTAGCTCCACCTCCACCCAGATTGCTAAACAGATTTAAAGGCGATGGTTTACGAACCATTCTAAATGAAAATTTACTATTTGTGTTGGGTTTGGAAGGTAAGCATACCGAGGTGCTTGACACGCTCAAGTATCATGATTTCGAGTAGTTCACTAGGTCACGGGGCCATTACATCCCTTCCTGGGTTCGGCAATTCTACTTAGCCTATGGGGAATTGGTCCCAAAAAATAAGAAAAAGACTAGTGAGTTTCGACCGGTGAAGTCGATTATGGTTAGAGGCAAGGAGGTAGAGTGTCACAACGAGCATATCAATGTTGTACTAGATCGACCGTTGCACTCGGTACTACCCTACTAGGTTCTGCCTATTGTTCCATCCCTGGATGATTTAAAGGGTTGGTTAGCTCCGATGATTTCTGACATCACTCTGTGGTGGTTGGGTTCAGGAGCTCCGATTGAAAAGAGGTATTTTGTAACACCCCTAAATGCTTAAACAAATAGTCGCATGTCGTTACATCATCTCGTAATTACTAGAATATGTTTTATTCTCATTTTTGGGACTTGAAATGTTGTGATTTGCAAATTTTCTTAGCATAAATTGTTATCGTAAATTAAGGTAATGTATGGGGGTATTTGCTTAATTATTTAATTATACTTACTTATACATTGGAAGTGTGGGTATAAAGTACATAAATATAGTTATATGTGTATGCTTTTTGGGCAGCCATCTATTTGTTTGGGCAACCCCTTTTGGTGACATCTGCCCATGTGACAAGGATAACTTTTGTAGCTATATATCTTTTCACCTCCTTTGATTTTATTCGTTTTCCCTTAAGTCTAAGAACATTATAACATTAGCTAAACAGTTGTTCTTCAAAATCAAGAGAAAAACTAAGTCCTTTTGGCTGGAATCCGACACACACACTTCCTTTTGGTAAGTGACGAAATCTTCTTTTGAGTTGGGTAGTGTTTGGTATTTTATGCATATCTCATTCAAAAGAACTTAGTTTAAAGTGAATAACTATGTTTTGGAAAGCTAATTCGTAGACCTACAACTCGTGTGGTTATGTAAAATTCTAATTTAGCTGTTATGGATACGAAATAAGGGACGCAACATATGACAAGTTCTGTCCAGATTCTGGAATTAGAAATCATGTACATTCAACTGGTAGTGTTTTGATTATATCTTTTTTTACAAAGCATATTTTGTGGTGATTCTTGATTATTTGCAAGATTAAGAGATGTACCTACATCTTTTATGAAGGATATAAATTCCATTTTGGTCGTTTTCTGTTTCAAATCTAAGTTGCGACATGAAGTGCGTTTATTGGGCAGAATATCTGTTTTGGGAGTATAGTCTTATTTGTACAGGCTAGGCTTACTTGTGATGATAACCTTGTGTTATGCCATCATTATTGAGCTACTAGAAAGTAAATAAATTGTTGAATTCATTTTTTAAGGTTGTATATCCTCATGTACGAGTTGAAGATTTTGATATGCTAGTTGGTCTACGATTTGAACTCGTGAAGTCGTGTTGGACTGTTTTTGTGCTAAAGAACTAAGGTTTGTGTATAAACTTATACTTTTACTCTTTTTACCTGCTGGTATATCTGAAAGTTTACTTTGGTACCTTTGTTACCTCTTGTCACTTTGCATTGTCATATTTGTATTCTTTAATACATTAAAGACGCTTGTGTAACTCGCCCACTTGTACAGATTGTTTGATCACTTGGCACTCTTGTTGGGACCTTGTCCTTCTTGTGGCTGTGACTTTTTCACTCTTGGCATGCCTCTTGATTCAGATCATTTACCATTTTGACTCTGGATTTTTAGTCCGTCTTAAGAATGGAAGTTGTCCATTTTAAGTACGAACTAGAAAGCCATTTTTAATATGGTTCTTGGTTCTCTTGATTATTGGGTTTTGACCCTTCTTGATACCTGTTTTTGCTTGGTATGATGACATGATGTATATATTGGGCGAGCCTTGTTGTTGAATTTTTGGAAAACTGTGCTATGAGCGTTCTTGACATTTGGATCTTTAAATATCGAACCTTGATACTCTTTATATATTGTTTACTTGATTTATTTATTATTTTCAATTATGCTTCCCTTTACTTAAGAATGATAACTTGGCGAATTTGAGGGCTCCGAACCTATAGTTTTTACACCACTAAGCTATATGCTTAGTGATAGTTGTTTCTATCGTAGGGAATGATCGAGAGGATGCTTGAAGTTGGCCATTGGGGATGGAGATTTTGAAAGCTTTAAGGAAGATCACATTTGCATATAGGCATATATATTTTGTATAAACCTTGGGACTTGTACATAATCTATGTTTTGTATATTTACATGAGAATTTGAGGGCTGATTTGGTCATGTCACCATGGGCTGTAATATAAGTATCGCCATACGTTTTTATCTTTTTAGGGTGTGTAAACCCAAGTCTTGTAATATACTAAATTTACTATTTATTTCGAATGTTTGTGTGAAGCATGAGCAGGCTGATTTCAGTACTCGGAAGCTTGTAATATTCCTGTTACTTCATCCTTGAGTGTGAGGATAATATATGTACATGAAAAACTCATCGGTTATTTGCTTAAATTACTTTTCGGAGGTCATTATGAATCTAATCCCTCTACTAGATTATAATCACTATGCCCTCGTTAATCGCTTTTGAATGTCGCAAGTATAAGTTAGGTCTCTTTAAAGAGGGTCTCTACAGATATGAACTTCGTCTCCCGGTACTGGTTTGGTTTCATCAGTAGCACTATAATGCCATCCCAGAACGAGTCCATTATGCGTCATCCTAAGGTGGCTTGCCTTGGTTCTATCATGGCCAAGAGGCGGATCGACCTGGGGCTGCTGGTATCACATGATATGGCTATGAGAGCAAAACAAACACATACATCTCTGCCTTTTCCTGTTCTGATCACCGAGTTATGTCGGCGTGCTGGAGTACCCTGGGACCCTGCCAGCGATATAGAGGTCACTCTGTCTTCTTCCACCGATATCCGGCGTATAGAGGTCGAGTTCACACAAGAGGAGGTTGACAGGATGAGAGCAGCCCTAGCAAATACTTCTCCAGAGGTCGATGTTGACTCATTGCGAGCAGAAGCATCCTCATCTACTCTGGCTTCGGAGCCTTCAGGTATACCCACTCCTTCTTCCCCTTCACATACTCCAGGTACATCCTCTTTCTCTTAGCTTGCCAGGATCACTTAGGCCATGATCCTGAAGATAGGGTAGTTGGCCTATTCAGCTGATGCGAGAGCTACTCGACTGGAAAAGTCCGTTCCAGGGATGATCAACAGGGCCATACTAGCAACACTTACCCCACTTCAGACCGCTGTTGATGCCCTGACAGTGAGAGTCATTTCTTGCGAGAGCAGACAAGGAGAATCCTCTGAGTTGGCAACTTTAAAAGCCAAGATTGTGAATTTGAGGAAGGACGTAGACTACCTTAAGTCTACTGACTTCACTTCACTAATAGAGAGGGCAGATGATAAGGATGCTCCTGAGACCACCGGAGATGTGCAGGGGGATGGCGCAGTACATGCAGAGTCGGATGTAGAGACCGATGAGGAGTTGTCATCAATGGATGCTGAGGAGACACATGATAGCAGAGATAAGGGCATATTTAGAGACTTGCCAGATCTTATAGAGATGGTTGTGCAGTCGGTGACCCAGACATTGCCGGCTGAGACGTCTACAGCAGCCCTTAGCGGATCTGGCACTTCTATTCAGTCTGAGACCTCTCCGAGTACTGACGCCCATATACAGACTGCTCCATCAGCCACTGAGACCCCGACAGAGAGAGAGACTGGATAGACAGGACCATTCTTCACCCCCTCTCTGTCTTTCTTTACTTTGCCTTTTGGATTCTGTATTATTTGCATTTGAGGACAAACGCTCTTATCTGTGGTGGGGTGAGGCCCACCTTGTTTTGCTTGTTTCAGATACTTGTGTTTTAGTGTACATTTGGGTTGTCTGTGTTTTAATTGTGTTTTTTTAAAAAAAAAAACTTCTTTGTGATTGTTTGAGCTTGTGGCTCCGTTTATTTTTATTTGCAAAATGATTTTGACCCCTCCGAAAATTTTTGAATTTTTCGCACATTTTTTTGCCACCCCTCATGAGTTGATGTGGCTGTTCCTTTGAAAAAATTTTGAGTCTCAGTTTCGATCAATACCGAGGACTTGAATAATGCTCCTAATCGAATGAACATGAATGTACGGCTACGATGAGGCCAAATGAAGTTGCATAGAAAATATGTAAACTATTTGCATCTCGTTGTGATTAGTCATTAATCGAATTGATTCTCTTATAATGACCATTGCACACTAGCGAAAGTGTATGGTCTTGTTTGACTTAACTGTCGATGCCTTGTGTGATTAGCTTGCCTTGAACCTTGCATGAATAAACCTAGAATTTTCCATGTTAGTCTGATTGACTTAGAAAGGTGTGCTCTTGAAAAGATCTTAGGCAACTTTAAAGAGTGAGAGCCAAATTTGACATATACCTTTTTTGTGGCTTACCCGTGAGCGTGTGAAACTCTTTTGAACACCCTTTGAGTCTTACCTTTCTTTGAAAGAATCTTGATGAACCCTAGACCTTTACTTGACCCATTACCTATAATCCTCTTGATTTGTGGTTTAGCGAATAGTCAACGGTAAAAAGGAATTGGAGAAGTCAAGGAGTGCAAGAAAAGTCTATCTTAATCCCTGGTGTTGCAGAACAATGGAAACCCTTCGAAAAAAATAATATTTTTTGTGGAATAAAGTACCAAGGAAATTGTGTTTTCAAGCAATCCATGGAGGTGAATGAAATGATGACTTAGAAGCACTAGAAAAAGAATTGATAAAGGAAAATAAGGGAATGCCTTGAGAATACCACATCTCACGAGGAAAAAGTCACTGAGCCTAAATGACCATACCTTTGCACTCATCCCTATTACAAGCCTTAGAAAGTCCTTTTTTATCTTGAGTAAGCTGAATCGAATGTCGATTGGAAAATAAAGGCAAACCTATGAGTAAAAACATGCATTGTGCTCATCTTTTTTAGTGTGAGCGTTGCATCTGATTCCTGATCTTGAATTGATTAACCTCTGTGTGTGAATATGGAATCATTTTTGATGTGAGGGCACTTAGATACTTCCTGTTGAGCTTGATTGCACAAGCAACAAGTATTGCGAGCATGAGAATCTTTTGTAATGGTGTGTCACAACTTGAATCTTTGAGTACACAATTGATCCTTGCAAGTAAATTTGAGTCTGGTTGTGTGCATTCATGATTTAGTCTTGTGTAGCACTATTTGAAACACCTTGTTGAACAGCTAAACTTGAGTTTGCTTGAGGACAAACAAAAGTTTAAGTTGGGGGTGTTGATAAGTCCACAAATTGGACTCATTTAGGGTTTAATTTTGATAGGAATAGAGTCCTCAAATGCTTATTTTGTCTCAATATCTGAT
Source organism: Solanum stenotomum (assembly GCF_019186545.1). Classification (NCBI taxonomy): domain Eukaryota; kingdom Viridiplantae; phylum Streptophyta; class Magnoliopsida; order Solanales; family Solanaceae; genus Solanum; species Solanum stenotomum. The sequence goes on along the minus strand of NC_064284.1, from coordinate 39,645,456 downwards.
GAAAACTCTTAAGTTTTAGGTATTTGAAGTTTTAGTGGAAGCATGGACACTTAAGCGCAAAAAGGAAGAATAAGGCTGAAAAGAACGAAGAAGCTGAAGCTTGCGAATCGCCAAGCGATTCGCCGAAGGGACGCACTCTGCCCTTTGTCAGTACGCGAAGCCTTGAAGGAGCAGGATCAAAAAGGCGATGAAAGGAGCAGTCGGCGTTTTGCCAAAAAATTCCGCAAAGCAATACTAAGTCGCCCAATGACACAGAGCACAACGATGCTGAAGGCTAGTGCAAGACGACGACAAACTACACCAAAGGGTGAATCGCCAAGTTAATCGGCGATTCCGACTAACCACGCTGAAAGATCCACCAACACTATTTTCTGAAGTTTATAAATAGTAAACTTGTTATTAATTTTTGAGAGTCGAACATTTATTTTAATTTCTATAATAGAATAGTACTTTTTGGGATATTTTCTCTCAAGTTTGGAGAGGGTTTTTGGGAGACTTGAAGAAAGAAGGATTTCATCTTCTCCAAGTTGGAAGTGGGTCTTCTGCGTTCTTCTTCCTTTGCTTAAATCAAGTTTTAATTCCTTATACCCATTTGATTTTAGTATCATTTTAGGTGTATTTTGTTATTTCTTGATGTGTTGCTAAAAACCCCATACTTGGGGTGTGATTTAGCAAGTATGTGTTGATATTGTTGTTGGGTCTTGCTTGTTGAAAGGATAGATATATTTTAATGGTGATTTCACCTAGTGGTTGTGGTTTAATTTAATGGTTTGTAGTTTCAAATACAAAACCACCCATATGTTTTCGGCTTGCTCGAGAGGGAGGTCGCGAAACCAAGACCGCTAGACTGATAGCCTAAGGAGTGGGTCGACATGAGGTTCAGCCCGAGAGGGTGAGCCCTAGTCCCATATCCTAACACTCACCTCGAGAGAGTGAGTGGGGTAAGGCGTAGGCTGGCCTTCATGTGGCAAATGGGTGTCTGAGAGGAACACATTTTAAACGGGGTAAGTTGCCCGAGAGGGAACTTGTGTCCATCTAAAGCTTAGCCTAGTCACTATTATCTTGCAAATTTCCTATCGAAAACATGTACCTAACGATTTATCTCAACTTGTATTGCGGTCACTACCGAAGAACTTGTCCCCATACTTGATCTTCTTATTATATTTGTTGTTTTTTACTACTTGTAACAAAACCGCCAGTTGATATTTGACACCTTTGTGTCACCCCTTTTTATGTACAATGTTTTTAATCGTTAATGTCTTTAGCTACGACTAGTTTGAACTAAATTTTATTTTTCTACTAATTCTCAAAACCACTCTCTTGGGACACGACCCCAACCCTTGGTTGGGTTACTATATTATCGATGATCGTAGACACTTGTACTGTAGGTTAGTGTCATTTGTCACGATAAGCATCACACTCTCAACCAGATAGTTTGAAAAAATTGTCAACACGCGCTGGCCCATAAGATAGTGCCACGTAGGCAGAAAAGGGGTAGAAAATTATTTATAAAATACATTTGGAGGGAGGGGGGTAATAGGACCTTATTATAGTATAAGTGTGTCTCTGAGATATCGGGCATAGGTTGGGGGGGGGGGTACTTGTGCATTTTCCCAAAATAAATCAATGAACTTTCAATAAATTAATTTGATATAACTATCAAAAATTAGTAGAAAATATCAATTGAAAGCTATAGAAAATCATATATACAACCTAAATAATGGTTGAATCGGTTATTATTGCTCCATTTCATTTAGTTTTAGATGTGTTAACTAAATCCCATCATGTGAGAGAGAAGTAGGTGTTGGGTTCGAAAGTGATTAGGGCGTTATGCGGAAGCTTACAATTGCAAATCATATGGTTGATAAATCAGACCACAAATAAAAGTATACTAAAGACATATTATTAATATGGTTTGACCAAGCGACCTACATATTATAAACATGTTTGGAGAAAATCTCCCCATAAACAAAAATCTCTAAACTACTACATTGTGGATGTTCTTGTGTTCTTGATATGAGAAGATGAGTCCTCAATTTATAGAGTTCCAAACTTTTCCTCTAAGGAAATTAGAATCAAATATGAAAGCGAATTATATTTTCTTTTTAAGAAAAGTTAAACTATTTATGGTAATACTTTAACTTTCCTTTAAAAGAAAAGTAAAACTCAAATATGGTAAGAAAATCAGGGCAAAACCCTAATAGTAGAAGAGAGAATTGTGTGATGAATGTGGGAGGGAAGAACGAAGAGAGAGAGAGTGGGCTAATTTTCAACGAAAGAGTACATTAAGGAGATAATTAAGTGGGTAGACTAATTTTAAGGAGTGGTATATCTAAGGCATTATTTTTTGCACTTAATGGAGGCCTGAATCTGAATGGTTCAGAAATTTGACCATTAAGTACATTTATTTTCATTAAGATTTAAGCACTTAGGCCTCATTTGTTTGCACTTAATCTAGGTCTGAACTAAATGGTTCAGACATTAGACCATTAAATACATTTTTTTTCATTAAGATTTAAACACTTAATTCGTCATAATAGGTCTCAATCATTAAGATCCAGACTAAAGTCTTAATATCATTACGAGATATTCTTGTATGGATAATATTCATCATCACTCTATCCACAATCACCCGTCGCCACCAATAACTACCTATGTCATTACGACCCCACTATCACCACCATTATTATTATCTACCATCAATCACCTCTGCCATCACAACTACCGTTGTTATCCACTATTATCAGCTACTATTACACTTACTTCCATCATTATAATTACATCCATTGTCATCACCACCCACGTCTACATATCCACCGCCACCTCCACCACCACTCTAAACCACTACCCTCACTATAGTCAATTTCTACTACCAACAAACTTCACTATCACAACTAGTGTCACTGCCATTATCACCATACATTCTTCGATCACCACCACCATCACTACTATCATCTATCACCACCATTATGGTAATTATCTACTACCAACCACTTTCATCACCATAAGTAGCATCGCTGACAACTACCACAAATACATCATCAACCACCATACATTCTTCAGTCACCACCATTAACACCACTAACTACTAACACCAACCACCAATATCATTATCAATCTCCATCATTATGATATTCACTACAACATCAACCATCTCCATCATCATAACTATCACCACCTTCATTACAACAACTATTATCACCACCACCACCACAAGCTATCTCAGCTATCACTAGCAAGCACAAGTGTTTTGGTTTTTTTATTAATTATTTTTAAATATTTAATTAAGTTTTATGTGAATTATATATTTAGTATGTACATGGAAATAAATTATATACATTCAGATGTTGGAAAACAAATAATCTTAATCATTTAGTGTTCAGATCTAGAGACCACATCTTAATCATTCAGATGTGCATTCAAATTTAGACGTCTAAATCTTAATGAAAACAAATGAGGCATTAATGGATCTGAATAGGTCTTATCTATTAAGATTTAGAATAGAGTTTTAATATCATTAAGAAGTATTCTTGTGTGGATAATATTCACCATCACTCTAACCACCCCTGCCATCACGTCAATGCTCTTTTGTAGTTTATCTTTTTTTTTTTGTTTTATTTTGGGAAAGGGTCAACCTTTCTTTTCATGTGAAAGGTTGTTATCTTCCTTTTGCCTTTTTATTTTTCTTTTTAAAAATATAATAAAACTCGAAAATAAATATAGTAGCTAACTTTTTTAGACGAATAAAAATATAGGAAAATTAAATAATTAGAATACACCAAAAAGTAATTAAAAAAATATACTACAATTACTAACTTATTTTTTATTAAAATAAAAAATAATAAAAATATATTTTATATACTCCTTTTCTTCTTTTTATTTTTTTCTATTTTTTTCTTTTATTTCCTGTAGGGGTGTTCACTGTTTGGATAAAAACCGATCCAAGTCTAAAATTCAATCCAAACTGATTAAATAAACCAATTTTATTTGAGTTTGGTTTGGTTTGGTTTTATATTTTAAAAAATCAATAGTATTTGATTTGGTTATGATTTTGTTAATTGTTTTTTGAAGAAATAACCGAATTGAACCGACAAATTATATGCATATATATATTTTTTTATTATTATACATACATAATATATTACTTTTATAAACAATTTTAAAGATCTTATATATGTTTTTATCAAAATTTATTTATAATTTACTTATGAAAGAAAAAATGCCCAAGGTGAGAATATTTATTTTATTAGTTTCATGTATATAGTATCTATGACAATTATTTGTAGAACTGAAAATGTCACTGTCTCTTCCTTCTAGGACAAAATAGTAAATTTTGAAACTTTATTCATACTAAATTCAGTGATAGAAAGTTATCACAGACATTCTAACTATTGTTCATTTTAAATGGATTGTGGTCACTTTTTTTTCACGTTTTAAATGAATTGTTTCTTTAAAATTTGTGTATGGTTAATAATCTAATAATCGAACCAAACCGAAACCGACTACAACCAAACTGATAAATGTATATTATATTGGTTTGATTTGTTTTTTTTATAATTTTAAAACCAATTAAGTTTGATTGATTTTGGTTTTGATCAATAACCGACCCAAACCAACCCGTGAACACCCCTAAATTTTAGTAAACTGATTTGGAGGGGGGAGGGTTGCGAAGCAGTAGATCGAATTACTATATAGAGAAGAGTTGTAAACTATAGGCCTGCTTTTCATTATTTTTCTCCCTTTTCCCATTTTTCTCCTTTATTGGTTCTTTTTATTTGTGCATCTTTTTATTTTATTTTTCAATTTCTTTATTTGATGTTCCTTTCCTTTTCTTCTTCTTTTTTTTTTTCAACTTTTTAATTGTTTATTCATTTTCTCCTTTTCCATTTATTTTTTCTCAAATCATGATATTCTTTATTTTATTTTTACCATAATTTGATTTCATATATATTGTAATGATATCATTGATCGTTGCTTCAATCATTCAATGAGACTTCCATGATACCAAATATATATATATATATATATATATATATATATATATATTGACTAATGATCATTCTTCAAGGTGGAAAATCATAATTGTCGACACACGATTTTGACTCTCCTCAATATAAATTAATCATCGAGTTTCTTTAATTTCAAACAATTTGAAATAATTAGATTTTATATAATTCAAAATATTTTCAAATTATTTTTAAAGAGATTTTGTCTTTTCTAAATATTGTATATGTATATATATTTCTATATATTTAAATCATGTATATAATTAATACTTTTTATAAATATTAGAAATTTGTGTCAAAAGTTTTGTTTTTAATTAAATATCTTGTCAATTAGTTTAGTTTAATTATGATTATATTTTTGAGTTAATTAGTTTAGAATAAGTCAATTGTTTTATTTTGTTAAAATTAAGAAGATGGTTGATTAAATAATTAATATTAATTTGCGTTATTTAATGTTTAGCCGATTTCACCAATTAATTTAATTTGTCTATATTTGTAAGTGAATTTTGGCCAGAATGGCAATCCATATGGTTAAATTCGAAATGAAATTTGAAGCCCTAATTTCTCCTCTTTAAAGCCCCTTGTCAAGTGATTGTTTGGGTTTTACCCGAAATAGAGAAGCGAAAAGAGTGTGAAAATCGTTTGAGTCTAAGTTTTGCTCTCTCCTTTTCAAGCTCGTTATCGTCCCAGGCGCTGCCCTGAAGAAAAGGTATTACTGTTTACTTTATGTCCTATCTTTTCTTATTCCAATCTTTCTTAAGTTTGAGCACTTGTGTTTCAGGCTTGTATGTATTAGTTTCAACTGTCATTTGTTTGGTTTAGAATTCTGAATTTTAGCTGAATCTGAAACCTATAATGCTATTGTCTAAATCTCTCCTTGGTTGCCTATTAAGTTATAGAAATTCATAATTGTTTGACTATGATTGCAATATCTGTTTGTATGGCTGATTATTTTTTACTTCTATGATCTCGTTTTGTTTTGTTTAGTTGAATGCTGCCATGTTTATAGTTAGATACGATATGATATAGTTTGAATGAAATATCCTTAATTTTGGCCTAGTTTCTGTTCAAAATTCCCAGTGAATGCTTAATCGGGTGGCACCTCTCAAACATTTCCAGTTGCTAAAGGTTTTCATTTTGCATGTGTTAATTTTATTATATCTGTTCTGCTATGATAATACATATTAACTTGCTACTGTTTAGATTTCATGTTATTAAGACCATATGTTTGGCTTCTTGATCTCTTCAAGCTGAGAATATTTGTTTAAAGTCATTGGTTATTAGAATTTTTATAGCTTGATTTTGGATAAAGCTTGCTGGTTTGATTATTGTTACAACAATTTGAGTTGATGACTTGATGTGATGCATATGCTAAATTTTATTTCCTCCAGTTACTTGGGTATATAATAATGTTCAGTTTTGTCCTTTCTTCCATTTTTCTACTAATCTGAATGTTCACCAGTAGCTTCAATATACGTATAGTTATGGATTTGCTTGGAACTTTGAGAAATTCGTAAATTACTCTTTTTGAGTGTTTGTTTATTAATTGGGTGGATCATTGCTGTTGTAGGTAGTTTCAATTCATAAGCCACAACACTTAGCTTCTTGATCACTATGTATGGACCATAGAACTTAGATGTTAACTTCAAAATTGCTCCTCAATGCAATAGTTGCGTGTTTGTGTAAGGCTTCAATTTTAAATATACCCAATCCATGCATTTCAATTGTCAAATTATCTGTTCTGATTAATGGAGCACTAGAAGGTTTTTTCCCACCTCAAAGAGGTCTGAGGCAGGGGGATCCTTTGTCCCCTTTAGTGTTTGTTATAGTCGTGGAGGGTTTAAAAAATATGATCAAGGTAGCAAGGAACACTAACTGTGTTTGAGGTGGCAACAAATTCTAATTCTACACCAATCTTGGTAGTCACACATCTTTAGTATGCAGATGATACTTTAATCTTTTGTGATGCTGATGAAGGCCAATTTTTGATCTTGAGGTCAATCCTGATGTTATTTGAAGGTGTCTCTAGATTGCACATAAATTGGAGGAAGAGTCTTTTGTTCCCTATTAATGAGGTTACCAACATAGAGGAGTTGTCTAGCATTCTAGGAGGGGAAGTAGGAGCTTTACCTACCATCTATCTTGGAATACCTTTGGGAGCCAAATCAAATTACATGAGCATTTGAAGATCTGTGATGGAAGAGTGTGAAAAGAAGTTATCCAGATGGAAGTCACAATATTTATCTTTAGGAGTCAGAGTAACCCTTATAAATTCAGTGTTGGATGCTCTTCCCACCTACTTGAGGTCCATCTTCCCAGTCCTAGATGGTATCATACAGTGGTTGGACAAGATTAGGAGAGATTTTCTGTGGAAAGGTAATAAGGAAACTGATTAAACAGTCCATCTAGTCAAATGGAACAAAGTGCTTTGAAAAAAAAACAAGGGGGGTTTGGCATTAGAAATCTCAAGCTACATAGTAAGGCTCTCATCTTGAAATAGCTCTGGGGATATTCACAAGAACCTCAGGCATATTGGTGTAAGGTTATTGAAATCAATTATGGTGAGAAGTATAGGTGGATGAAGGAAGTCAATACCCCATATGGGGTTAGTGTGTGGAGATCAATTAGAGTACACTGTCCTTTTATGAAGAACCACACCACTGTTAAAGTTGGAAATGGTCACAAGACTTCCTTTTGGAAGGACAATTGGTTGAGATTAGATAGCTTAAAGGGTTTGTTCCCTGATTTTGCTGGGAGGGCATTACAACAGGAGGAAAAAAAAGGAAAGGGAGTGACAGTAAAAAATTATATATACAATGTATTTCATTTTCTTCAATTTTACCTTAGTTTTTTGTTTTGATTATAGAAATCATTGAGTCTCCAGAATTTCTTCCTCAAATTTGGTCAAAGTACCCAAAACAGGTTGTGACCAGATCGGGTATGGATCCCACACCCACACTGATGTCGTGTCGACACGGGTGGGGCACCAGAAATGAAGAGTCCGAGCAACTTAGGGAAGAACTGAAATGAGGGAATTCTGAGTGGAATTGACGTGGATAAAGCCCTGAAGGAAGTTCCATAGGCTTTAGCAATTTCGAGGGCATCCATCAAAGAAGTGGGGTTTACCATACCAACCAAAGGTTTAATTTCAGATTTCAACCCTGATATAGCTGGATATGAAGTGACTTTCATTAAGCAATGGATTAACCAACAAGATATAGGTTCATTTCAGCAAACTTCTCCTGGTAATTATCTACACTACCAGTGTGTTTGTGGTTGTTAAATTTATCCACATTGTCCATAGATCTGACATTGCCAAATCTGTGACACACTTCTACACAAAACGTCTACCAATTAGTGCCCCTCTTCTCTAAAGGTGTAGCTGCTGAACCACACATCAGTCTTCTCCCTCATTGAACTGATGCATAACTCAATTTATTTTGGTCTGGGACTTGGTATATTTCGAAAAACTGCTCACATTTGCGTAAACACTCCTTGGGATTTGTCCCATTGAACTCTGGGAAATTGATTTTGGCTTGGAAGTATTTTCATGGTTGTGGACAAAAGTGTTTCACATGGGTAGAGGAAGCAGCGGGGGCTCATTGGGATTCGTATGGACCATCGGGGTTGCCGTAGTAGCTACAAAGAGAGCAGTCAACCCCAATGAGACAGTACTCGCAACATGTGGATGCAGGGGTGAACCATCTGGGGAAAATAGTGGAGGAGATGTAAAACCCCTTTCAACTGGATAACTAGTAGTAGTCGAAGATGGGGATACCTGAACTCGCATGTTCGATCCTTGGCCAGCATTGTAAATAGTCATGTAACCTTGAACACTTGAAGCTACGGACTGTGGAGATTGTGGTAACACAGGTGGAGCCTCAGTGCGTCAAGCTGTTTCGAGGTGTGAAATAATCAGTTCCAGCCTCTTGTTAGTCTCGTGTTTCTTGCAGTTGAGAGGAGAACGATTTCTGGTTAGATTCGAGAGATTCAAATTTTTTAGAAGTATCAGCTCCAATGGATTGAAGCTGAGTTTCCAACTTCTTATTACCCTCTTCTAAACCTTCAAATTTCTGATTTTCAGTCATTGTTTTCCTGAGAATCGAATGGCTCTGATACCACTGTTACGATTTGAGTGCTGAGCAGCTAAATGTGTGATTAACACGAGAGAAAATAGATTTTTGCTAAGGCAGAAAAGAATTGAGAAAGAAATTGGATATTCATATATATATATATATATATTGATTAAAAACAGAAATCCTGTTCAACTGCTAATAAAGGCAACGACTAGCTATTCTACAGGTGCAACGTGGCATTTTGTTATAAAGAAAAAGGCAAATACAAGGGATCATTAAGCAAATACTGAAATTAATTAATTGATTTAAAATTACCGTAAATAGGAATTTATTAATGTAACTACTTGGGCCTCCACTTCAGCAAACTTGAGACTTCACTTCCATATTGGGCTCAAATTCACTCCCCTTCTACTAGTCCATATCATGACACTTTTTTGTTCCCATAGTCTCGAGATTATTGTAGGAATATCTCTCAAATTGAAGCCTTGAGTAATTAGACAAGCAGCTCTATATCAACTTTTGTAGTTCTATATCTGCAGCTTTATGTTTCCTATTGTATTTCTTGTAATTGTTAGCTGAACTATCTTGAATATTTTAGGTGCAAGTGAAGACCAAGATGCAAACTGAAAGTGCTTTGTCAGTTATGGGGCCAAGGCCAATGGAGTTGTCTGCTGTGCTTCCTAGCGGTCCCCAAGGACTTGGACCAAATGGAAAACCACGGACATCAAGCTTGGAGTCACCAATTATGTTGCTATCTGGACATCAAAGTGCAGTATATACTATGAAGTTCAATCCAGCAGGAACAATCATTGCATCTGGTTCACATGACAAAGAAATCTTTCTTTGGAATGTACATGGTGATTGCAAGAATTTTATGGTCTTGAAAGGGCACAAAAATGCAGTTCTTGATGTTCAATGGACTACTGATGGATCAACAATAGTATCAGCTAGCCCCGATAAGACTGTTAGGGCATGGGATGTAGAAACAGGGAAACAAATAAAGAAAATGGCTGAACATTCCTCATTTGTTAACTCATGCTGCCCAGCTCGTAGGGGCCCTCCTCTTATTGTCAGCGGATCTGATGATGGCACTGCTAAACTTTGGGATATGCGCCAAAGAGGAGCCATACAAACATTTCCAGACAAATTTCAAATTACTGCCGTCAGTTTCTCTGATGCCTCCGATAAAATCTGCACAGGTGGTATTGACAATGATGTGAAATTGTGGGATTTACGAAGGTGTGAAGTAACTATGACTCTTCAAGGCCATCAAGATACTATAACTGGTATGCAGCTGAGTCCTGATGGGTCTTATCTTCTTACTAATGCCATGGATTGCACACTCCGCATATGGGACATGCGCCCTTATGCGCCCCAAAATCGATGTGTTAAGATCTTGGAAGGCCACCAACACAATTTTGAAAAGAACTTGCTGAAATGTAGTTGGTCGCCTGATGGAAGTAAGGTAACAGGTGGGAGTTCTGATCGCATGGTTTATGTTTGGGACACAACATCTAGGCGGATCCTGTATAAGCTCCCTGGACACACTGGATGTGTTAATGAATGTGTTTTTCATCCTAATGAACCAATTGTTGGATCTTGCAGTAGTGACAAACAGATGTATCTTGGTGAGATTTGATTGGTATTACTACCTGTCTAACCTTGAGCTAAATATTTAGGATGAGATTTGGGAAGTAGGTGAGGATTTATGAAGTTGTAATCAAAGTTTGTGTCACACTATGGGCGAACATTTGAACTGAGATATCGTGATATGCTTGCTTCATTTGGAGTAGTTGATAGATTTTATTGGTGATTGGGTAGTCACTTTATTTACTTTTTTGTTGTTGAATTCAGTATTTAAACTTTGGCCTGAAGACTGAAAGTGTTGCTGCTACATCATCCCTCTCCTTCTAAGGTTATGTGATATATATATATTCCATAGTAACTGTAAACTGTCATTTAAGAATAGTATACACATCTATTGAAGCATTCAAATCTGAAGTTGACCTACGATTTTCAACTCACTAGTGCATGTTTGAGGTTAAATATATAAACTTCAACTATTTTTACATAAAGGTCCTAAATACAACTAGGTATGCACTCTATATTTTGCCTTGTAGACCAGAAACTCTGAATGTTGTAACTTTGGTTATTCAAGACATTGCTTTGTTTAGTTATTAAAAAAGAAGATTATTTATGGTGATTAGTGAATTGTTTTCATTTTGATTTTAAGTGTTCATAGTGGCTTTGTAGTCGTGTTTAAAAGAAGCAAAATGTGAAGTTGAGGTTCACCCTTTAATATATACCCTTTAGATTTTACCTGATACATTAAGGAGAGGTAAATTCATTGTTAGGGATGGCAATAGAGTGGTGCGGAGGGGAGCTGGTTGAGCTTAACCCGCAAATTTTTTAACCTGCCCCTCCCCGCCCTGCATAACAACCTTTTTCCTTTTCAACCCGCCCCACATAATTTTTATAATATTTTCTTTTTCTAGTTAAGTTTGATACTAAAAACAAAATTCATACAAGCAAATTCATTTTTCATTAAGTTCTATTAATTTAATAGGATAGTGACTTACAAATTTAATTTTTTTAGAGGTCAATTGGGAGACATGTAACAAATTGTATTATTTTTTATTGAACCATTTTCATTTACTATCTTAAATATGTTAGTAGCTTTAAAGAAATTATCTTAATACATAATGTTCTATATCACTCTTATAACATGTAAAACGTTAAAATTAAGCTTGAACCCACATAAAATCACATATACCTGCAAACCCTCCCGCATTAGTTTTAAAAACCCACTTCAACCTGGCCCGTATCTCACCCGCCCCGCACAACCTTAAACCCGTTCCGCCCTGCATCACCTTAAACCTACCCCGCCCGCCCCATTGCCATCACTATTCATTGTACAAGTTTCTTTAATCTCACCTAAATTTAAATCTTTGGAATTAGTAAACAAAATTAGGGAAGTTTATTCTGAGTACTAACTTCAATTACTACTAATAGCCGTTTTTTTTTTCAATTTGTCCATTTTGCTAACAATACTAAATTTAGCTTAGTTTCGATATGAACAACGATTCGATTTTTCGGTTTTGGTTCTTTCAAATTGAGTTATATTTTGGAAATCTACACAAAATACACCTTAAAATTAAAATATTTAGGTGAAATTGCCCCCTCCCATATTGATTTCGAAAATATTTAGGCGGCCAAAACTATTTAGCCGAGATGCCCTTTAGTTTGCATGAACTAGTGCTCCTTTTGTTCTTTTTTTTTGTCTTTTTATTAATTGTCTTTATACTTCAATTTATTACTTTTGTCTTATCATTTATCGTCTTTGTACTTCAATTTATTGCTTTTGTCGAGTAAGGACCTGTTTGGAAAGCCATATGGTAATTGGAATTGGTGATATTACTAGAGTAGTAATTACCAGTCTAGTTATTACACAACCTAGTAATTATACTCAACTATAAATATTTTACCTACAAAGTCACTCAACTATTGATATTTCATTTAGAAAGTCACCCAATCAATTTAAATATTTTTTTCATTAAATTTTATTGAAATACAATTTTGTTAACAAAATAATAACATGCTTATTTTAATTATTTAATTGAAACATATTTTTTTTAAAACTAATTTCTTAAAAAATAATGAGATTCTCATTTTCATTATTTTATTTAATTTATTGAAACAATAATTTTGTTTTAAACTAATTTCTTAACAAATAGTAATATAGTCATTTTAATATATTATTTAATTTTGTTGAAAGATAATTTTTTTAAAAAACAATTTTTTTATATATAAAAAAATGGTGTGCTGCCAGGCACCAACACTGGTAACGGTGGATGCCATGCAATGCATCATTTTCGATTTAAAAAAATCCTACTGTGTAAATTAGTCTAAAAAAAAATAGCTCAACAAAATTTATTAAAATAATTAAAATGAATATTTATTATTTTAAAAAATAATTTAAAAGAAAAAAGTATTTCAACAAAATTTAATAAAATAATTAAATGGGAATCTTATTTTTTTTAAAAAAATTAATTTAAAACAAAAATTGTATTTCAACAAAAGTTAATGAAAAAAAAATATAAATTTGTTGGGTGACTTTCTAAATGAAATATCAATAGTTGAGTACTTTGTTGGTGAAATACTCATAGTTGAGTGACTTTGTGTGAAAATAACTATTAATTGAGTGACTTTCTGTGAAAAAAATCCATGGTTGAGTGACTTTGAGGTTATAAATGAAAGTTGAATGACTTTCTATGAAATTAAGTATTAGTTGAGTGACCATCTGCGATATTAACTCTTCACCCATTGTGTCCCAAAGACTTCTCAAATTCTCCAATTCATTTTCCTTATATTTATTAGATTTTCATTCAATTCCTCATGAGTTCGATTTGTGTTGATTCAACTGATTGATTTTGATCTTATTATTGTAGGAATAATATTTGATTGAAGGATATTAATGTCATTCAATATTTTATGGACACTTTGATAATTCAATTTTTAAAATATTTTGGTTCCACTTATATATATACTTACTATATTTACTAATTTAATAGAATTTTTATTTCTCTTTTTTTATGTCAAGGAAAAATGACAAATTAATTTATGATTATTATTTAATATTTAATTATTAAAATATTTTATAGCTTTTTTATTTAGTATAGGAGTAAAATGGTAATCCAACTTTAAATTTTTAAGCTTTCTACTTTTAATAAATATTATTATTATTATTATTATTATTATTATTATTATTATTATTTATTATTTTTTATTTGTGATCATAAGATGATAAGTTAGGAAAATGAAGAGGTGTAGTTGATTTTAAATGGAAAAATATTTTTTAAAAATGATTTTAATAAAATAAATTAATAGGTAAGAGGTATTTCGTAATTCAACTTTTGAATTAGATTGTTCCCACTTTTAATAATACTAGTCTCTGGACACGTGCGTTGCACGTGTGTTTTATGTGAATTTTTATAGATTCGTTAGAACAACCAAAATTTTATGCAAATCGTGTGAAGTGAGTAATATTTTTTTTAACGTGCGTCAAGAAACACCAAATGAGGGGCACATTGTAATTTTTCAAATCAATTCCTTTGAAGCTACCATCGGTAAATCAATTCCGTTGAAGCTATTATCGGTAATTTTTAAACTTTGTTTAGTAGTTAACACACTTCCAATAAAGTCACAAATGACTAATTTGAGCCAAATAACAGTACAGACTTAGGATAATGATAAAAAATTCATAAAAAATAGATTGGTGAAGTTAATAGAGAAAAACACACAAAAAATAGAAGAAAAATACAACACACACATCATTCGTAAGACTTTATTATTATTATTATTATTATTATTATTATTGTTGTTGTTGTTGTTGTTGTTATTATTATTATTATTATTATTATTATTATTATTATTATTATTATTTTATTTTATTTTATTTTACCCTCCCTAGGAGCTCTCACCCCTTTTGCTCCCTTGGTGACTCGAACTCACAACCTTCGGGTTGGAAGTGAGGGGTGCTTACCATCCGAGCAACTCCCTCTCGTCTCGTAAGACTTTATTCATATAGATTATAGATAGAAAATAAATATAGAATCAATAAGTTATCCATATTCGGAATTCAGAAGCTACAAGTTTAAAGAGGAAAAATAAAAGGCACAGACCATGAGAGGGAAGTAATTGCACTGACAAATCCTATAATTTGCAAATTATGAATAACGAAGTATGCATCATATTTTTCTCTAGAATAAGATAATACTTATTTCTGACAAAAATATAGACAAAATTTACCAGGGGTGCTTGACATTATATTAATTGCTTCACACACCATAACATATATATATATACACTTTGCTTATATATTTTCAGTTTTTATTATAAAACTAGTGAACTTTTCCGCACTTCGCGCGGTCATAATAGCTCGTTAAATTCACTAAATAACTTCTTAGAATAATTAACTACTTAAAATATTCTATATATCTGTATTGTCATCCTAATGACTAAATATTTTAGATTTCAAGTTTTAATTAAGTTTATAATTAGTATTTAAGTTTTATATGTTTTATAATTTTAAATCGCTTAAGAGTCTTTTATCTTCTGAAAATATTTTTTATAGCACTAAACTTATGCTCCTTATTTTTGTAACGAAATTTTTTTTCTTTTAGTTTTACTTGTCTAATCTTTTATCTATACATAATTTTTCCTTTCATTTATTTTAAAATTTATAAAATAATTACGTTTGCTCATCTAAACAAAGTGTAAAATTTAGCTAAACCATAATGTTATAAATAATTACTTCTAGAGTCACTATAAAAAATACTACGTAAGAAATATCATTTATGATTCTATCATCTTTTTATAATTCTTTTAACATTCTATACAAAAAAACTATCTTGAAGTATTGGTAAAAAACATTTCAATATAAAGGCAAAACAATCTATTTAAATTAGCTATTTAAACTTGAAAAACAAAAAATAAAAATAAAAGAAACATAAGAAATAAATAATATTGAAAATTAAAGTTGTACTTAGAATACATGGTTGCTAATAATTATTTTAAGACACGTTTTCTTTGTTTTATGTGCCTCAAGTTCAATCATAAGTTACTAAAGGAGGCATTTGATCATTAATTTTTTAATTTTATTTTTAAATTTCAACTTCGAAAAAGATATTGACTACGAAGTTTTAAAACTCAACTCAAAATGTATTTTCACTTCAAATTGTTGAAAAAATGTAAAAAATAATTAGAACTTGCATTACAAAACTCCAATTTTCATAAATTATTTACATTTTGAAAATAAAAATTGTTTTAAAAAATTGTACAATGAAAGTGGCTTAATGCCTACTAAGTTTTCTCATTATGATCATATGCATTGTGCCTTATGAAATTATATAATAAAAACAATATTGAAGCAAACTCTTTGCTATCTTGTTCTTTTTTCACATTGTCTTTCCCCCAAATATGACTTCCTTTTCCTCGGGCAAGTACAAAGGATAAAAGATAAATGCACAATTAAAAGAATAATGTACACTTCATAATTAACGAATAACATCTTTTGCCGTGTGAACTTTTGAGCAATATTTTCTTGTTTATGAGATTCTAAAACGTTTCCTTCGAACTTGAATTTACATCTGTTCTTAAAAAATATAAAATTATAGTTAACAATTCATATTTTATAGATACTCATGTATTTTAATATGTTACTTATGAAAAATGTATATAGAAAAGAAAATAGATATTCTCACTTTCTTTTGGTATGTGTAATTTTTTAGCAACGACCCTTTTTTGTTATTGACTTTCAAAATGTGTCTATTAGGTTTAGATTCCAAATAACACTTCCTCCTACAAAGTTTAAATTATAGTTTATAGTTCACTTTTTATAAATATTCGTGTCTTTTAGTATGCTACTTCTGCAAAATGTATATAGAAAAGAAAATAGATATTCTAACTTCTTTTGTATGTGTGAATTTTGTAGCAACCTTTTTAGGTTGAGTCTCCAAGTAACACTTTCTCCGACAAAATATAAAATCATAATTTAGGATTCACATTTCGTAAACACTCTTATCTTTTAATAAATTCCTTGTGAAAAATGCATAAATCAAAGAAGATAGATATTCGTAGCATCAATTCATATAAAAGAAAATGATAATCTCACCTTTAAAAATATTCATATAAAAGAAAATGGAATTGAGACTCCAAGTAATACTTGCTCCTGCAAAATATAAAATCATATTTCATAATTCACATTTTATAAACGCTCATATATTTTAATAAATTCCCTTGAAAAATGCATAAATAAAAGATGATTGATACACTTACCATCAATTCATATAAAATAAAATAGATAATCTCACCTTCAAAAATAGTCACTGAAATATAACCATCACCCAACCTTAATTGAGCTACTCCATCATTTGCAATGTTTCTTATATTTATATATGCAAACAAGATGTAACTGCAAAACATAATAATTTGTATGGTAAAATGCCATTAAATGTAATGACTTTTCACATTTTTGCATTTATTAATTTGCAATGAAACTTACCTTTTAAATTTCTTAATTACTACATTAATTTCTACATTTCCTTATAGAAACATACACAATACAAGGAAAACAAAATAATTTTAGGAGAGGAGCTAATTCGTATGGTAAAGAATATCCTATATATGGGTATGTATGCTTTGTCTATACATGTATTAAAAAGGTAAAAAAAAATTTGAAGAATAAAACTGATTAATGATTAATTAAATGATCACATAATTAGTGAGAAATTGTGAAACACAAACAGTATAAGCTTGAAGTTGAGCAACAATGGAAGTAACAATGGAAGCTTCTAGTGAACGAAGAACAGAGGAGAAAATTGATATGTGGAAAATGAAGCTTAGCCATTCTATTGATCAATGTAGTATTTATATACATCAGAAATAAAAGTGGAAAGCATCTAATCTAACTGCACAGTGGAATAACTAACTCTGACAGACTAACTACCTAACTAATTGTGTAACTAATTATTCACATTACAATATAATATTTAATACCCCCCTCAAGTTGGAGGTGGAGACAACACTGCCAACTTGTCAAGGATGGAGGAGTGTTTAATTCCTGTCAAAGCTTTAGTCAGTATATCAGCCAGCTGATCATGTGTAGCAATGTGATGTAAAAAAATGAGTCCTTGCTGTAGAGCATCCCTCACATAATGACAGTCGACTTCGATGTGTTTGGTTCGTTCATGAAAAACAGGATTTCGTGGTATATGTATTGCGGATTGACTGTCCTAGAAGACAGAAATAGGTTTGGAAAAAGGGACAGCTAACTCAGCAAGTAACCTACTCAGCCATACCAGTTCCCCGACCAATTTCCTGAGGGATCTATATTCAGCCTCTGCAGATGACAATGAAATAGTTTCTTGTTTCTTGGATTTCCAGCTTAATGGACTACCTCCAATCAATACTAGGAACTCACTAACAGACTTCCTAGAGTCTGGGCAGGATGCCCAATCTGAATCACAGTATCCTCTGATAGTGAAGTCGGCATCCTTAGATAAAAACAAGCCCAGTGTAGGGTCATTCTTCAAGTATCTCAAGAGGTGAAAAGCAACCTGTAAATGTGGTTCCCTGGGATCTTGCATGAACTGACTTAGATGTTGTACACTGAAAGCAATGTCCAGCCTGGTGTTAGTGAGGAAATTAAGCTTCCCAACAAGTTTTCTATAATAAGTAGCATCATTCAGAACTGGTCCTTCTTTGGCTCTCAGCTTAGCATTGGGATCAAGAGGAGAGGCCAAAGAACTTAAGTGCAAGCAATCATATTCCCTCAACATGTCCAAAACAAACTTTCTCTGTGAAATAATGACTCCATGTGGTGTGTGAAGAACTTCCATTCCTAGGAAATAGTGTAACAATCCCAAATCCTTAATCTTGAATCTGTTATGTAGGTAGATTTTCAAGTCTGCTATTTCAGCAGCATCAGTACCTGTAAGAACTATATCATCTACATAGACTGCGACATAAACTGCTGAACTCTCTTTTCTTTTATAGAAGAGAGAATAATCATGCATTGAGTGAGTATATCCTTTAGAATATAAAGCTTCAGTAAGCTTAGCATACCATTGCCTACTAGCTTGTTTGAGCCCATAAAGGGACTTATTCAGTTTGCACACCAAGGTAGGATCTTGAGTTACAAGTCCAGGTGGTATGTCTATATAGATTTCTTCATTCAAATCTCCATGAAGAAATGCATTGTTTATGTCTAATTGATACATAGTCCACCCTTGTTTAACTGCTGTAATCAACAAAGCTCTAACTGTGGTCATTTTCACCACAGGAGAGAAAGTTTCAGTATAGTCAATGCCTGCTTGTTGTGTGTAACCTTTGACAACAAGTCTGGCCTTTAGTCTTTCAATACTACCATCTGCATTGTGTTTAATCTTGTAGACCCATTTACAGCCTATGGCTTTCTTTCCATTAGGAAGTGGAACCAAAACCCAAGTACTATTAGAGTGCAAAGCATCAAATTCTTGTGTCATGGCAACCTGCCATGCAGGGTCAACAACAGCCTCCTCATATGAAATTGGTTCCCTGTCAAGGCAAACATTTCGTACAAAATCTTGACTATTAGGAATTAGAGCACTGTGAGCCATGTGTTGGTGATTGGAGAAAAGAGCATTAAGAGTAGTTGTAGTGTTGGTGGGGGATGGCTTTAGTTGTGGCATGGAACAAATGTAATCAGGCATATAATTTGGAGGCTTGTGACACCTAGTGGATCTTCTAGGTGCTTGGTGGGGGACATCAGTGGATGGATGAACTGGTAATGAAGGTGAGGTTAATGGAACTGGAACTATAAGATCAGGTGAGCCATTGAAAGAAACATTAGAACTGTCAGATGCAGTCTGACACCTAGTGGATCTTCTAGGTGCTTGGTGGGGGACATCAGTGGATGGATGAACTGGTAATGAATGTAAGGTTAATGGAACTGGAACTATAAGATCAGGTGAGCCATTGAAAGAAACATTAGAACTGTCAGATGCAGTCTGAGTATCTGGTGTGCCATGCTTATCAGAATTGTCCAAAACATCAATAAAACAAGGCGATTGTAAACAAGAAATTGGTGGAGTAGAGGTAGAGGGATTATGAAAAGGAAAAATATTCTCATGAAAAATGACATCTCTAGAAACATGTATTCTTTTTGTGGACATATTTAGAACTTTGTACCCTTTTGTCTCATAGGGATATCCAACAAAGATGTGTGGGTTAGTTCTTGGTTCAAATTTAGCTCTGTGAGGTATAGGAACTGTAGGATAACAAAGGTAACCAAAGCTTCTCATGTGAGAATAAGAAGGTTTCTT
Organism: Solanum stenotomum; assembly: GCF_019186545.1. Classification (NCBI taxonomy): domain Eukaryota; kingdom Viridiplantae; phylum Streptophyta; class Magnoliopsida; order Solanales; family Solanaceae; genus Solanum; species Solanum stenotomum. The sequence goes on along the minus strand of NC_064284.1, from coordinate 39,625,512 downwards.
TTTGTAGAGGATTTCATATGGACATGCATTGTTTAATACAACAGAGGGAATCCTGTTGATAATGTATGTTGCACATAGAATACATTCTCCCCAGTATTGAACAAGAAGTTTAGATTGGAAAAGTAGTGCTCTAGCAGTCTCAAGTAAGTGTTTGTGTTTTCTTTCTACCACACCATTTTGTTGTGGTGTGTAAGGGCAGGTTTTTTGGTGGAGGATTCCTTTTGTCTGGAAAAACATTGTTGTTTCGGCATTTACAAATTCCAGACCATTGTCTGTTCTGATTGCTTTAACAATGGTTTTAAATTGGTTTTCTACTATGGTAATGAAGGCTTTTAATGTTTGTAATGCATTGCTTTTAGAGCTAATTAACTGAGTCCATGTGGACCTGCTAAAATCATCTACAATGGTGATGAAATATTTGAAATGATTGTATGTGGCTGTGTGATATGGTCCCCACAAATCAACATGAAGTAGTTCAAAAATATGTGAGGTGAATGTGGTTCTGGGTTGGAATGGTAACCTTTCTTGTCTTGCCATGGGACAAATGGAACACATAAAAGGTTGTTTAGAGGAGAATTTGACAGGAATACTGGAAATACCCTTCATTTTGACAAAAGGAACATGTCCCAATCTATTATGCCACATAATGTCCACATTGTTTCTATTACATGTATGAGAATTAAAACCACAAGAATGGGAAGGGACATCAACTGAAGAATGTTTAACAGCTAACCAAGGTTCTTTTTTATCGACAGAACTAGTACATTTATGGGAAGAAGAATTGACATTACAAACATTAAAAGTACTAGATGAAAGTGAACTATATGTAGGAGAAATAAAAGATTTCTGCAGGCAATTTGGACATAGGAAGTAGAGACCATCATCAGCATTACCAAGCACCAGAGGCCTCTTCATTGAAGGGGCCTGCATGAAACATAAGGTTTTGTCAAAACTGATGGTACAATTTGAATGTGTAGTTAGGGTGTGAATGGAGATCAAATTATACTTGAAAGATGGCACAAACAAGACCCTTTGTAGACTGATCATAGGTCCTAATGTTACATTCCCAATCTGAGTCACTTTAACCTTATAGCCATTAGGTAGCGCAATCAACATTGGGTATGGCAGCAAGATGGATCTATTAAAGGTCATGTGATGTGAAGCTCCAGAGTCTAAAATCCATAAGTCAGATCTATTTATGAAGCATTTGCATGACAGTTTATCAAAAACAATAGAAGAAGTGCATACTGTGATACCTGCAAAATCAGATTGTCCATTTGCAAGAGATGAGTTTGTAGTGGATCCTTCATTCTTATTCTCTGTATGAAATTGCTGAAGCATACTTTGAACATGACCATATTGATCTTTGGTGAGACTCATATTGTATAGTTCCTCATGTTGATCCACTAAATGTCCATTTCCAGGAGCTGAATCATGTGTACAATGAGCATTTGGTACTGGCCTATTTCCAGACCCCCTAGGATATCTGTGTGGATTAGTGTTCTGAGAAGGCTTGTGGGGTCGAAAATTATTTGGTCTTGGAGCAGGGTTGTTGTTATAGGGATAAGGTTTCTGATTTGGATTGTCATTATTTGAAGTAGGACCAGAAGAAGAACCAGTTGGATACCCATGGAGTTGATAGCATTTCTCCATGAGGTGTCCAGTCCTCCTGCAATAGTTGCAGAATCTGTCTTTGTATGGAATTTGAGAACCATTTCGTGGGTGATTGGATGAGAAATTTGTTTTGTAAGGCTGAGAGGGCTTACCAGATCCAACATGTAAAGCAGTCGAATCCACATTGAAGTGATTTGAAGGTTTGATTTCCCTCTGTTGTTCATCCTGAACCAACAACGAGAAAGCCTGTGCCATATTAGGAAGTGGATTCATCATGAGTATGCTACCACGAATTACAGTATAGATCTCATTTAAGCCCATAAGAAATTGAATCAAACGCCTATCTTGCTCAGCCTTGTGAGCAAGAGCCTTAGCTCCACAGTTACATGCACAATTGCAATGAGCGGTGACATTCAAAGTACTGAGTTCCTCCCAGAGCTTCTTCAACTTGGTGTAATACCCTGTGATGTCAAGAGATCCTTGAGACAGATCATTAATTTCCCTCTGAATTTGGTACAGCTTTGCACCATTCGGTTGTTCATAACGATCTTCTAGCTCCCTCCAGAGTTCAACAGAACTCATAACAAACTCAATGCTATCAGCAATATCCTTCGACAGCGAATTTAGAATCCAAGATGTAACAATGTCGTCACATTGTTCCCATTGTCGATACGAAGGATGATCAGATTGGGGTCGTTGACAATCTCCATTAATAAAGCCTAACTTGTTTTTAACAGATAATGATCGCAACCCAATTCCTGTGAACTGCACAGGTACAAACATAGCTCCAGGATTATCAGAGGGATGCATGTAGAGAGGACTATTGGAGTCAATCGAGAAACTAGTGGAACCTCCAGCAGAACCACTAGGCAGATCGGAATTATCAGCCATAGATCCAAGTAGAAACAGAGAAACAGAGAATTTCGCAGCAAACAAAACGAACAATCGAAACAGAAGGTGAAATCTCAGAATCGATAAGGCTCTGATACCATGAGAAATTGTGAAACACAAGCAGTATAAGCTTGAAGTTGAGCAACAATGGAAGTAACAATGGAAGCTTCTAGTGAACGAAGAACAGAGGAGAAAATTGATATGTGGAAAATGAAGCTTAGCCATTCTTTTGATCAATGTAGTATTTATATACATCAGAAATAAAAGTGGAAAGCATCTAATCTAACTGCACAGTGGAATAACTAACTCTGACAGACTAACTACCTAACTAATTGTGTAACTAATTATTCACATTACAATATAATATTTAATAATTAGGTCTAATTAAAGAAAGAAAATAACGCTTATATTTCAATGAAGAAGAAACCAACTAATTTTCAATAATTATTACATTGATTGCTACATTTATATCAATAGTAATAATAAAAAATAATATAAATAGATCAACATTAATTTAATTTATTATTTTGAATCCTAAAATAAAGAGACAATTCTCAAAAATCTGAGAAAAAAGATAATTAGAAATCTTGATCAAAGAACTATGCCACATCAGATTTTCCATTTCCTCCTTTATATATATATATATATATATATATATATATATATATAACAAAATAATAATTCAAAAATGTATTTTAAATCTATGTCACTTGAGAAAATATTTGTTGTTTTGATATGGAGACACCATTTAAAATTTGTGAATTTAAAATTTGAACTTGTATTGTATTTACTGTAATTTATTACTTTCGTTATTTATTTGTTGAATAGAAATAAATTCAAAAAAGCGGACAAACACAATTACCATCTAGCAATAAATACGTGAAGAAAATCAATATCATATAGCTCCATAATGGTATATAGAAATATGCCGATTGAATTTCTTGCTCTAGATTACTGTAAATGCATGTAAATACCTCTAACTCTAAATACTTAATTAACTAAGAGAATTGAAATTTAAAGACAAAAGAAATCTTAAAAATTATCAATTACTGATCAAACAGGATGAATAAATATATTGTTAACAAAGCAAAATAGATGTACATTTATCAATTCAGCCCAAACGTTACATTTATCAATTTAGCCCAAACGTTTAATTTTGTTGTCTGATTTTATAGCTATTTCTTTTATAATAATAACATATCTCGTGAAATCCGTCTAGGGAGTGTAGGGTGTGTACAAACCTTACCTCAATTCAGAAGACCCTCAACTTGAGTCGAGTATAGCAAATCAGAGTAAATATGAAAAAGAAAAATGACAGTGAAGAGAATATAATATAATATAATAACTATTATGAAAACAACAACAACAACAAAAAAAAGTGCAATAACCAAAACATCATAAAAGTAATTGGTGGTAGACAACAAAAGTACTACTACGACAGACACCACTAAGCCTAAACCTTTCGGAAAGCAAGAGAACACTCCACTACAATCTTCTACCTTAATCGGCGATCTCCATGCTTAAGCATTTTCTGTAATTGATGAAATCGGTTTCTTTTTTCTTCTGAGCTTTTAAAGGCAAATTAGTTTATGTAGTTGCCAATAATAATTTTACCTCATGCACATGATATTTATAAGCCAAAAGTTTGCCTAGAATTCTGTACAGGGCCGTCTTAACCCCTAGGCCATTAAAGCCATCGCTTGGGGCCCTCATTTTAAAAAAAATAATTACTTATATATGTTTTTTTTAAAAAAATAAAAATTATATGTACTATGAGTGTTATGATTTCTACCAAAGAAATTGCATATGAGATGAAAATAAACATGCATTTCTTAAGAAACAATTTGATGAAAATATGGATAGCGAAATCACAAAGTCACTTGAATCTTTTAGAGTTGATTGCTTTATATATGTAGAGTAGATAAACCTATTTTTTCACTTCAAAATAAATTTGAATCAATTGAAGCATATGAAAATATTTTTGATTCTTATTTAGTGGTAAAATATTGAAATCACTAGATGATGAGAATTTTAAAAAATATTGTCTTAACCTTGAACATTCTTTAACACGTAATAGTTATTCTGATATTGATGGTTTAGATTTATTTTTTGAATTAAAAGTGTTAAGAGAAATAATACAAGTAGAAGATAATGATCTAATGAAAATATTCAATCAAATAAAAAGACTTGATTCTTTTCCAAATACACATATTGCTTATAGAATAATGTTAGCAGTTCCTGTAACCATTGCCTAAGCCAAAAAATATTTTTTCGAAATTAAAATTGATTAAATATTCTTTAAGATCAATAATGTCTCAAGAGAGATTGAATGAATTAGCTATATTATCATTTGTAAAGGAATTGTTTAAACAAATTGATTATAAAACAGTACATAATGACTTCGCATCCAAAATAGCTAGAAAAGTAGATTTTTTTTAAAAGTATATATGATGAAAAAAAAATATATTAGGGCCCCTCTCTTAAGTATTGCTTTAGGCTCCCAATGTTGTTGAGTCGGCCCTGATTTTGTAGAAAGCTAAAAAATTATGTTGGAGAATGGAGAGACATTCTTAAAATGCCTTTTAAAACACCTTTTTATTTTTAGTATTTAATATAATATAATATGATATAATTAGTATTTAATATTTAATTGCTTAGATATATATAGTAAGAGGAGGCATACGTTTTTTACTTATGAAATTCTTCTTTAATAGACAAATAAATAAAGAAAAGATCTATCGAATAGATAAGACGAATATGAACATTTCAAAATTTATTTTGCCAACCTTTGAAATTCTCATCAAACGTAATTAATTGGTTAATATGTGGTCACTTCCCATTTAATTGATCATTGTCATTTATTAGATGGTAAATTTATTATTTGGTACAAAAATATTATAGAATCAGTATTTAAATTAGGGGTAATAACGTTGATTAATTTTAATGTACATTTTTGTACTTATTTTATTTTAAACTTATGTTTTCCTACTTTTAATATTAGTAAAGTATTATTATTATTAATAATAATAATAATATGAGTGTTGTAAAACTTAAGAACAAAAGAACAATATAAAGATGAAGACAAGAAGAATATAACACAAGAGGAACAATATGAGATAACTTTCTTTGTTTCAAGTGTTTACCAAATTTTCAAGTGTATACAATATGAACCCTTATGCCTCTATTTATAGTGTAACATAGAGGCATACAAAAGGTTAGTCATAAATATGACATTAACATCAATATAACGGGGGAGGTTATGGAAGTGAAAGGTTACAAGAATAATGGTTATAAAGGTGGAGGTTATGGTTATCTTCATAATAGAGGAAAGTAATGGAGTAACTTCTTGATGTTGTGGACATCCACAATATATTATTTTATTACACTCCCCCTTGAATGTCCATAGATAATATGCCTCGTTAAAATCTTACTAGGAAAAAACCCCGTGGATAAAAATCCCAGTGAAGGAAAAAGAGTACACATATCTTCTAATAGGCTTTGAATGTTGTCTCGTTAAAAACCTTACCAGGAAAACCAAATTGGGATAAAACCATGGTTAAGGAAAAGAGTACAACATGTATTTTTCTCTCCCTGATAAAAATTTTACTTGATATCTCGGAGACGATGCATTCCAATCTTATATCACAACTTCTCAAATATTGATGTTGACAATCCTTAGTGAATAAGTTTACAAGATTATTACTTGGATGAGTCTTTGAACGTCTATCTCACAATTTTGTTGAAGATCATGTGTGAAAAAGACTTTTGGTGAAATATACTTTGTCCGATCTCCTTTGATTGTATCCTCCCTTCAATTGAGCTATATATCTTTTCATATAGGTGGCTGAAATATCCTTTTCAAAAGAAAATCACATATTTTCTGAATATGATAGATCATGATTCCAACCAACACACTCCAAACTTAGTTTATAAATCAATATTATTTCTGCATGATTTGAAGATGTGATTACTAATGTTTGATTATTTGAATGTCAAGATACTGTTATGCCTCCATATATAAATAAATACTCCATTTGCGAGCAAGCTTTATGTGGATCAAATAAATATTCAACATCTACAAAATCAAATCATTTCTGACTCGGAGATTGATCATTTCAATTTTATTGAAGCTCGTCTTTTCTTCTCAAAGAAAGTCACATCTTCTATGTATTGAGTCACTTGCTTTGTTAGTTGCTTATCATAACTTAAATGATAATATGACAATCCTTTCACATAACTTTCGTTATGTATATCAAATAATCTTCTAACATTTGCATAACCAACAATCTATAAGTGCACCAATTGCACTAATACATGACATTTTAAATCATTAATGAGATCAAAAAGATTCTTTCTTTGTGTGAAGCAGTCTCAAAACCATTGGATACTCAATGGAATTGCTTTAAGACCTTTTAAATCTTTTAAGAGTTTTCATACAACCTTCATCATCTAGTTAGACATGATAATCAGTCATTATACATATTCAAGTATTTAATCTATTACCAGACTGAAATAAGTTTCATTGCATCCACCACTGGAGAACATATCTCTATTTAATAATGTCAGGACTTCTGCGAAAACCCTTTATGCCCGGAGGCACAAATCATACTTTATATCTTACGGTTATACTTTCGCACAATGATTCATTTGTACCCCACTGACATATATTTTGATCTATGAACTACAAGTTCAAAAACATCACTTTTCTAAGTGAAATAAAATATACTTGAATAGTGCATTTTATTTGGCCAATCATTCATCTTTCCACATTATATGACAGATTCAAATTTAAGATCCTCGTAATCACTTATAGCATTGAGTGCTACTTCATATCAAAGATACCGTCGACGGTCATTTGACTCGATTCCAATACGACATAACTTATCGAGATCTCTTCATTTTTCATCATTTTCAGGTACTTGAATCTTTGCCAAGGTTTATGAAGTGTTATGTCATAGTGCTCTTTCAAAGCACATACCTCATTATCATGACCATTTTGATAATTTGCTCCTCTCCTTCATCAAGGAGTTTTACGTTTGGAATCGATTGATCTATCACGCTTCCGGCGTACCATAGACTCCGTCCTTCAAGGACTATTTATTGGAGCATTTCCAGCTTAATGAAAATATTGGGTCAGTAAATACATCTGGCAACTTATTTGCAACATTTTACAAATGAATTATCTCTTGAACTTCAAGTTCACAATTTTTTTTAACGAGGATCTAGATAATTCACCCCACACATAAGTTTCAGCTGCTAAACATATCTCCCCCTAATGTTAGAAAATCTAACATTTACCCCAACCTCATTTGGGGATCCATCTTTGTGCATGCTGGAGCAATAAAACTATATGTGCACACATCAAATTTTTAGACGGAAATTATTTGGTTCCTGACCCGGAACCAATTGTGATGGGAGAACCTTGTTGACTTGATGCATACATGTTAAATAAACTCATCTCATACCAAATTTTATTTGAGAGATTTGTTCTCATAATCAGTGGTCTAGCTATAATAGGAGGCAAACAATTTCTGCTAAACTAACCAATATTAATAGTTTGAAACTGTGCTCTTAATTTAACAATTTGAGCAAACAACCTTACAAAAACCAATTTGTAAGTTGATGCAAATGCACATGTTACCATACCATAGATGCATTTATTAAATCATAATAGTAAGCAATCCACATGGCAGGTGAATGGGCTCATATTCACCTTTTTATATGTTCCAAATAATTTCAGGGGATTCAATCCCAACCTTAGTTGGTACAATAATCATTTTTTCATGAGAACAAGCAACACAAGAAAATTCTTGAAGAATCTTTTATTTCTTCAACATATAACCACATGAATTTTCAATTCTTTTGCATCACATGCATTTGAACCGAAATGGTCAACCAGTTATGCCAACTGATATTTATTCTAGTAAACTTCTAGTTTACTTTTGCATGTGATTTCATCATCATGCCTATATTTGTATACAACAAACAAGAGAAAGGCAGGTAACCTTTTATGTAAATATTCATAACCCGTTTTGATTGTAGTAATCTGAAGATATTTAATCTTTCAATACTTTACAGTCTCAATATAATAATTTTTTTGCAATTCCTCCGAAACTTAAAAAGTTTCTTTTGAGACTTACTACAACCTCAATATTATGAACTATTTTCATTTATGGATAGTAACAAATTAGTTCTTCCGAAACTCTTAATTAAGTTTGTGTATTGCCACAAATTTCACAACACCATTCTTATGGTGACCATCTCCTCCAAGGAGAAAATTATTATTATTGTCATGGTTAAAATTATGATGTACTTATTTCTTGACAATCAATGGCAAATTTGTGTTGCCACACAACATTTATTTTGGTCATGACCACAACTTTTATAGAAAAGAATTATTTCTTTCTTTTGTCCTCCAATAGTTCATAATAAAACATACCACAATAATTGTGTAGTACTCAAAGTATATGACCAAAATGACAATTTATGTCAAAATATATTATATTTTTCAATATCTCAAACCTCCCATAGAGGTGAGATGTGACATTTATCCAACCATAGATGAACATGTCATTATCCATACGAACACAAGTCACATTCTCTTCAAGAAGTGGACCATAACCATTTGTACATGCTCCATAAATTTTTATTAAAAACTCGTTGTCATGCTTTGACTTTATCAAATTTATGTGACCCACCTCAACATCCCTTTAAAAGGTCAAATGTACTACCACTTTGTATTTCTTTGTTTTGATGGAGGATTTTCAAAACTTTTCAAATTGGATTGCACCAACAACAATGTGCCCAATAACCTTTCATACCACTTTGATGGCCCAAAATTATCTTCACATTTGAAGGACCATCTTAAGAACCCATAATGTTCTTCCTTTTAATTACCACAATTGACCATTAACATTTTACCACACTCATATTCATACATTTGACCACTTGTCATTTTTAGGCACATTATGTCCTGCTTCCACATTGACATAAAAGAATGGAGCAAATTAATTGGACAAATTTCATGACTTTTATCAAGAGCATATCAATTTGCTCAATCATTGTTACATCGTCATTATATAATGATGGGACTTGAATCCAACGTCTTACCCATAATAAGGCATTTTAGGTCATTATTTGTTGGGACCCAACCCAACGTTTTATTATCATGATGCACCAGGACTCTCACCCGATGTATTACCCTCTTGGTGCGATAGGACTTGAATCCTTCGTCTTACCCTCAATCAATGGCATAATAAGTCAAATATAATATGACTCACCATTGAGCCTTAAAAAAATATTGTCACTTTGTGGTTAACATGCACAAATAAATATAGAATAAAAGAAACACAATAAAAATATTCTCAACAAAGTATGTACTAATATCTTAAACTTTTCAAAGACAGAGAGTTACATATACAATTATATTATATTATGTTTGGTGCACAATAATTAAGCTAGTGAATTACCGTTATGTATGCACACTAAGAAAATAATAATTCCAATTACACTAAAATAAAACTGCTCACTAACACCACTCCTTTTTCAATTTCCATGTGAACCCAAAATATTTCACAAACAAAACAAAATAAATTAAAAGCTTATGCAATAACCAAAACAGTGAGCATAATCATAAATAAAATATAAAATAAGTTTCACATACAAAATAAAGTATATATAGTCATAGGTGGAAAAAGAAATGCACAGTAACAATAATATTAATCATTCACCTTGTTCACAAGTAAAATATAAAATAGATTCTACAATAATTTACCTTGTTTCCGAGAGAAAAATATACACAATTATTTACCTTATTTTATTTACTTTGCTTCAATCCTGCAATGGTAGAACATTCGTGTTGATAACGTTTTGTAAAACTTAAGAACAAAAGAACAATATAAAGATGAAGACAAGAAGAATATAACACAAGAGGAACAATATGAGATAACTTTCTTTGTTTCAAGTGTTCACCAAATTTTCAAGTGTATACAATATGAACCCTTATGCTTCTATTTATAGTGTAACATAGAGGCATACAAAAGGTTAGTCATAAACATGACATTAACATCAATATAACGGGGGAGGTTATGGAAGTGAAAGGTTACAAGAATAATGGTTATAAAGGTGGAGGTTATGTCTATCTTCATAATGGAGGAAAGTAATGGAGTAACTTTTTGATGTAGTGGACATCCACAATATATTATTTTATAACAATGAGCAAATTTTGACGTAACACCTTCCCACTTTTAGTATTTACTATATTATGATATGATTACTATTTAGTGTTTTATTAATTAAATACGTAGAAATGCTAGTCGAAGAATTCAAGATGACAAATTTGTATTTGGTAGTGGTATATATTGATTTAGTTACAACTCTTCATATTCTTTAATTTAAAATTAAAAGGGAAAACCTTGATTCGCGTACTTATTTAAAATTCTAAAAATCCTAATTGGCTCTTGTTCTTCCACATTTCCTTTCTAATAAATAACTTACAATTCAAAAAATAATTAAAATAATATTATTTAATTAATTAGATGTTTAATTTAGTCTAGGGGTAAAATGGTAATCCAATTTTTCATCTTTGGAGCTTCCTACTTTTAGTAAGATATGACATCCACAGCTTAATTGGTGCAAGGGCCTTTGGAAGTTTTTTGAATGTTAAGTTTTAGGATCACAATTATACAATGTATCTACAAATGAGTTCTTGAGTTCAAATTAATCTTGCTTAAAAAATGTAATTTAACGCAAAAGAATTATAAAAGTTAGTGTTACGTCATACGTGAATGTGTACTTCACTCGGCTAAAAAAGAAACGTTTGTGTTAAATTCTTGAATAAATTATTTTTCAACTCACTTTTCACCTTTAAAGTTGTATTTAAGAATATTAAAGCATGAACATTGTTTCAAGTATTCTTGGAAAAGAGTATAAACAAACACAATTCCAATTTCAACTTTAACTATATAAATTTTAAATAAACTGATTTTTTTTTTTGAATCTATGACCAAAGCTTACTTTTTTTTTGGTCGTGCACTGCAGGGGCCCATTCAGGGTGACACACTCCCAACAAGATTTTCTCCATACCCAGAACTTGAATCCGAAACCTCTGGTTAAGGGTGAAACACTTCACCAGTGCACCACAACTACTCATGTTGGTGACCAAAGCTTACTTAGTTTAACTGTAGTTATTACCAAAAATATAAAATTTAAACTTTAGTGGCCATGCTGATGAAATTTGCTTGACAAGTGTCCTTGTTCAATTATTTTGAATCAAAGGGGCAAAAACAAAAAGAAGAAGAAGCTGGTATGTATATAGCTCATGTGGCAATGAGCCTAGTTAATTAAGAATATTCTTGTTTAAAGGCAAAATCTTGAAACAGAGTGGATCAAAAGAAAAAACAAAACAACTAACACAATAGCTGAAATAGTTGTTGGTTCTGCTTTGTTTCAATGAAGAATATAGTGTTCTATCTATGCATGCGGCTCTGCTCCTGCTGGTTTTGCATTGAGTAGTGGTTGCAGTGCCTTGACGACAATTGTCATGTTTGGGCGGAAATCTGCCTCGTATTGAACACAAAGTGCTGCAACAGCTGCCATCTGAGAATAATTAAGGGTTAGAACTTAGATGATGTCAAAAAATAGGGGGTGCAAGTGTTTGACAAGAATATACAACCTTAGCAATTGCTTTTGGAGGGTACTCATTATTTAGCTTAGGATCTACACACTGCTTTACTTTATCTTCACTTAGTCGTGGAGTCGCCTGCAAAAGTGAATTTTTTGCTACGTTATTTAGAGGTATAAATAGACATTCATTATACTATATAGTTTATTTAAAACACCTACCCATGTGACAAGACTCTGTTGCCCTTTTGGCATTGTATGATCTACTGGTTTCCTTCCTGTCAAGAGTTCTAACAGAACAACTCCAAAACTATAAACATCACTTTTCTGTGTTATCTGTCCTGTCATAGCATACCTGCGCGCACCACTATATCATTTTATGACACTAGTTAATTATTCATTAACTGTCAATAACAAGGCTAGGCTTACTCTGGAGCATGGTAGCCAAATGTCCCCAGTACTCGAGTTGAATGCAGACGAGCTGCTGTGTCCGAACACTGGTTTGTCAAGTTGAAATCAGCAATCTTTGCAGTAAAATCATCAAAGAGTAGTACATTGCTGGATCTTACATCCCGATGCTTAATTGGCGGTTGAACTTTTTCGTGTAGATATTCAAGTCCTCTAGCTGCACCATAAGCAATTTTAACTCTCTGATTCCAGGTAAGAACTGGACCAGGCTCAGCACCTTGTACTCCTTTTCTGCCTACAACAGAACATCCAAGAACACAATGCTTTTGTAACATGTTAACATTGGAAATTAATGTTTATTCATGATTCAATTATGTACCATGTAATACATCATGCAGCGAGCCCATAGTTGCAAACTCATAAACCAAGATCCGATTGTTTGCTGCGAGGCAACATCCTAACAGTGTTACAAAATGCTCGTGCTTAAGTCTTGAAACCATTGATAACTGCATAAGAAATATTATGATGAGAGAGTGGTCTACATTAGTTAACAGGAAAATATGAGACATTCATTCACCTGCGCGGTGAAGTCAGAATCTGGTTCTGGTGAAGAAGTAGTATCCAATTTCTTTATTGCTGCTTGTTGGCCGTTGCTTAATTTAGCACAAAAAACACGGCCATAAGATCCCTCTCCAATGAGAGTTTTCTTTCCAAAGTTGCCAGTAAGTCTGTTTAGCTCAACCAAGGACATTTCTGGTACCTCAATAGGTAAAACTTTCTGAGGAGCTCCACTCTTAGCAGCACTCCTTGGCTCTCCTCTTTCACTACCTGCATTTTTACCAACCCAAAAATTTCAAGTAAGACTTTATCATGTCCCATCCAACAAAGTACCTAGCTAGTTAATTTAGATCAACAATTCAATCAATAGGAAAATAAATTAAGCACAGCCAAGAGGTTAACTATATATGTTAGAGGCAAGATGTTTCCATTTTTAACAATCAAATTAGTGTCAACGTAACCTGCTATCTTTGGCAGTAGCTGTGTTGTCTTTTTTTGGGGTCTGTGTTGTACGTTCCTTTTTACATACAAGCGAGAAATAGAGAATTCATCATTCTTGCTGCTACTACATCTTTTTCAAATAGACACTCACACTACTGGATCATCCTTATATTGACTTCGACACATTTTTTAATATATATATATACTAGACAGAATACAATTATCTTTTTATGAATATGTATATATATATTTAAATTCGTTAGAACAAAGAAGTAGAGTTGTAATATAGGTTGTTTTAGGTAATAGGTCAGTTTGGGAGGAAAAAAAGAGTTGGAAGTACCATGAAATTTGATGGAAAAAAACCAAATAGGAGCATACATACCACCACCCTTTCCACCACCATAAGGATTGCCGGCTCTCGGAGGTGCTGTATTTTGATTAACCGGTGGACCGTTGATATAACTGTCTTCTTCTGCGCCTCCACAGCAAATCATATTGTTCTTCAACTATAAAAATATACTACTCTTAATTACCTCAAAAACGTACTTAATCAAAATATAAATCTGGAACAAGGGAGAAAGAGATATGTACTATTCAACGCATGGATTCTTTTAACCCATTAAACTAACACATGACTTGTACGTTCTACGTGTCTCCCTTAACTTTGCACGTCCTTCCCCTTTTCAATTCCTTCGTCTTATTTAAAAAATTACTTCATACCACATCGAAAGTTTTAATAATATTTTTGGTCCCACAATTATGAATCCACCTCCTCTCCATTTTTCCCAAATTAGTGACATATGCCTTTGATTAAATTAAATAGCTAAGATTTAATTTGTCCAAAGTAAATGTCTAATCATGATTTGAATAAAAAATACATTATATATATGTTTTAAAATTTTATTGTAATCCCACCATCTTAGCAATATATTATCTTGTCCATAAATATAGGAAACATAGTTACGCATGATGTTTCTTTTATTTTCTTTGAAATTAATATTTTTACTGCTTTTTTAGAGAAAATAGGAAGAAAAGCGGTGAAATAAAATAAGAGAAATACTCTCCTCCAATTTTTTTTTTAGAAAGAGAACTAATTTTTCTATACTTATGGACAACATAATATATTGCTAAAACTATGGGACTATAATAATTTTTTAAAGCAAATGTATAATGTATTTATTAACTAAATCATAATTAGAGATTTACTTTGGGAAATTAAAAATCTTAGTTGTAATGACCCTCAGGGTTATTTCTTAATTTTATACGTGCTTTTTCTGTTTTGAATCTTCCCGTAGCTTCCTTATAGCTTGTGTGATGCTGGGTTGGGTGGCACGCTCCCTGAGGTGTTCGGTTGAGTTTGGTGCGAGTTTGAGTTTTGAAAGCTTAAATGCTTAAAAGAGTCGACTTTAGTCAACATCTAGAGATTCTGACATCGGATCAGAATTCTATCAGTTCCATCAGCTCCAGAAGGGTCATTTTGGTCTAGTGTGATGATCGGTTTGGGTTTTGAGGCTTCCGTTTGGAGTTGGTGCGGTTATGTGTTTTAGTTTTGGAGTTTAGCCAAAAGTTTGACTTGGACAAATTTCTTGGTAAACGCACTCATAATCGAATTCTTTCAGTGCGGTTAGCTCCGAAATGCCGAGTTCGGTCTAGACCGACCTTTGGTTTGGGTCCGAAGGGTTTTTGGGTGAGTTTTTAGCTTTTGACATTTTGTTGTTTCTTTGTTAAAGTGTTGACTTTGGTCAACATTTTGAAAAACCAACCTCAGATGGCTGTTTTATCGATACTGTTGAGTGTGGAATGTCTTTTCCAAGTGGTTTACACTTTTTGTTTGAGTCGTTTGGACTCCGATTGAATTCAGACTGCTTATTTAGTATTTTTGGACACTTGGCCTTTTTTCTGAAAATATGGTGTCTAGTGCGTCGGCTTTTGCGAACCCTTTATCACATAAGCGATGTTGAGTTAAGCGACCAAGGAGCCACTTAAGCGAAGGGAGTCTGTGGGGTGGTGGTCACTTAAGCGACCAACCCTTGGCTTTTACGAAGGTCGCTTAAGCGACCAAGTGGCCGCTTAAGCAACCAAGTGGCCGCTTAAGCAAAGGGCGCCTCTTAGGCGTGGTTCACTTTTGTGAAGCCTCTGGCTCAAGGGATGCCTGCTTAAGCGATGTCCACTTTTGTGAACATATGGCGCTTTTGCGAATATCGTTGGGATTAAAATCCCATTCTCTTCCTTTATTTCGAAAAAGAAACCCATTTGAGTTGGAGCTCGACCTTGGGAGTTTTGGAGCATTTCTTGACCATTTTCAACCATTTCAAGGTGATTGTCTTCCTTTCCCTCTCCTCTATGATTTTACGTCCTTAATTTATCAATTGAATTTATTTCCGACCACAAGTTCCTTAGTTTCTAAGCTTTAAAGTTTGATTATTTGGCCATTTGAGGTCCGTATTGAGTACTGTTTCGCCCATCTTTCGGGCATGACTTCTCATCCTAGGGAGGACATTATGGCGGTTTCATTTTCATAATTCTGTTGCTTTGATTTGTGGGTCAATTTTGCACCTAATTCTGGTCCGAAATACGGGTTAATGAATGGGTATCGTTGGGTCCGTATGAACTTGCTCTTTGTGTTCTTGATAGCTTGGCAAAGATCCGAGGCTCTCAAGAAGGGAAAAATGCCCGAGTTATAGTTCGTGTGCAATCTCATGAGAAGCAAGCCCTTGACGAACATAGTTTATGCGCCGCTAATGTAGCGGCTTGTCGAGCATTTGACAAACTCACACCATCCATTTCAAATAGGATTTGTCCCCTGGACACACGAGCAATCCAACCCGTAGGATTTCCTTTGCCCCAGCCCGACCTATAGGTCCGCTAACGTAAAACGAGGAGTTGAGCCTGAACTGGCGAACCGAAGTCACTTTCGGATCCATCTTCCTACAGCTAACATGTGTCCAGTCCAGTGGGAACGCGCAACGCAAACGATTCAACTAGGGTTTTTGCCATACATGCAAACATAATAAATAAAACCAAACAAAGATAGTTAGCATAGATATGAGCCTATCTCCAGTAGGCATGGCGTGGATCGCCAACAGGCTGAAGCTTGTCTTCAAGAAAGTGATAAGCCTCCTTTCTTATGTTTGAGTAAGGGGATTCATTAATATAATAATAGAGGAAAGATTCTCTTCTTCAAGCATTAAGTTAAGGAGTTTGTCTAGAGTAAAGGAACTGGTTTCACAAAAGGGCTCTCAAAAGCGATCTGATACCTTCTTCCCTTAGTCTGATGCTCCATCTATATTGCACTTCATTCCTCAGTGGTGGAACCAACCAAGATGAGGCTCACTCATTGAAGTGTGACCGTAGATCTGGTTTCCCAGGAAAGAAAGCAGCCAGAGCCCTATGGCCTCAACGCTAGGCAGGAACAACAGAAGAATTCAAAGCGTTAAATAGGAAATTGAAAAAGGCGCGGAGCAACAGCCGCATCCGGATCTGATCTATTTACTCTGCAATTCATCCGGTGACTTGCAGTTTTCGGTCTTGAGGTATGTTAACTTCTTTTTCTCAGACTTGGCTTAGTTAGATTAATTATATTTTGGGTAGTATTGCATGATTTAGGTGGAATCTCTAGGTTGAGTTGAGCTCTGTTTATCTTTGGATAGTTATGGCCATAGGTTGGGTTGTTTAGCTTATGTTTTAGTCGGAGTAGCCTTAGTTTAGGTGATCCTTACGTGAGTAGTATCCTTAGATATTGCTTCTAGGTGGCGTGAAACTTAGGATTGTGTTGTGTTTGATTGATTTGGTTGGTTTGATTGATGATAGGGATCCTTGAGTTGTGATGTTTTGGTTGTTTATTAAACTGTTGGGCCTGAAGTCATTGTTGACACCCAATTTTGGCCTAACATTTTCAAAATTTATATTTTTAAGTTTTATTCATTAAATAGTTCAAAATATGTTTTTTTTGTAATTTTAAATAGATTTATCAATAGTTATTCTTATTTTTCAAAATATTAAGATTTTTATTAGTTTATTTTGATTACATTATTATTTGTCACAGTCAGTTGAATATGTTGATAATATTATCTCTATTTTATTAAATCATAATTCTTTCTTAGATTGCATTTTTTTTACATGGCATTGATTATATTTTGTTAATATTCATTTTAGTATTTTTGACACAATCTAAGTATATATTCATACACAAATATTTTATTAACCAATTACTTTGGGCCACGATCTTTAGTCCACGGTTTGAGCCCATTGTATTATATAAATGTAATTTATTTTCTATACAAGTCTTATTTTAATCACAAAAAGGGGTGGTGGATAATTTTTAGGTTTTGGAGAGAAAATAATTTCTAGAAGGATAAAACCCTAATATTTTTCTCCTCCAATTTTTGGCCCTCAACAGCTACCACCAGAAACCCCTTGTGTTTTTCGGTGACAACCATCACCACCACCCAAAGAACATCCAAACAGACCCCATGGCTGCCGTGATAATGCTCAAATGTCCTCCTTAAAATCAATTAAAAGGGATAACGGTCGTAGTCAATAAACATAACCAACTAAGAGTCAGGGTCGAATCCCACAAAAAATGGTATATCGTAGAGAATTCCTATCAACAATTTGGATTGTAAACTCATTTATTTGTAATAGTAAAAGCAAATGTGTGGACGATTCCATCAATTTAATAAAAGATTTGGTTATCAATTGTCACAATTAAACTAAGATTTTGGGAAATTCAAGAGTTAACAAGCAATCTAGGGTGCAAAGATTGAAAATTAATGTCATATGAGGCTAATTGTGCTGCTATATAGTGATGGACATTCATGAATAGGCTAGGTCATCTTCAATGACACTAATCATCTTTCAATCTCAAATGTCAATCTAAACAACCCAATACCTTACTTTATTTTCTCATTCGATACAGAAATAGGGCTACTAGATCTGACCCATAACCTCTATTTCAAACAAGTTACAAATATCAAACCTATATTGCTAGTATTGAACTAATTACCCACTCCAATCAATCTCTTTTGAGCATCGACCGGAGATCGGAAGTAGAAATTAAGTTTGCAACCTTAACCCATAAATTAATCCCATGCTAATTATCCCAAATTCATGCATGAACAACAACAAAACAAAGCATAACACAATACCCACTACATTAAATCAACACCCAATCCCATAATTGCACCCATAGATCTTGGGGTTTTAGCAACCCATCACAAAAAGAAAAGAAAATATACCTTCCATGAAAACAACCATGGGTAGCTTGAAATTAATATATTAAAAAGAAACTCACTTTGAATTCAACTTCAGTTTGTCAAATTCAAGAACAAAGTTGAAGAACCCCAAAAGCTGGAAAGTGTTCTTTACAAAGGTAAAATGTTTTTTCTCTCTCAAAATGTTCAGAGTTCTCAATATCTCTATTCTACTATGAAAACTCCCATTTTTTTTCTCTTCATTGAGCTATTTATAAATTCCCAAAATTTGGCCCAAAAACTCAATGTGCGTCTCACTCAGCGACATTAGTCAGGCTCGACGAGTTCCTTTGGCGAATTGTCAATCGAGCTTTAGCTCGCCTTTTCATTCTCTAGGTTTCAGGTGGTTGAACCTCAGTCACTGAGCTCGTTTGAGTTTGCCTTTCACGTTCGGTGTATCGCGAGTACCACCTTGATTTGCCTTTCTAGCCTTCAATTTTTCTCCTTGCACTGTCATTTTTGGCGATGATCAGCAAGGTCACCTTTCTTATTCGGCGAGTCGCCTTTTCATTTGGAGTTCACCAACCTGTCTCAATAGAGTCAAGTTTTGTGCATTGTCAATTTAGGCGAGGTTATGCTCACTAGCGATCCGCCTTTCTTGTTTTGGCGAACATCAATGTATAGTTTGCACTTCTTTTTGCATTTTTGGCCATTTTTAAACATTCATCCTTGCTTGTCCATTAGCCTTCATAGATGCAAATTATCAAGATATCATCAAAATAGGACAAAATTAGGCATTGAAGACACTAATTATTGAGCTACATAGACCTCAAATCAATGTAAATCTACCACTCATCAACACCATCAACTTAAACATTTTCTTGTCCTCAAGTAGATCAAGAACACAATCAGCTCAATAAGGGTGTCTACAACATTATTCAATGAGAGCTAAAATGCAAGTGCCATTACAAGACTATTTCAACACATGCTACAGTCAATCATGATAAAAAAATTTCAAATGATGACTAGCCAGTTTTCACTCAAGCTCCAGCTCACGTTAGCTTCTTCTCTAATGCAAGATGATGTTTCAATGTTCATATGCCCTCACATCAAGAATGATTCCATGCTCTCACAAAGTAAATCAACAAAGAAATAAGGAATCAATGCAACACTCACTCTCTCAAAAGAGAAATACATGCAAGCTTTGTCTCATAGGTTTGTCCATAATTTCCAATCATCACACAACCTAGTTCATGCAAGATCTCAAGGGTCTTTTAGGCTTGTAATGGGGCTGAGGGTTAATGCATGTTCAATTTGGCTTGGTCACTTCACCTCTTCTCGAGTTCTTTTCATTCTTTTTCATTTGATAACTCAAACTTTGACTTTTCACTCAATTTATTTGGAATCCCCTTATTGCATCACTTTTTTTTTCATTTTCATTTTTTCAAAGCATTTTCATCACAGTGACTCTTTTGTTTTTATAATGAGGGGTTCGTTTTTTTTAACAAACTTCAAAGTTGAGCCTAATTTCATCTTTATTTACCCTTCACTTGGCAATCATTAATCCTTCTTTCCACACCCCCAACATAGAATTTTTGGCCTAACTTGGATATTCAAGCATAATAATGCTCCATAAAGGATTTTAGGTGAGAAGGTAGGGACAATTTTTCTTATGAGGTTTACTTTTGGTTTTGCCAACAAATGGGTTAGGCTTAAATAGTGCCAAAATGGATGCACACCCTCACAAGGTAGTCACAAAACATTATGGACATTTGGGTTCCCTCTTTGAATTATTGCCCAATATCATGCCTCACAATTACCAAGATTTAAAGAATTAGACTAACAAGGAAAATTCTAGGACTCGACACACATGCTTTCAAGTAAGACCTCACCACACATTGCACTTCGAAATACACTCATTTAGTACATCCCGAAAAGATCAAAAGCATACATGTAATTTTCATTGCAAGGCTCACATCAAAACGCAACTAGTTTACAAAATATTCAACGAGATCACTCAAAAGCGCAACCACATCGATTTATTCTCGCAACAAATATATTATACATGATGCTCATCATGAGTACTATTCAAGACATCGATATTGAACACAATTGATCCTCGAATCATTATCAATGAAAAGTTAAGCATTTTATGATTTTTCAAATTCACAGGGGATTGCAAAATTGAGAGAAAATGAAAAAAAGGGAAAAGAAATACGCTAAACCAAATAAAGCACTATAATATAAACAAAAAAAACTTATACAACCATCCAAAACTAAAAAGTAGCAAAATACAAAGAAAAAAGTGGACTATTGGCTCAAAATACCCTCACCCCACCAAAAAAGAGTAAAGCAGTGTCCTCAATGCACAAATAAAAAAGTACGAGAGGCTAAGTAAGAAGGCCCCCCTTACTGGCTATGCTTGTGGAGCATTGTCATCTGGAATCTCCATAAGGAAAACATCATCTGGGGCATCAATGTCTGGCAATAGAATCACTGGAGTTGCAAGGCAGTATCAATTGAGGCATCAGTGCCCATCACCCCACTCGGATAAATGGTGGAGTTTGAAAAGACTACATTGGTACCAATTGCTGAAGTCTCCCTAAGGGATCTTTCCAGGGTTGTCTGTACAATCGCCTCCTCAGTCTCATGCAGCTCTGTGAGAGTCTTACCAATACCATGCTCATGCTTCTCACTCCTCAACTTCTCCTCAATAGTCTCCTTGGCCAAATCATCATCAGCCCTCTCAACATTCATATCATCAACATCACCAACTCTCGCAACCAATTTAGGTTACACAGTGGAAGTAGGCTCACTGCTAGGTATCAGTGGTTGCACAGAGGCAGGTGTATCTGATAGGGGAAACTCGCTCATAGAATCGAGAGGTCCTCAGAATACAGCTAAGTCACATCTGCTTGCAAAGAAGCAAGCTCACCCCTCACGGTGTCTAGTGCACCAGAACTACCCTCGCCTTTCTCTTGGGCCTCTAGTCTCGCGGTGAGGTTGTCCAACCTCACACCATGGATCTCAACCAGCCCCTCACATTTAGATACCCTATCCCTCAACAAAGCTAAGGCCTGCTCTATATCCCTCTCAATAATCCCGGGTAAGTTCGTCTCAACCCTCGCAGCTCTAACAACGGTAAAATGTTTCTCTCTCTCAAAATATTCATAACTATCAATATCTTTATTTCACTCTGAAAACCCTATTTTTCTCTCTTCATTGGGCTATTTATAGCGTCCCAAATTTTGGCCCAAAAACTCAATGCGCGTCTCACTCGACGACTTTAGTCGGGTTCACCGAGTTCCTTCAGTGAATTACCAATCAAGTTTTAGCTTGACTTTTTTTTCTCTAGGCTTCAGTTGTTTGAAGCTCAGTTAGCGAGCTTGTTTGAGTCAACCTTTAACGTTTGGCACATCACCATGTACCACCTTGGTTCGTGTAACACTTCAAAACTAATAAGCTAAGCTAGAACTTGACGTTAAGATTAGAGCCTTGAAAGTACCTTCCCGTAACTTAAAATTCTTGTGTTCATGTTAGAATGTCAAGGCCTTAACACCAAGGACCAACCATGGGTCCTTGAGGAAAAGGCCTAGAAAGGGCTGCCAGGCAGCGATCCACGAAGGGCACCTACTCCTCATTGGTCAACCCACAACACGTGGGGGGGGGGGAGCATGGGTGAGCCATTTTGAAAACTGCCTAAGGCAGTAGCCACGGGCAGGACCCACGCCTCGTCGATGGGTCCACGCCACATGGCTCACATCCATAGGTCAAGACCCCTAAATTCAAGCTCCAGTCCACGACCCATGCTTCACCAGCATGGGCCGTGAGTCCATCCACGGTCTGCAAGTGAGGGGGTCGTGGGTCACACCTGTAAGTTGGTTTTTGGGGATTAGTTGATGGGTAGTTTAGGGTTTTCCATTTGAATAAACTCTTAAGTGACGTCGTTTTAAGTTATTTTAGACTAGCTATATAAGAGTTTTAAGTCCCTAACTTAAGTAATCAAATCGCAACTACCAAATTCCCAAATCAAACCAACTCCCTCTCAAATATTTCTCTCACTAAAACCTCCATTGAAGAAGAAGAGGTTGAAGGCAAGGGTTTAAGGAGTCATCTTTTCCACCCAATTTCATGAGGAATCTTCATAAGGTATGGTAGCTTTTCATCTATGGAGAGAATTCCTCCATAGAGTCCCTTCAAAGTCTTCAATTTCAAGTCTAGGAAATCCCAAAACCTAGGGTTTTACTCCAATGTCATGGGTTCCTCTTCCAAAACGATTTCAATAATTTAGTTGTCTTGTATTATGATCAAATTGATGAATTACTACTATTTTTATGATGAATTTTCCATGAACCCATGAATTTCCCTATTTTGTCAAATTGGATTTCAAAGTGTGGGTGATGCTTGATATTGGTGGATTGTGATCGAATTATGCATGTAGTAGTTAATCTAATTGAAATATGTGATCATCCATGTCTAATGTAGTGATGCTATGTGTGATTGATGTATGGTGATATAGGGTTTTTGAAGAGCTATGAATGAGAATCAATGCATGACTATGAGAATTATACACGTGCTTTATGAATACCTTGAGAAGTAAGGTTTCTATATTTATGAAGCAATTGTGGTATTGTTGAAAGGTTGTTCTCATATATACCCTTATATATGACTGTGCATGAAATGTCTAAGATTATCATTCTCTTGTTGTGTTGATTGAAAGGCCATTCTCATGAACACACTAAGATATGATGTGAAAGGTTTACTCACATGTTAATGATTCTAAAGGTTGAAAGGCTATTCTCACCTCTTGAATCTATGAACTACATCATGATACCATGGTGGATTGAGTGCTAGGGGATTCTTCCATAAACATGAACCAAAGTAAAGACTTAGCATGAACTTAAAGCGAATTATGCTTAGCACCGAGTGGATATGAAAATGAGATGAAAGCTTCTACGTCAGTTAGTCCAACTTTCCCAATGGGTTCCTTATACGTAAGTTAGTCTGGGTTCCTAAAGTAGGTATCTCATGAGATGGAAACCTTTTACCTCAGTTAGTTCGGGTTTCTAGAAGCAATCTCCCTATCTCATAACTAAGTGCCCACAAAGGTCTTTAGCTAGTGGATCCACCTAAGCTAACAAACTATAGTTCTACCTTAGGAAAGTAGGACACCTCTTTCGGCGTGGGGGCAAGACACCGGATTCCATGTAGCTCACATGGTCTATGTCGGTTAAGGCTATCTTCCCAACATGACAAGAATATGAATGTGACAAGAATATGAATATGAACTATATTTATGAATTCTCAAGGAGTTCTACTTAGTGTGAGTGGGGGGGGGGGGGGGGTATGAGACTTCATTCATGCATTGCACAAGTAGGCTTTGAAAGAGGTCATGATGTGGTTCTCTTATGCTGTGAAGACTTATGAATTATGCATGTTAAATGGATTGTTATTATGAGTGGCTTTCCTTGCTACAAGTTAATGATTATGAATGTTTCCTTGCCTATGAGTATTGACTATGATGAGGCCAAAGTATGATATGTATGATGTTGGTGACCTAAAGGTGGTACTTATTATTTGATGGAATTGTGGGATCTTGTCTATGCATTGCACAAGTATAGCTTAGGGTTGCTTATGAATTGGTTTGACTTATGTATCTACACTATTGTGCATGATGACTCTTAAACTTGATAAAGTGTATGGTTTCAACTAAAATGTCCCTTTTTAGCATGTTTCCAATGATTTTATGCATGGCTATCATACTTGGTGCATTTTTGTACTAACCCATATTTTCTACATTTTTCTATAAGTGTAGGGTTCGGTTGTTGAGGTGTGCTTCTCCTATTGTTCAAAGCTTGGATTGATTCTCTCCTTGCTTTTGGTGAGTCCTCTTGGTTCGAGGATGAGAGTTGGTCATTTCTAGTTTCTTCCTTATGTTCTATTTTGAGACTATGTTGTAAGGGCTGTGACCTTATTGATTCTCGATTGTATTAGATGATTTTGGAGACAATGTCTAGACTTCTATTTTGGTTTTATGAAAGACTTCGATTGTAAAGAAATTTTTTAATTCCGCATCATTTCTATGACTTTATGTTTATGATATGCTAAGGGCTTGTATGCGACCCTTCGGGGTTAAGTACGCCGTGTTCCATCTAGGGGGTACCCTTGGGTTGTGTCAAACTTGGTTATCAGAGCACAAGGTTTAGAATGATTCTAGGATGATGTCTCATAAGCCACATCTATTAGAGTCTTGTTTATGAGTGTGATGCGAGCCACATTTATGAATGAGAGGCTATAAGATGTTTAGGAAATTTCACTTCTTTCATTATTCTTTAGTCGTTCTTTAGAGTTTTAACTCTATAAAGTTCTTTTCTTAACCCTTATATTGTGTCTTTAGGATATTAATACAAGAAGGGCAAATGCAAGAAGGATGGAAGAGGAGAATGTGAATGAGAGAGTTCCTCCTCAAGATCCTCAAGACCCTGAAGATCCTCAAGTTCCTCAAGCTCCTATTGATCCGGCGGCTATGACAAATGTGGAAATAAGGTTGGATCTCCAAATATTGACCCAAGCCATGACGGCCCAAGTCAATAGGGATGCTAGGACTCATGTGAACCCCAATGTGAATATGACCGCTTCAAGGATAAGGGACTTTACGAGGATGAATCCTCCCATGTTCCATGGCTCTAAAGTGGAAAAGGATCCACAAGGGTTTATTGATGAGGTCTATAAAGTGCTTGATACTATGTGACTGTCTCCACAAGAAAAGGCAGAATTAGCCACCTACCAATTGAAGGATGTGGCTCAAGTATGGTATGAGCAATGGAAGGGTGAGAGACCTGTAGGAGCGGGTCTAATAGATTGGGAATTTTTTAAGTCGGTCTTTCTTGATAGATTCTTTCCCCTAGAGTTGAGGGAGCGAAAAATGCAAGAGTTCATAAATCTTCGACAATGGTGTTTGAGTGTGAAATAGTACGCCCTTAAGTTCCCTCAATTGTCCAAGTATGCTCTAACCTTAGTGGTGGATTCTAGGGCCAAGATGACCAAATTTGTTATGGGGATATTCGACTTGGTAGTCAATGAATGTAGTTCGGCAATGCTCATCCCAAGTATGAATATTTCACGTCTCATGGTTCATGCCGAACAAATTGAGGAACAAAAGCTCAAGCAAGGGAAACGGGAAGTAAAGAGGGCTAGAACTGATGATGGAAATTTTTCCAGTTGTAAGTCTGAGGGTCAAGGGAGACCAAGGTTCAAGTAAAGGTTCTCCAATCAAGACTCCTCTAGTGTTCCAAAGACCAACAAAGATAGGGTGTCTAACCTTAAGCCTCAAGGAGGCAATAATGGTGGATCTTTTATGGTGAGACCTACTTGTGCTAAGTACGGTAAGAAACATGAGGGCAAGTGCCTAGTTGGCACAAATAGTTGCTACGGTTGTGGGAAGAGTGGTCATTTGATGAGGGATTGTCCCATGCTTAAGGTTCAAGTAAGAGAGGGCAAGCAAGTTCCCCCTAGCGATTCAAATTCTGATGCTCCCAAGAAAAACCACTTTTACGCTCTTCAAGCCCGATGTGACCAAGAGAGCTCCCCGGATGTGGTTATCGGTATGTTGCAAGTTTTTCTTATCGATGTATTTGCATTGTTGGATCCCGGTGCGACTTTATCTTTTGTGACGCCTTATGTGGCGATGAGGTTTGATATTTCCTCGAAAGAATTATTAGAACCTTTTTTGGTTTCTACCCCGGTTGGTGACTCTGTGGTGGCTAAGAATGTGTATAGAAGATGTCCTATTTCCTTGTCCCATAGAGTTACTCTTGTTGACTTGGTAGAACTTGACATGTTAGAATTTGATGTAATTCTTGGTATGGATTGGTTGCATGATGCTATGCCTCTATTGATTGTAGAACCCGTGTGGTTAAATTTCAATTTCCGAATAAACCTATTTTAGAGAGGAAGGGGGGAATTCTATGCGTAGAGGTCAATTTGTTTCTTGTCTTAAAGCTAGAAAGATGATCTCTAAGGGGTGCATTTACCATCTTGTTAGGGTGAAGGATTTTGAATCCGAAACCCTTCCTCTAGAGTCGGTTCCAATAGTGAATGAGTTTCCAAAAGTTTTTTCTGATGATTGGCCTGATATTTCTCCCAACAGGAAATAGATTTTGGTATTGACCTTATCCCGGATACACAACCTACCTCTATTCATCCTTATAGAATGGCTCCGGCAGAGTTGAAGGAGTTGAAAGAGCAACTAAAGAATTTGCTAGACAAGTGTTTTATTCAACCAAGCATCTCTCCTTGGGGTGCTCCGGTATTGTTTGTTAGAAAGAAGGATGGGTCTCTTAGAATGTGCTTTGAATATCGTCAATTGAATAAAGTGACCATTAAGAACAAGTATCCCCTTCCAAGGATTGATGACTTGTTTGACCAACTTCAAGGGGATAGTTATTTTTCCAAAATTGATCTTCGTTTAGGTTATCACCAATTAAGGGTGAGAAGGGTTGATATTCCCAAGACAGCTTTCCGAACAAGATATAGTCACTATGAGTTCTTAGTCATGTCGTTCGGGTTGACTAATGCACCGACGGCCTTCATGGACCTAGTGAATAGAGTATTCCGGCAATATCTTGACATGTTTGTGATAGTGTTCATTGATGACATTTTGATCTATTCAAGGAGTGAAAATGAGCATATGGACCATTTGAGGACAGTATTGCAAGTCCTAAAAGACCATCAACTTTTCAAAAAATTTAGCAAGTGCGTGATTTGGTTAAGGTTCGTAGCATTCCTTGGTCACATTGTGTCAAACAAGGGTATTGAGGTAGATCCTAAGAAAACGGATGCGGTCAAGAGTTGTCCTAGACCTCTTACTCCTTCTGACATTAGAAGCTTTTTGGGTTTGGCCGGTTATTATAGAAGGTTTGTTGAGGGGTTTTCCTCCATCGCTTCTCCTTTAACGGCTTTGACACAAAAAGAAGGATAAATTTATCTGGTTAGAAAATTGTGAGAAAATTTTTCAAGAATTGAAGGATAGGCTTACCTCCGCTCCGGTGTTGACTTTACCGGAGGGTACAAATGGCTTTGTTGTATATTGTGACGCCTCTAGAGTGGGGTTGGGATGTGTACTTATACAAAATGACAAGGTGATAGCCTACACTTCAAGACAACTAAAAGTGCATGAAAAGAACTACCCGACCCATGATCTAGAATTAGCGACGGTAGTATTTGCCTTGAAAATATGGAGGCACTATCTATAGGGGTACATGTGGATGTTTTCACCAACCACAAGAGTCTTCAATATGTTTTTAGCCAAAAAGAGTTGAACCTCCGGCAAAGAAGGTGGTTAGAGTTATTGAAGGACTATGACATGAGTGTCCTCTACCATCCCGGTAAAGCTAATGTGGTAACAGATGCTCTTAGTATATTGTCCATGGGTAGTGTGGCTCATATAGAGGATAAAAAGAAGGAATTAGTTCGTGATGTGCATTGGTTGGCTCGGCTAGGTGTTCATCTAGTGGATTCCACCAAGGGTGGTGTCATGGTCCATAATGGTTCCAAATCATCCTTTGTGATGGACGTGAAGTCTAAGCAAGACCTTGATCCTATATTAGTTGAGTTGAAAGAGTCGGTACTCAAGAAGTCCATTGAGGCTTTCTCCCAAGGGGGAGATGGGGCACTTAGGTACCAAGGTCGGTTATGTGTTCCGGATGTTGATGGCTTGAGAGAGAAAATTCTAGAAGAAGCTCATGGTTTGCGGTATTCTATTTATCCAGGAGCCACCAAGATGTATTGTGACCTACGAGAAGTCTATTGGTGGACTGGTATGAAGAAGGATATAACATGTTTTGTTGCCAAGTGTCTGAATTGCCAACAAATTAAGGCCGAACACCAAAGGTCGGGAGGCTTATTCCAAGATATAGATATTCCCACTTGGAAGTAGGAGGATGGAACATGGACTTTATTGTGGTTTTGCCTCGTACCCGAAGGCAACATGATTCTATTTGGGTCATTATAGATCAGATGACAAAATCAGCCCACTTCATTCCTGTCAAGGTTTCTTTTACGATAGAAGACTAGGACAAGTTGTATATCAATGAGGTAGTGAAGTTGCATGGGTTCCTCTATCTATTATTTTGGATCAGGGTACTCAATTTACTTCACACTTTCGGAAGTCATTCCAAAAATGGCTTGGTACTAAGGTTAAGCTTATCACGACTTTTCATCCCCACACCGATGGGAAAGCGGAACGTACCATACAAACCTTGGAAGATATGCTAAGAGCATGTGTTATAGACTTCAAGGGTAATTGGGATGACCATCTACCATTGATAGAGTTTGCTTACAACAATAGTTACCACTCAAGTATTGCAATGACTCCTTTTGAAGCCTTGTATGGTAGGAGATGTAAGTCTCCGGTTGGTTGGTTTGAAGTAGGTGAAATTTCTCTAATTGGTCCCGAATTAGTTTATGAGGCCATTGAGAAGGTCCGACTCATTAGAGAGAGGTTGAGGACGTCCCTAAAGTCGGCAAAAGTCCTATGCCAATGTTAGAAGAAGAGATCTAGAATTCGAAGTTAATGATTGGGTCTACTTGAAAATATCACCTATGAAAGGTTTGATGAGGTTTGGCAAGAAAGGGAAGCTTAGTCCTCGGTATGTGAGCCCATATCAAATTTTGAAGCGTATTGGGAAAGTTGCCTATGAGTTAGACTTGCCAAATGAGTTGGCCCCGGTTCACCCGATATTTCATGTTTCTATGCTCAAGAAGTGTATTTGTGACTCGGTATCCATCATTCCCTTAGAAGGGTTGGGGGTTGATGATAGCCTTTCCTATGAAGAGGTTTCGGTGGAAATCTTAGACCGGGAAGTTAAGAGATTGAGAAACAAGGAAATAGCTTCCGTGAAGGTTCTATAGAGGAATCATTTAGTTGAGGGTGCTACATGGGAGGCCAAGGCCGATATGAAGTCCCGCTATTCTCATCTTTTTCCTTCTACTCCTATCCAAGCTTGAGGTAAGTAGTTCCTCTAAAGTTTGGTGTTTTAGGAGTCACATGTGTGATATGTGTTTTGCATGATTTCCTAATGTTATGCATGTTCTTGATAAAATTCATATTTAGTATAAAATGAGTTTCCATGATTTATATGTCACTCATGTTTTTGTGCATTTTAGTAGGATGTTGCATATTTGACTTCATGAGATGAGATGATGAACATGCTTTATTATACTTTTGATGAAATGGCATATTGGCTCCGTAATGTTGTGTTGAGCAAGTTTTTATGATTGGAGAAGGTAGTTCCTCCTATAAATATGAGAAATGTTGAATTTGTGCATGTTGGGTTGGTAGATGTAGCTCCTACTCCCTTATGTTGCATTGCTTGTAATTGTTATGGAGTTGAAGTTTGCTCCTTTAAATTGTGCATTATTTTGACATTTCATACATAATGGACTGCTAGTCTTGAGTCGGTAATTCCGTAGGGTGTCTAGATCGTCATTCGAGGACGAAAGTTCCCAAGGGGGAAATAATGTAACACTCTGAAACTAATAAGCTAAGCTAGAACTTGACGTTATGATTAGAGCCTCGAAAGTACCTTCCCGTACCTTAAAATTCATGTGTTCGTGCTAGAATGCCAAGACTTAAACCCCAAGTACCAACCATGGGTCCTTGAGGAAAAGGCCTTGAAGGGGCTGCCAGGCAGTGACCCACGAAGGACACCTACGCCTCGTGGGTCAACCCACTCCCCGTAGGGGGGCAGCATGGGTGAGTAATTTTAAAAACTGCCTAAGGCAGTAGCCATGGGCAGGAACCACACCTCGTGGATGGGTCCATGCCACATGGCTCACATCCATAGGTCAAGTCCCCCCAAATTCAAGCTCCAGTCTAGGACCCACGCTTCACCAACACGGGCCGTGACTCCATCCATGGTCCGTAGGTGAGGGGGTCGTGGGTCACACTTGAAAGTCAGTTTTTGGGGATTAGTTGAGGGGTATTTTAGGGTTTTCCATTTTAATAAACTCTTAAGTGTGTCGTTTTAAGTTATTTTAGACTAGATATATAAGAATTTTAAGTTCCTAAACTAAGTCATCAAATCACAACTACCAAATTCCCAAATCAAACCAACTCCCTCTCAAATATTTCTCTCACTAAAACCTCCATTGAAGAAGAAGACAAAGTTGAAGGCTAGGGTTCAAGGAGTCCACTTTTCCACCCAATTTTGTGAGGAATCTTCATAAGGTGTGGTAGATTTTCATCTATGGAGAGAATTCCTCCATTGAGTCCGTTCAAAGTCTTCAATTTCAAATCTAGGAAATCCAAAAACCTAGGGTTTTACTCCAATGTCATGGGTCCCTTTTCCAAAACGATCTCAATAATTTAGTTGTCTTGTATTATGATCAAATTGATGAATTAATACTGTTTTTATGATGAATTGTCCATGAACCCATGAATTTCCCTATTTTGTCAAATTAGATCTCAAAGTATGGGTGATGCTTGATATTGGTGGATTGTGATCGAATTATGCATGTAGTAGTTAATCTAATTGAAATATGTGATCATGCATATCTAATGTAGTGATGCTAGGTGTGATTGATGTATGGTGATCTAGGGTTCTTGAAGATCTATGAATGAGAACTTATGTATGACTATGAGAATTATACATGTGCTTTATGAATACCTTGAGAAGAAAGGTTTCTATGTTTATGAAGTAATTGTGGTATTGTTGAAAGGTTGTTCTCACATATACCCTTATATATGACTATGCATGAAATGTCTAAGATTATGATTCTCTTGTTGTGTTGATTGAAAGGACATTCTCATGAACACTATAAGATATGATGTGAAAGGTTTACTCACATGTTAATGATTCTAAAGGTTGAAAGGCTATTCTCACCTCTTGAATATATGAGCTACATCATGATACCATGTTGGATTGAGTGCTAGGGCATTCTTCCATAAACATAAACCTATGTAAAGACTTAATATGAATTTAAAGGGAATTATGATTAGCACCGAGTGGATATGAAAATGAGATGAAAGCTTCTACGTCAGTTAGTCCGGCTTTCCAAATGGGTTCCTTATACGTCAGTTAGTTCGGGTTCCCAAAGTAGGTATCTCATGGATGGTAACCTTATACCTCAGTTAGTCTGAGTTTCTAGAAGCAATCTCCCTATCCCGTAACTAAGTTCCCACATAGGTCTTTAGTTAGTGGATCCACCTAAGCTAACAAATTTTAGTTCTACCTTAGGCAAGTAGGACACCTCTTTTGGTGTGGGGGCAAGACACCAGATTCCATATATCTCACATGGTCTATGTCGGTTAAGTCTATCTTCCCTTCAAGAAAAGAATATGAATGTGACAAGAACATGAACATGAACATGAACATGAACTACATTTATGAATTCTCAAGGAGTTCTAATTAGTGTGAGTGGAGGTATGAGACTTCATTCATGCATTGCACAAGTAGGCTTTGATAGTGGTCATGGTGTGCTTCTCTTATGCTATGAAAACTTATGAATTATGCATGTTAAATGGATTATTGGTATGAGTGGGTTTCCTTGCTTCAAGTTAATGAATATGAATGTTTTCTTGTCTATGAGTATTTACTATGATGAGGCCAAAGTATGATATGTATGATGTTGGTGACCTAAAGGTGGTACTTAGTATTAGATGGGATTATGGGATCTTGTCTATGCATTGCACAAGTATAGCTTAGGGTTGCTTATGAATTGGTTTGACTTATGTATCTACACTATTGTGCATGATGACTCTTATACTTGATAAAGTGCATGGTTTCAACTAAAATATCCCTTTTTAGCAAGTTTCCAATGATTTTATGCATAGCTATCATACTTAGTGTATTTTTGTACTAACCCATATTTTCTACATTTTTCTATAAGTGTAGGGCCCGGTTGTTGAGGTGTGCTTCTCTTGTTGTTCAAAGCTTGGATTGATTCTCTCTTTGCTTTTGGTGAGTCCTCATGGTTCGAGGATGAGAGTTGTTCATTTATAGTTTGTTCCTTATGTTCTATTTTGAGACTATGTTGTAAGGGTTGTGACCCTATTGATTCTCGATTGTATTAGATGGCTTTTGGAGACAATGTCTAGACTTATATTTTGGTTTTATGAAACACTTCGATTGCAAAGAAATTTTTTAATTCCACATAATTTCTATGACTTTATGTTTATGATATGCTAAGGGCTTGTATGCGACCCCTTCGGAGTTAAGTACGCCGTGTTACATCTACGGGGTACCCCTGGGTCGTGACAGTTTACCTTTTGAGCCTTCAACTTTTCTCCTTGCATTGTCATTTTCAGTGATGCTTAGCATGGTCGTCTTTCTCATTCAACGAGTTGCCTTTTCATTCAGAGTTCGCTAACCTGTCTTGATGACTCAAGTGTTGTGGATTGTTCATTTAGGTGAGGTCATGCTCAATATGTGATCCACCTTTATTGTTTTGTCATCATCAATGCATAGTTTGCACTACCTTTTGCATTTTTGGCCATTCTTTCAAACATTCATCCCTGGCTTGTCCATTAGCCTTCATAGCTGCAAATCATCAAGATATTATCAGAATAAGACAAAATTAGTCATTGAGGACACTAATTATTGAGCTAAATAGACCTCAAATGAGTGCAAATTTACCACTCATCATACCTCCATAAAATTCCAAACCAGAAGACACCATAAACCCACCATTGTAATGTCATTTTCGGCTAGAGAACCGCCACACACAAAATCCTATTTCCTTTCTTTACCGGAAAGCTCTAATTTTGAACTCATGGTGAATTGAAACAACCACCAAAGTAGACAGAGCGACCATCAAACCTCCACGCAACCATATTCCTCGTCCAGTGACCACAACTAGACCACCACAACCTAACCAAATGATCCCCTTTTCTCAGTGAACAACACCAAAACACCACAAACTAAACTGAGCCACAAAGCCCAGACCTCCTGACACCAGACCACCAGAACACAAACCCAAAACCCCTCTCCCTCTTCTCCATCTCCGGCGCTAGCACAAGCTCCACCGGAGCAACAAACAACAACAACAACTGTGAACACCAACCTGTTTTGGTACTCAACTCCAACTAGAGCTCTACAAGTGAGCTCTAAGCTCTAGCGACACCATGCCACCGTCTCCATTGGTGCGCTCAACAATCATATATGAACGAATTTGCTATCTCTAGGTGACCATGCTCCTATCTTCCCATTCATTATTTTCTTCCATGATTTTGACTACTTTGTATCTTTTTTTTTTTGAGTTTAATGTTTGTGAAGTTGGGTCTGATTGTGTTAATGAAAAGTTTTCTTGTGTTTCTGTAATTATTTTAAAAAAAATAATAAGAATAAGCTATTTTTCTGATTGATTTGGTGTTGATTTAGTTTAGGAAATTTGCTTTGCTGTGTTTTACGTTACTTTGATTATGAATGATTTTTATTAATTATACACCTTTATTATGCCATATTTACTTGCTCATTGTTATTGCTATCAATTGCTAATTGATTCATTTGTCACCTTTTCATTGTTAAGCTTATTTTGTGGGACTGTTTGTTTTATGTTATTATTTTTCTCGGACTTTGTGTGTGGTGATAAACATTTTTTATTTTATTCTTAGACTATTCCAATGTTGTTCTATCTATTTATATATCATTATTTTACTTGTTGAAATGAATTAAAATTGACCGATGAAGAAATTATCATTGATTTCCAAGGCCTCCCATGTACAGAAGACAAATTTTTATTTTTTAAGTTATTATTTGATTTTTTTTTATTCATATTTATTTATTACTAACACTTGTACTAAGTGTCTTTACATGTACCTAGTATTGCTTTCCGAGGAGGCTACTCAAATTTCATTTTTGTGTATAATCCTCTTAGATATTCTGTAAGTACAAATATACCGGGGACTAAGCTTCCCCGTCTTACCAAATCTCCTAACACCCTTCATGGGTGAAACTTTCAAGTATACTTAATCATCTACTTCAAACTCTAACTCCCTTTTCCTAAGATCAGTGTAGGATTTCTGATGACTCTGCGCTGTTTTCAACCTCTCTAGAATAACTTCCACTTTCTCCATAGCTTGATAAACTAAGACTAGTCCTATCAACCCTGCTTTACCAATTTCAAACCATACAATTGGAGATCTGCATGTTATCCCATAAATAGCTTTATAAGGAGCCACTTGGATGCTAGAGTGGTAACTATTATTGTAGGCGAACTCAATGAGAGGCAGGTGATCATCCCAATTACCCTTAAAGTCAATCACACAGGACCTTAACATATCTTCTAAAGTATTAATAGTGCGCTCTACTTGACCATCTTTCTGAGGATGAAAAACAGTACTCAAGTTCACCTTTGAACCCAAACCTTTCTGAAAAAATTTCCAGTACTTTGCAGTAAATAGTGCACCTGTATCTAAAATAATCGAAACTGGCACACCATGAAGTCTAACTACCTTTTGATGATACAACTTGGCATAGTCCTCTACAGAAAGGGTAGTCTTTACTAGCAAAAAGTGGGTTGGTTTCGTCATTCTATCGACAATCACCCAAATAGAATCATGCTGCCTGTGAGACGTTGGTAAGCCTGTGATGAAATCCATATTCATCAACTCCCAATTCTATTCCGGATGTTCTATATTCTGAGCTATACCACCAGGCCTTCCGTGCTCTACTTTAACTTGTTGGCAATTCGGGCACTTAACAACAAACTCTGCAATGCCCTTCTTCATACTACTCCACCAATAAACTTCTCTCAATTTGCGATACATCTTTGTGGAATCCGAATGGATAGAATAACTGGAGCTATGAGCTTCCTCCAAGATCCTCTCTTGGAGTTCATCCACCCTTGGTACACACAACCTACCTTGATACCTTAATAAGCCATCTCCCCCTTGTTCAAACGCCAATACTTTTGCTTATGAACATTTGCCTTTAATTCAAGCAAAATAGGATCTTGGTCTTGCTTCTCTTTTACTTTTGACAATAATGATGATTCATCCCCATTGATCACCACTACTCCTCCATCCGTGGAATCCATTAATCGAACTCCTAATCGTGGAAGTCTATGCACATCTCCTGCTAGCTCTTTCTTATCTTCATCAAAATGGATGGTACTACCCATAGACAACCTGCTCAAGGCATCAACAACCATATTAGCCTTACCTGGGTGGTAAATAATACTCATGTCATAATCCTTGAGTAATTCTAACCACCTCCTTTGTCTAAGATTAAGCTCTTTATGAGTTAACACATACTGAAGGCTCTTGTGATCGGTGAACACATCCACATGAACACCATAAAGATAATGGCGCCTATTTTCAATGAGAAAACCATGAAAACCAATTCTAGATCATGGGTTGGGTAATTATTCTCATGAACTTTCAACTATCTGGAGGAATAAGCTATAACTTTTCCATTCTGCATTAACACACAACCCAAACCAACTCTGGATGCATCACAATATACAATAAAGCCTTGCGTACCTTCTAGTAAGGTCAATACTAGGGCAGTAGTCAACCTCTTTTTCAATTCTTGAAAGCTTTTCTCACAAGCGAAGACCATTGAAACTTCACAATTTTTTTAGTGAACTTGGTCAAAGGGGATGAAATAGATGAGAACCCCTCTACAAACCTTCTATAATGTCCAACTAACCTTAAGAAACTCCTAATATCGGTTGGAGATGTGGGTCTAGGCAAATTCTGCACTGACTCTAATTTCTGAGTGTCAACTTTAATTCCATCACTGGAAACTATGTGGCCCAAGAATGCCACGAACTCAAGCCAAAACTCACATTTAGAGAACTTGGCATATAACTCTCTATCCTTTAAAGTTTGGAGAACTATTTTGAGATGACTAGCATGATCTTCTTCATTCCTTGAATAGATTAGTATGTCATCAATGAATACGATAACAAACATATCTAAATAAAGTTTGAATACTCTATTCATAAGGTCCATGAATGCTGCAGGCGCATTGGTCAAACCAAAGGACATAACTAGGAACTCATAATGACCATAACGATTCTTGAATGCTGTCTTTGGAATATCACATTCCCTTACCCTCAACTGATGGTAGCCTGATCTGAGAGAAAAAAGTAGCACTAAGAAGTTGATCGAAGAGATCTTCAATTCTCGGAAGAGGATACTTATTCTTGATGATAACCTTGTTCAACTGGTGGTAATCTATACACATCCTAAGAGAACCATCTTTCTTCCTCACAAAAAGGACCGGAGCGCCCCAAGGTGACACACTTGGTCGAATGAAAACTAGGAGATCTTTCAACTGCTCCTTCAATTCTTTTAACTCTGCTGGTGGCATTCCGTATGGTGGAATAGATATAGGATGAGTATCTGGAAGAAGGTCTATATCGAAGTGTATTTCCCTCTCAGGAGGGACACCGAGTAGATCATTAGGAAAGACTTCTGGAAACTCACTCGTAACTGGAAATGACTCAATAGGAGGTACCTCAACACTAGAGTCATTAACTTAGACTAAGTGATAAATACAACCCTTGTAAACTAACTTCTCACCTTGAGGTACGGAATGAAATAACACTTAGGCTCTGCTGAACTGCTACTCCACTCTATAACTGGCTCATTAGGAATTTGGAACCTAACAACTCGAGTTCTACAATCAATGGAGGCATAACAAGCATGAAGCTATTCCATACCTAGAATGACATCAAAATCCACCATGTCTAACTCAACTAAATCAGCCATGGTGTTCTTGTGATTGATGGAAATGACACAATCACGATTGACTTGTTCGGCTAGAAAAGACTCCCCAACAGGTGTGTAGAAACACAAAAGGGTTCACAAAGTTTCGCAGGAAGAACATCAAAATTATTTGCAACATAAGGAGTCACAAAATATAAACTTGCTCCTGTGTCTAGCAAAGCATAAACATCAAGAGTTAAGACTTTGATAATACCAGTGACAACATCTGGAGAATTCTGTTGCTCTTGACGACTAGTGATTGCATATAAGCAGTTTGCTCCTCCGCCAGTACCAGAATAACTCTTCTGGGTGCAGCTCTGTCTGCTGGAGCAACTGATGAAGATTGGGCTCTATTTCCCTGATTTCCATTACCTTGCTGGTTCTTACGACACTCTTTCATGAAGTGACCCTATTGTCCATACTTGAAACAACGCCATCGCGAAATTTAGCTGGGTGAGTCCTCCCACACTTAGCACATGCAGGAGCCCAGTTACCTCCTTGTGCCACACTACCCTGAGACTATGCAGGTCTAGCTCTAAAGTTTTGTGAATTCTGACCATTGTACTCACCTTTGTTTCTAGGTGCAGGATCACTAGCAGATGATGGAGCAGGTCCTTTTTGCTTTTATGGGAAAGAAGACCGGTTCACATTATTCCTCTGCTGCCCGGACTCATTCCCTGTCTTCGTTTTCTTGTTTCTAAACTCCTCCCTATCCCTAAGTTTCTCCTCCTCAACCTGCTTCGCATAGACAATTAACCTTTCTATATCCATGTCTCCAATTAGCATGGTTTCCTTGCCCTCTTTGCTTGATAGACAGGATAACCCAGCAACAAAAAGACTCTTCCCGCTTGTCATATCCGCAACCATCTCTGGAGCATATCAGGAAAATTGGGTGAACTTCAAGCTGTACTTAAGAACACTTAGTGAATCCTTCTTAAGATTGAGAAACTCTCGAGCCTTGGCCTCAATTAGTTCTCGGGGAAAGAAATACCCCAAGAAGGCCTGCTCAAAACAAGACCAACTCCCAGGTGGTTCTCCCTCAGCTCTACCCTTCTTCCATTGGTCAAACCAAGTCCTAGCAATATTTTTCAGTTGATATGCAGCTAGTTCTACTAACTCAGCATCAGCAACATGCATAACTTCAAATACATTTTGCAGCTTCTGAATAAAGTTCTCTGGATCCTCAGTAGTGCTTGAACCAGTGAAACTTGGAGGATTCATTCTCAAGAACTCTCGGATCCTCAAAGTATCAACCACTACATGTCTAGCTTCTCTTTGTTGCCCAACCTGGTTAGTCACAGCTTGGCTCAACATTTGATACACTTTCCGGAACTTAGCATTCATGACTTCTCCTTGGGGTTGCACTTCAGGTGCATTAGGTACCCCTTGCTCCTCAACATTCCTCCTAGCAGGACGACCTCAGAAAGCTCTTCGTAGAGGAATGATTAACTGAAAAACATATGCAAGCACGAATTAGAAAGAGACTTTATAGAGATGAACTCTATCGCACGAAATGGGTATGAAAGAAGTGAGATAATTTCCTAAGTGTTGCAACCTTCTAATTATAGATGTGACGCACTTCACACTGATAACTAGGACTCTATAGACACGACTTCATAGAATCTCTAGGATTCTTGAACTCTGTGCTGTGATACCAAGTTTGTCACGACCCGAGCCTATACCCTAGGTGGGACTGGCACTCGAGAACCATTGTTGGCCCCAAGCAAACCCTTGGCCCAGCTTAACTTATAGCGAAAGACTTAACTTAACATAGCTAAAACCATATAACTCAATAATGTAAATAAGAAAACATTCAACTAGCCAATAAGGCAAACTCAAGTCTTTAAGCAACATATGAAATGAATACGACTAAAGAACTATCACTACTCGTCTATGAGACCTCTAAAAACAAAGAGGGATGTCGGGACTAGACCCTTGATCATCCTAACAACTGAAATACTAGAAAACAAAGTAAAATGAGTCCTCCGGAAAGTAAGGAGACTCACCAACTGATCAACGAGGAGCTGGATGCTGATCCTGGTTATCTGCATCATAAAATAATGTAGGCCAAATGGCATCAGTACATTGAATGTACGAATATGCAAGGGGAAAACTAAACATAACATAAACTTGAAACGAATCTGAAAGGAACACTTACCTTAGCTTTACTGAACTCATGAATAACTCAACTCAAATGCAAAGTAAAAACAACAATAATAGTGCAATTTATACAAAGTATTTTAAATAGTAGATGATAACTCAATGTATTAAAGAAATACAATAACAAATCAGTTTGTTTATAAAGTAATATTATAACGTGAGAGTTTCTCTAACAGACAACCACCATTATGAACCTAAGTGATGATACAACGTCTTTCCCATACTGCTAGAACTGTCCTATACTATGCCGCCATATAGAATTCCTTAACCAAGTGGATCACTAATCTATGCTAAAAAGAACTGAGGAATCATCTAAAAAGTATGATCCTTTTCTACCCATGATGGCTACATGGTTTATGGAGACTTGAGTTATTATGAACTTGCGTCTCCATATCAGTGCTCAATACTACTCCCAAAATATACTCAGCTCATATGGTTTTAAAACAAAAACTCTTTCTTTGGTTTGAGATAATTACTCAAAACTTAGCTTAAAAGCTCTCTTGGAATTCAGTGTTTCCTTTCTTGCTCAAATGTGAAAACCTTTTAACTCTTGGGAATACTTAGTTCCCGTATAATCTTTGAAGAAATGAACTTTACTCTTTCTCTTTACTCAACTCAAAGCTTAAGTCTTAAAACAAAGTTATAACGTTTGTGAAAGACTTTGGAAAACAATTTGAACTCATCTTGACTTGATTCTTAACTTTCCTTGAATTGAATTATGGATTCAAGGTTCATGATCTCATGTTTGTGGATGATTTCATGATGTTTAGACCTACCTTAGAGTATAGAAATTGACTAGAAAACATTGGTACGTTGCTAAGGACCTAGTATGGAAAGAAGGGGGGAAAGGTGGAAGAAATGGCATCCGTGGCACTTTGAGAGGCGCAGGGCGCCAACCCTTGAATTTTAGGGACTGGGTTGGGGCTCTTTGACTGGCGCGGCGCCCCAGAGCCTAAACTTTAGAGTCCCTTTTGGGGCGCTCTGGCTGGTGCGGCGCCACAGGCCCCTGTCCAGGGGACCTCCGACTTTTCTTCTTCATTTTTCAACTCTAAACCCCCTATTTCCACTTGGTTCTTTTCCCAAACACTTAGAATCAACTATACCATCAATAGATGTAAGATTCTACTTGAAAACAAACCTAAAATCAGGAATCAAACTCAAGAAATTTCAAAAACAAGAACCCATAAGATTTCAACGAATTATCATCAAGAACTCATAAGATTTGCTTTCAAAACAATACAACCCCGCTGAATCGAATCATGATTGGCGTGTGGGTGAACTAACCCAGATCTATGTGAGCTCACATACCTCATAGGGATTAACCCTTGGTGAAATCCACACGAAATTCTCCAAGAAATTGACCAACCTTGAACTTTCCTTCTACTTTCTCCTCTTTTTTCTTTTCTCCAAGCCCTAGCATATTTTGGAAAAACCGTAAACTGATCTAATTCTGATTTGACCCTAACTTAATTACCAAAAATGAAATAAAACAATTGGGAAAGGAAAAGACCAAACTACCCTTTCAATATCCAGATTGAACTTTCCTTATCCAAACAACCCAACTTCCAATAGGGATATCTCACTCATAAGAATTCGAAATCGCGCAAACTCGATGGCATTGGAAAGATAATTCAAAGATATTCCTACGATATCTGGAAGCACACCTAACTAATCCTGAGCCAGGAGTTATGCTAGTTTAAAGTTTATCCAAAACTCATTCTTAACTTAACTCGTGTCAAATTTCAAGAATTTTATTATTTCGTAAAAAATTAACTCTTTCTAATTCTAGCTCTTTCTAGTTCTTTCAATTTAGCGAGATGTTACAAAATCTCCCCCTTGAGAACATTCGTCCTCGAATGAGATTACTCCTAGTAAGCTAAGGGTGTAACATCTAACATTCAACTCAAACACCCAACAAGCAAATCTAACACATCAAGTATATAAATTAAAGAGTACTAAGAAGAAAATTAGTACCTTGGTCTGGAATTTCTACAGGCTCAAAGAGATGTAGATATCTCTTCTTCATATCCTCTTTAGCTTCCCAAGTAGCTTGCTCGACAAACTGGTTTCTCCAAAGAACTTTGACTGATGCTACTTCCTTGGTCCTTAACTTGCGAACTTGGCGATGTAGAATCTGAACCGAAATCTCCTCATAAGATAAGCTATCCTTGATACCAATATCTTCAGTTGGCATTATAAGTGAAGGATCTCCCATGCACTTCTTCAACACTGAAATATGAAATACCGGATGAACCGCTGTCAACTCTTGGGGTAGCTCTAACTCATAAGCTACATTGCTAATCCTCTTAGATATTCTGAAAGGACCAATATACCGGGGACTAAGCTTCCCCTTCTTACCAAATCTCATAACACCCTTCATGGGTGAAACTTTGAAGTATATCCAATCATCTACTTCAAACTCTAACTCCTTTTTCCTAACATCAGTGTAGGATTTCTGACGACACTGCGCTGTTTTTAACCTTTCTTGAATAACTTTCAAATTCTCCAGAGCTTGATGAACTAAGTCTGGTCCTATCTACCCAGCTTCACCAACTTCAAACCATCCATTTGGAGATCTGCATCTTTTTCCATAAAGAGCTTTATAAGAATCTATTTGGATGCTAGAGTGGTAACTTTTAATGTAGGCGAACTCAATGAGAGGCAGGTGTTCATCCCAATTACCCTTGAAGTTAATCACACAGAACCTCAACATATCTTCTGAAGTCTTAATAGTGCGCTCTGCTTGACCATTTGTCTGCGAATGAAAAGCAGTACTCAAGTTCACCTTTGAACCCAAACCTTTCTGAAAAGATTTCCAGAACTGTGCAGTAAATTGTGCACCTTTATCTGAAATAATGGAAGTTGGAACCCCATGAAGTCTAACTACCTCTTGAAAATAAAACTTGGCATAGTCCTATGCTGAATGGGTAGTCTTTACCGGCAAAAAGTGGGCTGATTTCGTCATTCTATCGACAATATCCCAAATAAAATCATGCTACCTGCGAGACCTTGGTAATCCTGTGAGGAAATAAATATTGATCATTTCCCACTTCCATTCTGGAACTTCTATATTCTGAGCCATACCACTGGTCCTTTGGTGCTCTACATTAACTTATTGTCAATTCAGGCACTTAAAAACAAACTCTGCAATGCCCTTCTTCATACTACTCCACCAATAAACTTCTCTCAAATTGCAATACATTTTTGTGGAACCCGGATGGATAGAATATCAGGAGTTATGAGCTTCCTTCATGATCCTCTCTTGGAGTTCATCCATCCTTGGTACACATAACCTACCTTGATACCTTAATACACCATCTCTCCCTTGTTTAAAAACGTATACTTTTTGGTTATGAACAATTGCCTTTAATTCAAGAAAAATAGGATCTTGGTCTTGCTTCTCTTTTACTTTTGACACTGACGATGATTCAGCCCCATTCATCATAACTATTCCTCCTTATAAGGATTCCATTACAAATTCCTAACCGTGCAAGTCTATGCACATATCTTGCTAGCTCTTTCTTATCTTCCTTAAAATGGGCGGTATTACTTATA
Source organism: Solanum stenotomum (assembly GCF_019186545.1). Taxonomy (NCBI): domain Eukaryota; kingdom Viridiplantae; phylum Streptophyta; class Magnoliopsida; order Solanales; family Solanaceae; genus Solanum; species Solanum stenotomum. The sequence goes on along the minus strand of NC_064284.1, from coordinate 39,582,357 downwards.
GACAAGCTGCTATAGGCATCAACAACCATATTATTCTTACCTGGGTGGTAAAGAATACTCATGTCGTAATCCTTGAATAAGTCTAACCACCTCCTTTGTTTGAGATTAAGTTCTTTATGAGTAAACACATAGTGAAGGCTCTTGTGATCGGTGAACACATCCAGACGAACACCATAAAGATAATGGCGCCATATTTTCAAAGAAAAAACCACGCCAGCCAATTTTAGATCATGGGTTGGGTAATTCTTATCATGAACTTTCAACTATCTGGAGGCATAAGCTATAACTTTTCCATTCTACATTAACACATAACCCAAACCATCTGTGGACGCAACACAATATACAATAAAGCCTTGCGTACCTTCTGGTAAGGTCAATACTGGGGCAGTAGTCAACCTCTTTTTCAATTCCTGAAAGCTTTTCTCACAAGCTTCAGACCATGGAAACTTCACTCTTTTCTGAGTCAACTTGGTCAAAGGGGATGAAATAGATGAGAACCCCTCTACAAATCTTCTATAATATCCAGCCAACCCCAAGAAACTCCTAATATCGGTTGGAGATGTGGGTCTAGGCCAATTCTGCACTGCCTTTATTTTTTTGAGTGTCAACTTTAATTCCATCACCGAAAACTAGGTGGCCCAAGAATGCCTCAGACTTAAGGCAAAACTCACATTTAGAGAACTTGTTATATAGCTCTCTATCCTTTAAAGTTTGGAGAACTATTCTGAGATGTCTAACATGATATTCTTCATTCCTTGAATAGATTAGTATGTCATCAATGAATACGATAACAAGCATATCTAAATAAGGTTTGAATACTCTATTCATAAGGTCCATGAATGCTGCAGGCGCATTGGTTAAACCAAAGGACAAAACTAGGAACTCATAATGACCATAACGGGTCCTGAATGTTGTCTTTGGATTATCACATTCCCCTACCCTCAAATGATGGTAGCCTGATCTGAGGTCTATCTTAGAGAAACAAGTATCACTTTGAAGTTGATTGAAGAGATCATCAATTCTCAGAAGAGGATACTTATTCTTGATGGTAACCTTGTTCAATTAGCGGTAATCTATGCACATCCTAAGGGAACCATCTTTCTTCCTCACAAAAAGGACCGAAGCTCTCAAAGGTGAGACACTTGGTCGAATGAAACCTTTATCTAGGATATCTTTCAACTACTCCTTCAACTCTCTTAACTCTGCTAGTGCCATTCTGTATGGCAAAATAAATATAGGACGAGTATCAGGAAGAAGGTCTATATCGAAGTATATTTCCTTCTCAAGAGGGACTCCGGGTAGATCATCAAGAAAGACTTCTGGAAACTCACTCACAATTGGACCTGACTCAATAAGAGGTACCTCAACACTAGAGTTATCAACTCGGACTAAGTGATAGATACAACCCTTGGAAACTAACTTTTTCGCCTTAAGGTACGATATTAAACGATACTTAGGCACTGCTCAACTGCTCTCCACTCTATAACGGGCTCATTAGGAATTTGGAACCAAACAACTCGAGTTCTACAATCAATGAAGGCATAATAGGCATGAAGCCTATCCATACGTGGAATGACATCAAAATACACCATGTCTAACTCAACTAAATCAGGCATGGTGTTCTTGTGATTGATGGAAATAACACAATCACGATAGACTCGCTCGGTTAGAATAGACTCCACAACAGGTGTAGAAACACAAAAGGGTTCACAAAGTTTCTCACGAAGAACATCAAAATTATTTGCAACATAAGGAGTCACAAAAGATAAACTTGCTCCTGGGTCTAGCAAAGCATATACATCAAGAGTAAAGACTTTGATTATACAAGTGACAACATTGGGAGAATTCTCTTGCTCTTGACGACTAGTGATCACATATAGGCGGTTTGCTCCTCCGCCAGTACCAGAAGTAGCTCCTTTAGGTGCAGCCCTGTCTAGTAGAGAAACTAATGAAGATTGGGCTCTATTACCCTGATTTCATTACCTTGCCGGTTCTTAAGGCACTCTTTCATGAAGTGACCCTCTTGTCCACACTTGAAACAATTTGTGGAGCCATCGCGACATTTACCTGGTTGAGTCCTCCCACACTTAGCACATGCAGGAGCCCAATTACCTTCTTGTGCCACACTACCCTAAGACTATGCAGGTCTAGCTCTGAAGTTCTGTGAATTCTGACCATTGTACTCACATTTGTTTCTGGGTGCAGGTGCACTAGCAGATGATGAAGCAAGTCCTTTTTTGCTTTTGTTGAAAATAAGACGGGTTCACATTATTCCTCTGCTTCCCGGACTCATTTCCTATCTTTGCTTTCTTGTTTCTAAACTCCTCCCTATCCCTCAGCTTCTCCTCCTCGACCCGCTGCACTTAGACCATTAACCTTTCTATATCCTTGTCCCCAATTCGCATAGCTGCCTTGCCTTCTTTGCCTGATAGATGGGACAACCCAATAAGAATCATCCTTCTTCTCATATCCGCAACCATTTCCGGAGCATATCGGGAAAGTTGGGTGTACTTCAAGCTATACTCATGAACACTTAGTGAATCCTGCTTAAGAGTGAGAAACTCTCATACCTTGGCCTCTATCAGTTTTCGGGGAAAGAAACGCCCCAAGAAGGCCTCCTCAAAATAGGCCCAAATCGCAGGTGGTGCTCCCTCAGCTCTGTAGCCTTCTTCCACTGGTCAAACCAAGTCCTAGCAACATTCTTCTATTGATACACAGATAGTTCTACTTGCTCAACATCTACAACGTGCATAGCTTCAAATACCTTTTGCAGCTCCTCAATAATATTCTTTGGATCCTTAGTAGTGCTTGAACCAGTGAAACTTGGAGGATTCATCCTCAAGAACTCTCGGATCCTTAAAGTATCAGCCACTTCCTATCTAGCTCCTCTTTGTTGCCCAACCTAGTTAGTCACAACTTGCCTTAACATTCTAATCGCTTCCCTGAACTCAGTATTCGTGCAAAGAGGCTCATCAACTGACTCTAAGTGCTCAATTGGATCAACGAGGCGCTAGATGCTGATCCTGGTTCCCTGTGACTGCATCATAAAACAATGCAAGCCAAATAGCATTAGTACATTGAAAGTATGAGTATGCGAGGGGAAAACTAAACATAACATAAGCTTGAAAGGAATCTGAAAGGAACATTTACCTTGGATTTACTCAACTCATGAATAACTCAACTCAAATGCAAAATAAAAACAACAATAATGGAGCTGTATATGCAAAGCATTTTAAACAATAGATGATAACTCAATGTATTAAAGAAATACAATAACAACTCAGTTTACTTATAAAGTAATATAATAATGTGGGAGTTTCTCTCACCGACAACCACCACTATAAGCCTAAGTGATGAAATAACGTCTTGCCCACGCTTCCAGACCTATCCTATACTTTGTCATCATATAAAATTCCTTAACTAAGTGGATCCACTAGTCTATGCTAAAATGCACTAAGGAATTATCTAAAAAGTATGATCCTTTTCCACCCATAATGGCTACATGGTTTATGGATACTTGAGTTATTATGAAGTCACGTCCCCATATCGGTGCTCAATACTACTCCTAAAATATACTCATATCATTTGTTTTTAAAACAAAAACTCTTTCTTTGGTTTGAGATAATTACTCAAAACTTAGCTTAAAAGCTCTCTTGGAAATCAGTGTTTCCTTCTTGCTCAAATGTGAAAACCTTTTAACTCTTGGGAATACTTAGTTCCCCTATAATCTTTGAATAAATGAACTTTACTCTTACTCTTTACTCAACTCAAATCTTAAGTCTTAAAACAAAGTTAAAACGTTTGTGAAAGACTTTGGAAAACTCTTTGAACTCATCTTGACTTGACTCTTAACTTTCCTTGAATTAAATTATGGATTCAAGGTTCATGATATCATGTTTATGGATGATTTCATGATGTTTAGATGTACCTTAGAGTATAGAAATCAACTAGAAAACATGAGTATGTTGCTAAGGAACTAGTACGGAAAGAAGAGGGATAAAGTGGAAGAATTGGCGCCGCTGGCGCTCTGAGAGTTGTGGGGTGCCAGCCCTTGAATTTCAGGGAATAGGTTGGGGCGCTCTAGGTGGTGCGGCTCCCTAGAGCCCAAACTTCAGAGTCCCTTTTGGGGCACTCTGGCTGGGGCGGCGCCCCAGGCCCCTGCCCAAGTGACCTCCGACTTTTCTTCTTCGGTTTTCAACTCTAAACCCCCTATTTCAACTTGGTTCTTTTCCCAAACACTTAGAATCAACTATTGCATCAATATATGTAAGATTCTATTTGAAAACACACCTAAAATCATGAATCAAACTCAAGAAACTTCAAAAACAAGAACTCACAAGATTTCAACGAATTATCATCAAGAATTCATAAGATTTGCTTTAAAAACAATACAACCTCGCTAAATCGAATCATGATTGGCATGTGGGTGATCTAACCCAACGCTATGTGATCTCACATACATCGTAGGGATTAACTCTTGGTGAAATCCACACGAAATTCTCCAAGAAATCAACGAACCTTGAAATTTTCTTCTCCTTTCTCCACTTTTTTCTTTTCTCCAAGCCCTAGCATATTTTTGTAAAAGCTAAACGGATCTAATTCTAATTAAACCCTAGATTTATTACCAAAAATGAAATAAAACAATTGGGCAAGGAAAAGACCAAACTACCCTTTCAAAATCCGGATTAGACTTTCCTTATCCAAACAACCCAACTTCTAATGGGAATATCTCACTCATACGAATTCAAAATCGCACAAACTCACCAGCGTTGGAAAGATAATTCAAAGATCTTTCCTATGGTATTTGGAAACACACCTAAATCATTCTTATCCAGGAGTTTTGGTCGTTTGAAGTTGACCCAAAACTCATTCTTAACTTAACTCTTGTCAAATTTCCAGATTTTTATTATTTCTAAAAAAAATCACTTTTCTAATTCTAGCTCTTTCTAGTTCTTTCAATTTAGCGAGATGTTACAATCACAAACTCAGATTTGTTGTGAGCTCCCGGAGTTCAGAGACTTGTTGCTTTCCTTCTTTTGTACCAACTGTCATGTTGTATCTTGGATTAGTCAGTTCTCTGGTTATATATGACTTTTTGTGCTTAGTAGCTCCTGTATAGGTGACAGAAGGTCCCAGGGATTAGTATCTTGTGTTAGTTTGTATTTTGGTCACTCTCGGGAATATTTTATACTTTTTGTATTGTACTATATATATACATACATATATATATGACCCTTCTTTCAATATGCATTATCCTTGTCTTCTGCTTATTATTATTTATGTCTTATATAAATTGTGTCCTCCGCATCTTATTATTTGATTGTCCAGTCAATAGGTTGTAATGGACACCATTATGGCCCGATTTCAGGTCGTGACATTAGTCATTTATTTTAACTTATGCCGTGTGTCACTAATCCAAGTAAGAACTTTGGAAAAATAGAGAGAAGAGAAATGGAAAGGAGCTGAATCCCATAATTGTTAATAAATCTATATTTTATTACTTGTAAGTTGTAACACATATGTAACCTTCAATTACTTAAAATGTGTATTTTTGATCCAACCATTTAACTACATTTGTTATATTAAGCCTTTATTGTTAATATATATTTGAGGATAATAACATTCTAAAAATGGTGTGAATATATGGTTATGATTAAATGCATTGAGTCATATGTCATAAGAGCAAAAATTAGGAGTCAATACCTGAAGGACCAAGAATTCTCTTTCTTTTCTTAATGTGTGTGTGTGTCTGTCTGTCTATCTATCTGTCTGTCTGTCTATCTATCTATCTATCTATCTGTCTATCTACACACACATACACTATATACGATAGCCCATGTCAATATGGATCTAATATATGTTACTCGTTTTTTCTCAATTTATGTGAAATAAATAGAATATAAAAAGTATACTAATTTTCATATGGTTTTAAATTTTTATAAGCTGTTAATTATTCATTTATATACTTTTTACATTATTTTCAGATAATATATATTACTCCCATTGTCCCAATTTATGTGGTTGATGTACCGCGGATTTGCAGTACTTAAAATTCTTTAAACTTGGAATTTTGTATGTGTCTTAAAAATTTGTTGGTAGATTTGATGTTATTTTTATCTATGTTTTTTCAGGCTAGTAGGTTGTGACAGTCCAACGATGGAAATTGAATGAAGAAGCTGGTTTTTGATGGCATACGAGTCGACCTACGAGCCGTAGCCCATTCTATGAGTTGTAGGATTGATCTGTAGAAGAGGCTGAAGATGTTGGAGTCTGATTTTGGCTTAGTATGGGAAGACAGAAGGAGACTACGAGCCGTAGAGTGATCCAAAGATGTTGAGTCCCAGTACATTGGACGACAAGTTTCCAGAAAGGGTCATACAACGATCTACAAGTCATAGGTCAGATCCGTAGAAAGTGCCTAGATGGATTTTGAAGAAGCTTCATTTGACAGCTTAGGTCTATGGGTTCGTTTGGTGTAAGGGATAATACCAAATAGTCCCGGGATTAAATTATAGTACCGCTTATTTTGTTGTTTGGTTGGCAAGTTCGGGATAACTTATCCCATGATTAATAATTTGTACCGGGATAAGTTATCCCTCTCCTTGGGTGGTATAGTAATCCCGGATAACTTATCCCGGGATAAAGTAGGTAAATGACAAAAATGTCTCTTTCAACCTTTTTGTTATATCACTTTTTACCTTAATGAATGGCATTTTTGTAAATAAATAAATTGTTCTTAAAATTTATTATTTTGAATACAACAAACCAAACACTCAATAAAAAATAATCCCAACACAACTTATTCCATCATAACTAATCCCAACATAACTTATCCCAACATAACTTATCCCATCATAACTCATTTTCAAACCAAACGACCCCTATGAGTCATAGATTAACCTATGAGTCGTAGACTCAAACCCTAGGGCTTACTGTTGAAGCCCACTTTTCCTAGGTTTTGTTTTCTTAGTCTAATTTGCAAAAGAAGTTTGTAAATATTCATTTCATTTCACATTTTTTATAGTTAGAGAATTAATTACTTTGCTTTTGGTTTTGACAATTATTGTGTAGAACAATTTGTCCATTTTAATTCTTGAAGCATTAGTTTAATACAATTTTTTGTTTGTCAATTCAAGATTATGAATTCAACTACTCTAATTGTAAGTTCAAGATTTATTTTAAAAATCTTATTATGAATTGTGATAACTCAAACATGACTAGATAAACTCACTACTAGGGTTGTGGGAACCATGATGAATTAATAGCGTAGACCTAATAATCAGTAATTCTTGAATAAGTGTTTATGCATGTATTTTTTATCTCTTCGTTTTGATTGATTTTTAATGGTGGCCAACGTTAGAACCCGCTTTATTCCTACTTTTCCTGACAAACGAAGTAACAAATGAGAAAAGATATTAAATAACAGAGATTTGACGACTACAACTGACATCTAATAGCTTGAACCACCCTATTTGGATGACCAATCACTTAGGAGATACATAAGTTACTCACTTTTCATGTTAAACACTATATAAGATTACTACTACAAGGTTTACCGCGTTGAGGACTGTGGCGAAAACATACCCCCTAGTTTTATCTTCTATTGATTTAACAAAATATTCAATCATGTTTAGTTGGTTACTTGTTATTTAACTGAATCTATATAGCTTTTGTCTTACAAAACCCCCCATTTTTACGAAAATAGTCTGACTAAATGTGTAATCAACCGTTAGTTAGCCTATGTCTCGACCTTATTCCTTGTGAAATTGACCTTAACCTCTATTAGGTTCTTTATTTGAACAATGACCACTTTTACTTGTTTAAGGGAGATATAATTTGGGTGTGTCAAATTTTGGCGCCACTGCCAAGGAATAAGGCTTTTAGATTAGATTAATTTTGTTATTGCATTGTTAGTCAATTATTTCCAGATTAACATTTTTGATTTTTTGTTCTCTACATGTTTAGTTCAAAGTGTATGCCAAGTACACGGAGTCAAGACAATCTGTTGACCCCTTTCAACAAATAAAGACCCACATTATATCATCAACTTTGAGAAATATGGGAATTTCGTGGGTTCTTGGGGAATTCATCATAAAAACATAGGGAAAACATCAATTCATATGTAATATACCATAATTTAAACATTAGAATCGTTTATGAAAGGAACCCATGACTTATGAATCACGAGAGGCACCACGAGCCGTGGTCCTCACCACCGACCGTGGTCCTGCTCGTGGTCTTGGACCATTAGCTTGGCCACCTTTTCTTGGACACCAAGAAGTGAAGGCATCACCACGAGCTGTGGTCTTCACCACTGGTCGTGAAGTGGCTCGTGCAGGTGATCCAAACTTGGGGCAGCCTTGGTCATCTACTGTAACACCTCGAAAACCAAACCTAGGAAAAAAAAATAAAAAATTTGCAAAACTTACCAGAAGCAGTGAACCACGGCAAGGTACACGGGCCGTGATAGGGTCCACGGTCCGTTGACCTGCCCGTGGTCATGACTAGGCCTAGACGTTAGACCACGGGCACCTTCACAGTCTATTGCCTTGATGACGGGCTGTGGTGGCGTCGGTGACATCTTGGCAGTAACCTCCCTAGCCTAGCCCTCAGACACCCCTCGCCCAAGTGAGGACCGCGGGGACCTTCACGGTCCGTGGTACTGAAGATGGGAGGTGGGGGCGTCTGTGAAGCCTTACCAGTTGCCATCTAAATCCTAAGCCACCAAACCTCAGCCCAAGTGAGGACCACGAAGACCTTCACGGTTCGTGGTCCCTCACACGGGCAGTGATAAGGCTCGTGAGACAGACCCTTAGCTCAGTAGTCACCAAGTGAAGACCACGACCCACTTCATAGTCTGTGGTCCCTTTAATGGTCTGTGAAGGTGGCCGTGGTCAGCCCCGTCAGCAGTTTAAGTCAGGAGTCTTTTGGTCATTTCTTTTTCTGTTGGACCTCTAAACTATATCGTTTTAACCCTAAACAACGTGGGTTTGATTAGTGTTAGCCTAGAAACATAACTAGAACTTACATAAGTCAAATCATTAATCAAAACTTAGAAAATTAGAACCAAGAGAGGAGTAAAAATCGACCAGACCAAACTCCAAGAACGCAACAAGTTTTGTTCAGTTCCAGCCCAAAAATCAAGGGATTTCTCCATGGAATTCATCACCAGGTATGTGGGATTTCACTAGTGGGTTCCTTTCACCCAATAGGTCCCTACTTTTCAATCAGTTTCTTGATTCCCTTATTATGACTAGACCTAGAGTTTCTTGAACGTTAGAATTGTTGGGTTCTTAGCTGTTAGAATGATCCAAATCAGATTAGTACGTTAATATTCAGTTTAATGCATGAATTCCAAAACCCTAGCTATGTATTTCTTTAGTTCTTGATTTACACATGCTAGGTCAGATATTTTAGTTATTCAGTTATACATGCCTTAGTTATTAATGCATCAATGTCAATTTAATTGTTGCATTCTCAGTTTGCATGTTTAGTTTGAGCTATCCAGTAACTTACATAAATTCAGTCATAATGTGTTCATTACTTAATCCATTGGGAGTAGCATAATACCGAGTTGGACTAGGGTTCAACGTACCCAAATAGTCCCAGAACTACTAGCCACGTAGGTTGTAAGTCCCCTCTATGGGCTTCATTTTAGTGATCACGTCAGCATGCCTTTATACCTCTGGCAGGGTATATTGGGTCCTCTCGATGGGGCATATACAACAGACTCTACATTTAGCTCATGTGGTTTTATTATCGATTATTTGTAGCTCCCACAGCTCAGTCCGATTCTATTGCATTGACCATTTATCAGTATATCTAGTATTCAGTTTTAGCATGTTATAAATTGGTCACTGCATTCTGTTTTCTCAGCATTCATTATCTATATCATGTTCAGATTATATCATTACTTATTTACTTTGTTCAGTTATATATTATTTCAGATGTATTCTATCCTGCATGCTCAGTACCTTTCAAGTACTGACGCATACTCTGCGCTACATCTTCTCGTGATGTAGGTTCAGGTTCTCAGCATCCAGATCACACTTAGATTGGTTCTCGATCTCCAATTCAGCAAAATCAGTGGTGAGTCCTCATTCTCCGAGGACAATAGTCATGAGTTTCTTTAAGTATTTTTTTAGTCCTTTAGTTTCAGTTTTGCTAGACTTAGCTGGGGCCTGTCCCAACATTTCTAGTCCATTAGAGGCTATTTTCAGACTTAGATAGATTTAGCTTAGTATTGAGTTAATATCTTCCTTGTATTAAACTCATCAGTAGTATATGGGTATTCCCCATCTTTTCATCTTGTTTATGATTATAGCTTCCACACAGTTTCTATTAGTCAGTTTATATTTAGTATGCTTATGATCATGCCTGCATAGTTAGCTTGAGATCACCTGTGGTCCTAGGTCCCGTGTCCACATTTCGAGGATAGGTGGGGGCGTGACAGCTACTGCCTCACCACTACGGGTGGCATTACGAGCCGTGGTGGCCATCACGAGTTGTGAAGGCTCTAGTAGTCACGGGGCAGTGCCTGGGCAGCTTGGGGCAGCCTTCGCTCTTGCCTTGGCCCTTGCCCCTTTTCCTTGGCTCATGCCCTATAGTCTTGACTTGTAGTCCTTTAACTTAGCGCTAGTTGTCCTTCTAAACTATGGGGTGTTACAACAATAGTCCAAGTCCAAAACATTATATAAAAAAATTGGTATTCTAGAACTCATGTCTCATCATAGCCATTTAATACGATAGAATGAAATTAGGCCTAGCCCATACATCATGTCCAAAAGGGAAAATTCACGGAAATAAAGTGAATCAATAAAACTCCATCCTCGAAGCATGAGGACTCACCAAGCTTGGGAAATCACAAGAATCACCACTAGGTACGCGACTAGGAAACCTGTATGTCGGACCCTACATTTGGAGAAAATGTAGGCAAAAGTATGCGTTAGTATAAAACAATGTACCAAGTATGATAGTTATGCATAAAAACATTTAAAACATGCTAAAAGGGACATTTCATTTCATGAGATGCAATTGACCAAGTAAAACATGATATAAGAAGGTTATAAAGCATAAGTCATAACATCATGGTCAATGCAAGATAATTCATCTTTAACTCTTTGAATACATATGAGATACTCCTTGAGTAACCTTAGTTCACTTTTAGTCTTGTTGAGGGAAAATTAGCCTTAACCGACATAGAGACCATGTGAGCTATAGCATGATCCCTAGTGTCTCTCGTACTGAAAATGGTCATTCTACTTGCCTAAAGTAGAACCATGAACTTCTAGCTTAAGTGGATCAACTAGATAATCATCCTACAGGGTCACATATTTTAAGGGATAAGAATATTGTTAGTAGAAACCCAGCCTCTACTAACGGGGGAGCTTTTATCTCAAGAGACTACTTCTAGAAACCCGACCACTACAAACGGGAGAGATTCCATCTCACATCAATATCCTCTCGGTGCTAAGAATAATTCCCATGGAATAGTAATTTATTACTTATTCTCATTATCCATGGAAAGGTGTCCTTGGAAAACCAATACAAGCTAGTTTCATTAGGATAGCTTTTACTCTTTGATTCAATTAGGTGAGAATAGCCTTTCAACCTAAGAATCCTTATTATGTAAGAAAACTTTTCACATCATGCTACTATGCATTTATCAAAATATCCTTTCATAACACAACATCAAACATCATCATTGGCACTTTATTCTCAAAGCACCCTTAAACATTTACATAGGTTTCTTAAGATCACGCATAAACTCATACTTTGCCCTTTCAAGGTTCATAGCTTACTTTCAATCACCAAATCTAGAAATCAAGGATTAGATAGGTAGTATATCATAAATTCATGTGATTCTATCACTTCATGCATTAATTCATAAAAACTCATCTTTCATAATCAACAACCCACATCATATGATCACAACTTGGAAAACATGGGGGTTTCGTGGATTCGTATGGGAAAACGCCATAAAAGCATTGTAAATAATCAATTCATGCATATTTAAACATAATTCAATCACTAAGATCAATAATCAAGAGAACCCATGGTAATTGAAGAAAACCCTAGCTAATTGGGGAATTTTACCTTTTGAAATAGAGGAATTTGGGGACTCCATAAATGAAAGAGATTCATGGATGAAAACTACCATACCTCACGTCAAAATGCTAGCCTTCAATGGAGGAATTGAAACCTTGCCTGGAAACCCTAGATGAATCTTTTTTCTTCGTCTTCAAGTTTCTAGAGAGAGAATATTTGGGAGCAGAATTGATCTTCTTTTGGGAATTTGGAAGAATGAAGTAAATGGGGTTAATTTGGCGGTAAAAAGACCTATATAGGAGTCCTAGACTTAGGCAAAATGACATAGTATAGGAATTAATTAATTAGGAAAAGACCCACCTAACGCTGAAAATAACTCCCAGCCCCCGACCGATGAACCTCCATTGACGAACTGTGGTCTGAGCTACGGTCCATCCTAGTGGACAATCAATAGGTTCATAGATTTTGGAAAAAGGACCCTGACCTACAGACACCCATCGACAAATCGTTGACTGACCTACGGTCCATCCTGCACGAGCATCGATAGTGGTCAGAAACCACTATTTGGATAGTGAACCACGAACCTTGACCACATACTGTGGTCTAACCTTCGATATGTAGGTAGAGTCATGTTCTTTGGCCTCAAACCACTTTGTAGGGTAGCCAAACTACAAACCTACCTACGGTCCGTAATTCAACCCACGGGTCATTGTTGGCCTGCTTGGCTGGCACCTGCAATAGCTGTAAAGTTGTAATTTTGGCCTTTTTGAATACAGAGTGTTACAATAAACCTTGTTCTCTAAATACCAAGTTTGTTGATGAGTCCTCAGATTGGAATCATTTAGGGCTCTATTTTAATAAAAATAGTGTCCTCAAATGAGTATTTTCTCTTAATATCTGATGAAAACTCTCAAGTTTCAGGTATTTGAAGTTTTAATAAAATCATGGACACTTAGGCGAAAAAAGGAACAAAAAGATTGAAGAGAACGAAGAAACTGAAGCCTGAGCATCGCCAAGCACACATGGTGAATCGCCCAATAGACATACTTCCACTACAAGAAAAACAGTCACTAGGGACGAGAAAACTAGTCCCTAAAAGTGTGATTCTGGTCCCTGTAAGTCAATAACGACCATAAAAATCTGGTCTCCACTGGTCGCAATAGGCTCTGTCGCTAAAGGAAATTAGCGACGGGATCAAGTCCCCTGTCCTTAAAGATTTTTCGCGACAGGTGTATTTTGTGGTCCCTAAAGGTGTTTTAGGGACGAAATATCTTGTCTCTAAAAGAGTTTCATCCGGTCCCTAAATTATAGCTTAAGTGGGCCTATAACATTTAGCTACCAGTGTTACTTGTCCTTAAAAAGACTTTCCTGCCATACTTTTTTCTTCAAATTATACAGTTTGTTATATAGAAAGTCACATGCACATAAGAAAAAGCAATAAAAAAGATCACATTTCTTATACAATTTATACATATACATATAAAAAATAGTATTAAATCACAAAAAATATATGAAGATCACACTAGTAACTGTGTAACCAAAATACACATGTAATGGTAATGGTATTGTTTATACAACCATGGTACTTTTTTCTCTAGAAAAAAAAATCTTTCCTAACAATCCTAGAAAAATGATGGCGAATTCTCGAGTTGTATGAAGTCTTCAAAATTTGTATCTAGACTCCACTCTTCAAACCTGTAAAACAATAAAACGTATATTTTCTTTATAAAATTGTAAAGATTAGATTAAGTATATGAATGATAATAATAAGAGTAACACCTAAATAATGGATACTTTCATCTCCTTTAGAGCTTGTCATTTTTAAATATAGTTCAAGTACAAATAAATGTAAAATCATGTATCCTTATGAAATACATTGTCAAAGTAGCAATACTTTCACAAGTTCTAATAATGTGAATTCATTTAACCACTTTGCAACTAACCAAATGCAGTATAGATCTTGACAACCATTTTATACTCAATAAATAAAATATAAGCCAAACGCATACTAAATACAATAGTTATCTAATGTTAATCAGTCTCCATATGTCTCTCTTCAACAACAACATACCCAGTGTGAGCCCACGAGTTGGGTTTGAAGAGGGTAAGATGTACGCAAACCTTATTCCTACCTTTCCAACTTAGAGAGGTTATTACCAATAAACGATCAACTCAAAAGGAAGACATCCAAATCACGAGTACATATGTTACTCCATATAAATAGCTGATTTTTGGATACATAAGGAAATAAGAGTCGGTAAATTATTGAACTGGCAACAAATATACAACTAATAATACTCTCTCTCAATCCCTCACTAGTTGGGGACAACACTATATGAATCCCTTTTATCACTCCGCCATATTTTGTCCAGTCTCTATCACTACTCAACACTTCATCATAAAAGTTATCTAGTTTTCACACATCTTTATACGTACATACAAATTGAGCTAGCAATGAATCTTAAGAAATCTCATCACCTAACTCTAAATTAGTAAAATAGCATCACTAACATTTTCTCCAAAACAGAGAAAACATAACATACAAATCTAAATAAAAACTTAAATCAACTAGACAATGCATTTGGAAGAAAAGATTAAAAAAGCTTCAAAGGAACCAAAAGCTTATCGATGGACATCAATTCAGCTGGTCGGATAGTGCATTTCCCTCTTTTCTTCAATGTCACGGCTAACTAGAAAGGCACTTGTGCAGCTATTTCTGGACGAAGGTCCAAAACCTCCAAATACTCTATTCAAATAAAATAATTGGTGTCTACAACTAACATCATTCTTCACCTAAGATATTCAATGGAAATTGTTCCTTAAGAAGCGTTTATTTTAAAAAATCAACGTAGATGCTGAGAATTATTAGATAAAGTAATGTTTATTCACATACTACTCATATCAATAGTCCCTCAAATGCTTGACTATAAAAGAAGATGTCATGAAAGTTTCATTCACCATCCATCAAATGATCATAGTAGATAACTTGTTAATTGGAAAATGGGATTAGGCTAAATGTGTGAAAATTATATTTGTCTATAAGATATTTCAATGATGAATCATGAAAATCAGAATAACCAATAAACAACATTTACCCATGATAGATCTGCAAAAATGATGAGAAACATTATGTTTCTATGATGGAAGGACTTCAACAGATATCCATGTTCAACGATCAAGGTGAACAAGAATTTGAAGATAACAACAACTTCTTGTTATTCACATTTGAATAAAACAGATCTGCTAAACCTAAGAGCATAAAATTAAAATGACACTTCAAAGTTCACACAAAAAAAATTAAAATTAAGAGTTGAGAATCTAATAATCTAACCATCAGTTTTAACAAGCCACCTGTGTTATATCCCTTTAGCCGATATCAAGGGCATGTTTCTACCAATAATGGATCTGATACTTTGGCAGGTCATGCTTTAGAGATTTAATTGGTTGTCTTTGAATCAAGGCGACACAAAAAGTTGATAATTGTGAATTCATCTTTCTATAAATATTACTTATCAATTAGGGAAATACAATGGTAATAAAAATAAAAAGTAAATACACAAATTAGAACTAATGTTCAAATATCGAATTGGCTAGACAAATCTCAAATTTCTTACTTACAGGTCTAGAGATCAAACGAACTTACTACTGCTATTGAGGTCAACATACTCTGTATCTCCTAATGTGGCGAGCAGAAGCATAATATCACCTTAGAAGGCACTACAGTGCAAATCCCATACTTCACCTGCCAAGACAAGCAAAGTTAGTGGAAACCATTCCATAAAGGTCATTTAAAGAAAGATTATGAGACACCAAGTACTTTAAACTAGTCAGTACAGAGGGTATAAATCAACTAAACATCGAGAAAGTTAAAAAAATTCCAATGATATATTAAACCCAACTTCATCAGTAATTTTTCTATGTCACTGGTTGCTTGCAACTGACTACTTCTTTAGCATATTTAAGGCCAGAAATAGCTGAAAAATTCAATGCTCCAACCAAACCTACATCATCTAGTTCAATAGAAGTAACATGACCATCACTGCAATTGATATTGTACCAGTTTTGAGAGCAGCCATAAGGTTCCAATGACATATAATTCCACAAAAATAGAACTTCCCAGAAGGGACATTCAGAATTCCTTTCTTAAGATCAAAAACATCATTCAAATATAAGATCCATTTAGCTAATTCAACTAAAATAAAAGCAGCAAACAATGACAGAGTACATTTCCTCCTCTTATTTGCCCCCCAATGAAAAAATAGTGTTAAATTAAAATGCTGAAGTAAAAAGCTTAAAGTAGAATTTAGACAAGCTACAATAGTCAGAATGCACAAAGAAAGTAGACAAAAGCTAAGAAGTGTAAAAGCTAAGAATCTTTGCACCAAGTAAAATTTTCATTAATAGAGACAATCCAAATAACAAAGTCATCTTTTGACACCAAGTAATTTTTAATCATATCAATCTGAACTGCAACAAAGCTCAGAACATGGTGAGACAGCTTCATCAAGTACTCCAAATTACTCATTTACAGGTTCTCAGAAAATACTTTTCTTTTCTAACACAACACATCATGTTGGGTCAATTTTTTTTTCTTTTTTTGTTGCTCTTTTCAACACTAGATTAATAAAAATGCAAAACCTTTTTTAAGTGTTACAACTATTTTAATCAACTTCTACAATTTTGTTTCTCTGTTTCAAGGATGTTCATACACAGTCAAAAAACATTAGTGATTGACGTTACATTCAAAGGGACCTATCATAGGAGAAAAATATATGTTCCCTTCATTTATTTAGAACAAAACTAAAGGGTGATATTTCCATTCTCTCATCCTCCTTACTCTCCCAGCACTAGCTACAAACCAAATCCTGCCCGTCATCCTCACATCAATCCCAATACTCCCACTTTAAGCCCTCACTCTACAACAATCAACCTTCAGTATAATCAGTACAAAATATTACTATTTTGAAATATAAAAAAAGAAGAAAAACGACAAACCTATTCAGATTGACAACTCTCGTCATTGCCCGTTTATGAGACTTCAGCCTTTTGGAGAGAAATTTGGAAGAGTTTATTGTTAGAAATTAACATGCTTTGGGAGAGAAATTTTACATACAGAGGATAGGGTTTCAATTTGGGGGAAATATTGAAGAGAAAGAGCAAAAGGGCCTTGATGGGATTAAAAAGTGAGTAGAATATTTTACATCACTCCCGCTAAGCGTAGCTTTTAGGACGAGATATCAAATTATATTTTGGCCCTTTATTAATTTAGAAAATAAAAATGACAATTATGGACCGAAAGAAAATGTTGTCCCTATAAGTGTACATTTAGGGACGAGATTTGTACCTTGTCATTAAATGTTGGTCCCTAGTAAGTCTTTTTCTTGTAGTGTTCGCCCTTTGTTCCAGTACGCGAAGCCCTTAAGGAAGAGGATAAAAAAAGTGATGAAAGGAGCAGTCGGCGTATCACCGATCAGTTCCACGAAGTAGAAATATACCGCCCAATGGTCCAGGAGGCAAAGATGTAGTAGGCAAGCACAGAAGGGCGACGAACCAGACGATGGGCGAATCTCCAAGTCGATCGGCGATTCCCACTTACCTCGCCGAACGATCCGCCGCAACACTATTTTCTGAAACTATAAATACTAGCTCTTTATTAGTTTTAAGAGGGTTCGAACATTTTTATAATTTTTACTATTAGAATATTAGTTTTTTTTTGGTATTTTCTCTCAAGTTTGGAGAGGGTTTTTGGGAGACTTGAAAAGAGAAGGAGTCATCTTCCCCAAATTGGAAGTGAGTCTTCTCCATTCTTCTTCCTTTGCTTATATTAACATTTGATTTCTTATACCTATTTGATATCTCTATCATTTTAGGTATAATTTCTTATTTCTTGATGTGTGGCTAAAAACCCCATTCTTGGTGTGTGATTTAGCAAATATGTGTTGATATCATTGTTGGGTTTTTCTTGCTGATAGGTTAGATGTATTTTAATGGTGATTTCACCTAGTGGTTGTAGTTTAATTTAATGGGTTTGTAGTTCCAAATACAAAACCACCCATGTATTTTTGGCTTGCTCAAGAGAGAGGTCGCGAAACTAAGACCGCTAGATTGATGACCTAAAGAGCGGGATGACATGAGGTTCAGCCCGAGAGGGTGAGCCCTAGTCACATATTCCTAACACTCATCTCAAGAGAATGAGTGGGTTAAGGTATAGGCTGGACTTCATGCGGCAAGTGGGTGTCTGAGACCAACCCATTTGAAACGGGGTAAGTTACCCGAGAGGGAACTTATTTCCATTTAAAGCTTAGCCTAGTCAATAATATCTTGCTAATTTACTATCAAAAGCATGTACCCAATGATTTATATTAATATATATTGCGGTTACACCCCAAGAACTTGTCCCCATACTTGATTTTCCTGTTATTTTTGTTATTTTTACTACTTGTGACAAAACCCCCATTTGATATTTGACACCTTTGTGTCACTTCTTTTAATCTACAATGTTTTTAATCGTTAATGTCTTTAGCTACGACTAGTTAGAACTTAATTTGATTTTTCTATTAATTCTCAAAAACCACTCCCTTGGGACACTACCCCAACCCTTGGTTGGGTTACTATATTATCGACGATCGTAGACACTTGTACCGTAGGTTAGTGTCGTTGGTCACGATAATCACCAATATGGCACCATTGTTGGGGAGTGGTGTCATTTGAAAATATAGTTAACTAGAGCTTTTTGTTCTTTTTAGTGTAGTTTTACTAATTTTATTGTTAGATTTGTTTTTCATTTTAGTTATGTGTGTGTGCAGGTACCTTAGCATTGCTAAGGGAAGGGGTGGCAAGTCGATTGAGATAAATCAAGGAGTCGAGGGTGACTCCAAGTTAAAGGCGCTGGTATCTCAACTGAACGACTTGGCCACCAAAACAAAGGAGGTGGAAAACCAGTACAAACTCCAAGGGAGACAGTCTCTTCCTCATGAGCAAGAAAGCTCTAGGAGTGATGAGAAAAATCGTATCGATGATACGTTATTGATCATTCTCCAAAAGCATCATGAATAAGATAGAATGCTAGAGGCTATGAAGGAGAGCATGGAGGTGTTGAATCTAATGATTAGTTCTCACTCGAGATCAATCAAGGTGATTGAAGACCTATTGGACCACGCACTGCCGCATCTCTGCCCTAGCAGCGAATGAGGGTTGCCTAATGGCGTTAGGTCAAACACCAATAATGAAGCTTGACTGATAGCTCACGTCGAGCCACTATGTTAAATAAGGCGCTTCTTGAAAGGCAAGCCGAGGTCGTAAAAATTTAGGATTTTACTTTTATAAATAATGGTGTGTTGATGTTGCAGATAAACCGAGGAAAGTGTGGAAAATCTCAAGTTGGCGAGCAGAAAGTCCATTCTGCGAGTCGCTAAACAGGTCGGCGAGCCCGACTGGATCCGCTGTTTGGCTCAATACAAAAGTTGTACAGAGCCTATAAAACTCGGCGAACTCAAAAAGCAGCTCGGTGCATCGCCAACCTGCTTGGCGATCTTGATGCAGACCGTTGATCTCACCCCCAGAAAATTGAAGATTTTGTAGAAATGGCGGGATAAATGACCACTCAGCGGACCGCTGAGTGGGTCGGCGAGTTGACTAACATCGTCGAATGGACAAGAACTGAACGACTATAAAGTGCCAAAAATCTCAAAATTTTTAAATTTTCCAACTCTCCCTCCTTTTAAACTTCTCAACTTCACATCAATGTAATATTTTCTAGATTATTGCTTGCCTTTAGTATTGTAGTCGATAATTAGTGCTTGGGGTTGGATTCCTTTGCTGCTAAACATTTCAAAAACAATTTGATCGGCATTAAAGGTTAGTCTCTAAAACCCTGAATTTATTTATTTTAAAAAAGCTTTTGAACTCTTTTGCAATTGTAGTATCAGGTTGACGTGTGTTGGGTCTCTATGATAGTCATAGGTTGTCGTGATGCTTTTTTCAAGTCGAAACCTTTGCCTAAATTATCTCAATAATCAAACGCTTTAGTGCTTATGTTATGATTTTCAATGAACTCGAAATGGGTGTTGCATACTCGTTGTTAGGTTGATTGGGTAAAGTCTAAGTTTCCCATATTTGTGCTAAATAACAAAAATTTCTCAATGAGGGAGTGGGTGACAACATTCTTAAGGATAATCATAGTTAAATGGCCAAAGTTGGCAAAATCGGAAGAAGTCTGAGTAGTCCGGGGTGATGGGAAGTATGGGTTTTGTGTAAATTTCGTGTATGCATGCTTTGATTGCGTTATCAAGGTTGCGGGGTTGAATTTGTAAGAAATGAGTTGAAAATAGACACGTTGGGTAGTTTGGCGAGCTAAATCGAGCTTGCCGAACTGCTCGGTGGTTCGCCTAACGTCCTCATTTCTCCTTTAATTGAATGTTGCATGTATTGATTGATCTGTTACTTTCGGCGGTAAGTCTGATGTCGCCAAGCACACTCAACGACTCTTTGAAAGCCTCCTTATCTACCCCTTTCTCTGCACTTTTGTACCATATATGCATCATTTTCAGTGAAGCACTTAAATGGATGTGCAGTTCACCAACTATTTTGGTGAAGCAATTCTACACCCAGGACTCCCCTGCCCCTGTTTAAATATTGTCTAACTTTGGCTCGAAGTCTTTTACAGAAATGGCTAGACCAAAGGTCGTAGGGAGAGATATGCTACCCCGACATATAAGAGCAAGAGATTTCAAAAGAGACGAAAAGATAGTAGAATTGGGAAAAGAGAGAAAAGAAAGTAAGAAAGCAAGCTCCAGCAAAAGGGTCCCCATTGATCCCACTATTCCTTCGTGGAAATGCGGAGTCTACACGACTATAAACTCCTTTTTGGAAAGCCATGACGGGGACATAATGGTTGTTTCTAACATCGTTACAAAAGCTAAGGCAAATGACCATAATGAGAACCACAATGACAACCTGGGGACCATTGTCGAATTTCAGGCTAATGCATCGGGCAACAATACCCCGACAGATGGAGCAAACGTGTAGACAGGATCCCCTCTTTACCTCTTTCTCTGTTCTTTCTTTACTTTAACTGTTGGATACTTATAAATTACATTTGAGGACAAACGCCTTTTATTGTGGTGGGATGATGCTCACCTTTGTTCGCTTGTTATGGATATTTGTGTTTTTGTGTACATTTGGGTTGTCTGTTCCTTTTAATTTTAGCTTATACTGCTTTTCGTGGATACTTGAGTTTATGGCTCCTTTATGTTTTTAATTTGCAAAAAGATTTTGACCAAACCGAATTTTTTTTATTTTTCAAAAATTTCCGCCACCTCTTGTGTTGAAAGTGGTTGTTCTCGTACAAATTCGAGTCTCGGTTTTTGTCTAATACCGATTACTTGAATAGTGTTCTCAATCGAACAAACATGAATGCGCGGCTACAACGAGATCAAACGAATTTGCATAAATAATATGTGAACTTTTGCATCTCGTTGTGATTATCCATGTATCAAATTGATTCGCGTGTGATGACCATTGCACACTAACAAAAGTGTGTAGTCTTGTTTGACTTTAGTGTCAATGCCTTGTGTGATGAGCTTATTTTGAACCATGCATGAATACACTTAGAATTTGTCCCGTTAGTCTGATTGATTAAGTATGACTTGCTCTTGAGATGATCTTAGGCAACTTTTGAAGAGTGTGAGCCAATTTGACATATACTTCTTTTGTGGCCTACCCTATGAACCTCTCTTGAGCACCCTTTGAGCCTATCCTTCTTTGGAAGAAACTTGATGAAAACTTAGACCTCTTTTCATCCATTACGTAGAATCCTCTTGAGATATGTTTAAGTGAATAGCCAACCTAGGCCAAAAGCCTAAGTTGGGGGTGTGGTTAAAAAGAAAAGGAAGAAATCAAGAAGTGCAAGAAGAAGTCTCTCTTAACCCATGGTATTGCAAAACAAAATGGAAACCCTCCATATAAAAAAAAAGAAAAAGAAAGAGAAAACAAAACATATTAAAAAGAAATCTGTGAAATAAAGTGCGAAAGAGATTGGGTTTCCAAGCAATCCATGGGAAATGAATAATAAGATGACTATAAAGCACTAGAAGAAAAATTGATGAAGGAAGAAAAGAAGGATGTGTTGAGAGCACCACATCTCATGAGGATGAAAGTCACTGAGCCTAAATGACCATACATTTGCACTCAACCCCATTACAAGCCTTGTAAAGACCTTTTTGATCTTGGGTGAGCCGAACCGAAGGTTGATTAGACAATAAGGGCAAACCTATGGGTGAAAGCATGCATTTTGTTCCTCTTTTTGAGTGTTAGCGTTGCATCTAATTCCTGAGCTTTAAATGATTAGACCTTTGTGTGTGATTATGGAATCATCATTTGTATGAGAGCATTCAAATGCTTTTGTTAAGCTTGAACTTGCATTAGTAGCAAGTATTGTGAGCTTGAGAATCTTTGATAATGGTGTGTCATAACTTGAATCTTTGAGTACACAATTGATCTTTGCATGAGTAGTTTGAGTCTTGTTCTGTATATTCATGGTTGAGTCTTGTGTAGCACTGTTTGAGACATCTTATTTGAATGGCTGAACTTGAGTTTTACTTGAGGACAAGCAAAAGTTTAAGTTGGGGGTGTTGATGAGTCCTCATATAGGACTCGTTTAGGGCTTTATTTTAATAGAAATAATGTCCTCAAATGCGTATTTTCTCTCAATATCTGATGAAAACTCTCAAGTTTAAGGTTTTTGATGTTTTAATGGAATCATGGACACTTAATTAGGCGCAAAAAGGAACAAAAAGACTGAAGAGAACGAAGAAACTGAAGCCTGAGCATCACCAAGCACACTTGGCGAATCGCCGACTGGACATACTTCGCCCCTTGTTCCAGTACGCGAAGCCCTGAAGGAAGAGGATAAAAAAGGCGATGAAAGGAGCATTTGGCGTATCGCCGATCAGTTCCGTGAAGTAGAAATATACCACCCAATGGTCCAGGATGCAAAGATACTGTAGGCAAGCACAGATGGGCGATGAACCAGACGATGGGCGAATCACCGAGTGGATCGGCGATTCCCACTTACCTCGTCGAACGATCCGCCACAACACTATTTTCTGAAACTATAAATACTAGCTCTTTATTAGTTTTAAGTGGATCCGAACATTGTTATAATTTTAACTCTCAGAATATTTGTTTTTTTTTTTATTTTCTCTCAAGTTTGGGGAGCTTTTGGGAGACTTAAAGAGAGAAAAAGTTCATCTTCCCCAAATTGGAAATGGGTCTTCTCCATTTTTCTTCCTTTGCTTGTATTAAGGTTTAATTTCTTATACCCATTTGACTTCTCTATCATTTTACGTATAATTTCTTATTTCTTGATGTGTGGCTAAAATCCCCCATTCTTGGGGTGTGATTTAGCAAATATGTGTTGATATCATTCTTGGGTTTTGCTTGTTGATAGGTTAGATGTATTTTGATGGTGATTTCAACTAGTAGTTGTGGTTTAATTTAATAGGTTAGTAGCTGTAAATACAAAGCCGCCCATGTGTTTTTGGCTTGCTCGAGAGAGAGGTCGCGAAACTAAGACCGCTAGACTAATGGCCTAAGGAGTGGGTCGACATGAGGTTTAGCCCGAGAGGGTGAGCCCTAGTCCCATATCCTAATACTTAGCTTGAGAGAGTGAGTGGGGTAAGGCGTAGGCTGGCCTTCATGCGGCAAATGGGTGTTTGAAATATGGTAAGTTGCTCGAGAGGGAACTTATTTCCATCTAAAGCTTAGCCTAGTCACTATTATCTTGCAAATTTCCTATCGAAAGCATGTACGGATGTACCCAACGATTTATATCAATATATATTGCTGTCACACCCCTAGAACCTGTCCCCATACTTGATTTTCTTGTTGTTTTTACTACTTGTGACAAAACCTCCATTTGATAATTAACACCTTTGTGTCACCCCTTTTAATCTACAATGTTTTTTAATCGTTAATGTCTTTAGCTATGACTAGTTAGAACTTAATTTTATTTTTCTATTAAATCTCAAAAACCACTCCCTTGGAACACGACCCCAACCCTTGGTTGGGTTACTCAAAGTAAACTCTAGCGTAACATATCATAGAGAATCCTGAGGGGACCTATACAAGCCACTTAGCATACATCATACAAGATGACAGAAGTAAAAAGTTCAGAATATAACATTTTATACAAAGGAGTTTCATAATAAGTGGAAGTCTAAACATAAGTCTCAAAGTCATCTAAAAAGTGTAAATGCATCAATTAGCCACAAGTATGGGGAATAGGAGTGTCAGACCCTACATTAGTAAAATAATGTTGGTAGAAGTATGCATTAGTACATTAAATGTACCAAATATGCTAGCGATGCATAAGAGCTATAAAATCATGCAAAAAGGACTTTATATGACATGTAATGACCAAACAAAATCATAAAATAACATGTTAGAAATCATAAGTCATATCATGGTTAATGCAAGCTAAACCTCTTATAAAACACATGTGAGATAATTTAGAAAGTAAACTTAGTTCAACATTGTGGGAAGTTTGCCTTTAATAGACATAGACCATTTGAGCTATAACATGACATCCACTGCTTATACCACACGGAAAAAATATGTCCTTACTTCACAAGGTAAGAACCATAAACTTCTGCTAAAGTGGATCCACTAGTTAATGTCTATCTAAGACAAATCTATGGTGGCACATAGTTATGAGACATGGGTAATCGCCGCAAGGTCAACTCGGTTCTAAGCATAAATCCCATCAAATAGTTATTAATCTTCAGTTGTCTTATTATCCATGGAAAGGCACAATTAGTAACCAATCCAAGTTAGAGTTCATTCAGAATGACTTCTTAATCTTGATTCAACCTAGGTAAGAAAACCTTTAATAATTTATGTGATAAATCCTTTCACAATCATGTTCTTAGTAGTATATGAGAGATCATTTCACAACAACAACAACAATAGCAATGCTTTATTCCCAAGGAAACCTTAAATTATTTATCAATTTCATAAAAGGAACATGCATATCTTCATAAATTCACCTTTCATAGGTCATAAGCTTCATCATATAATCATAGTCTAGAAATAATGGATCATGCATGGGTTCATGTAAATTTAACTTAAGAACATGTAATTACTTGAATTCATGTAAAAAAGAAGAAGATAAAAAACAGTCAATTGGATCATAATTAAAAGAACCCATGAAGATTGAATAAAGCACTAACTTCAACTGGAGAATCTAATCTGTAAATTTGAGTAATTTAGGAACCCTATGTAAGAAAGGACTCCATAGGT
Organism: Solanum stenotomum; assembly: GCF_019186545.1. Taxonomy (NCBI): domain Eukaryota; kingdom Viridiplantae; phylum Streptophyta; class Magnoliopsida; order Solanales; family Solanaceae; genus Solanum; species Solanum stenotomum. The sequence continues at coordinate 39,557,010 of NC_064284.1, read as the reverse complement.
GGATACTACCATACCTTGATGTCAAAACCCCACAAAGATTGGAGGATTGGAGACTTGTAATTGAATCCTAGCTCTTCGTCTTCATTACACTTGAGAGAATTTAGGATTATGACTTTGGTCAGTTTTAGGGAATTTGGTGAATGAGTTGAAAATTGGTTAGTTTAGAGATTAAAAACATTATATAGGATTTAGAGCAGAAGGTTAAACGACATAGTTTAGGCATTATTTGATTAGAGAAAAGACCAAAAAGCCCTTAAAATAACTACCTACCACCATCTACAGTTTGGACCTAATGGACCGTACTGGTCAACCGTATAAAGAGATCAGAGACTCTTAATTTGGCCAAAATTCGATAGAACCCATGTACAACTTGTATGTCTTCCTACAAACAAACCATGCTAAGCGTATAAACCAATTTTAAGCTTTAAAATTTCACTAAGCCTGGGGCTAACCTACGAGACCTATCTACAACTCATGCAAAGGTTGACAGATCATCTTGGTGAACTGTAAAAAGGGTACTGGACTTTACTTCAAAAATTTATTTTCCCCAATTCTTACAGTTGCCATCTACGGCCTATAGAAGCTTCTACGGTCCCTAGGTGGGACTCGTAGACATTGACAACAGTCCAAAGACTGCATTTTCCTTCCTTTTCAAATTCGAGGTGTTACAAGTTCCATAACATATCCTAATTATACATGTTTTTTGAATTTGAAACCAATTGCAACTTCTTATTACGGTTATAGTTTGTGTTTAACTTATTTATTATTGATTTATTAATGAGTGTTATCATAACATGATAACAATAACAAAATCATTTTGTATTTTGTTAAATGAATAAAAACCCATACAAATTCAATAAAATGATAAGATCCTATAATTTCAAAATTTATTTCGTTATATTATTTGATAGATAGATATTATTTTTTCAATATTAGACTTTAACAACAAAAATTTTATAATGTAGTGATTCAAAGATTAATTGAAAGATTATTATTTTTAATTAAAATGAAAGACTAAGATTTAGAATTTGAATTTAATAATAAATAGTTTTGGAGGTGATTACAGTTTCTTCTAGGAGTCCTAAAATTTTAAAATATCTCTTTTAATAGTGAATTTTATAATCAAACTCTAAGATAAAAAGAATAATAGAGAAATAAAGGTTTACAATCTAAATTAATACTTACTATTTTAAAGATGGTTATAGCTTACAATTTTAGAATTCAAAGATATTTTCTTAATAATAACTATTAAAATATTATAATTAAACACCAAGAAACATAAAGTCAAAATCCAATAAATATTTTAATTAGTTTTTTTATGGTACAAAAAATTACTTTATCATAAAATACATTAAAGTTTCAAGATACAATGAAAGTTGAATGTCATTAACATTTCATATCACGAAAGCTAAGTAGCAATCCTTTTAAAATTAATTATTTATGAAGTGCGCATGTTGTTGTTGTTTGCATATTCTCATTGTTTGTTAAGACTTCATTTAATTTTATGATTCATAGATGTCTTATAGCATATTTGAATTGGTATTGTATTTCTTTTTTCGTGAAACCTTGAAGTAATCTATTTGGAAGAACTATATGATTTAATATCAAATCTTTAACAAAAAGTATGTGCTATTTTGTATTGATTCAATACTATCAAGTAAGAAATAAAGAAATATTCAATTATCTCCTCGCTAATACCCTTTAAATCATCTTTTGAAACAATTGATAATTATTTAATAGAAAAATAAAAACTTGGAATGTTATATGTGTAATTTAAATCATTAAAATAATTTAAATCAAACACTACATATTTCAGTTAAAATATTAAAATGAGTCTTCTAAAAGGTAAAAGGAAGTGAGCAATATTTTCTGATGATCATTAAACAACTTTTCTTTCTCTCTCTTATTTTTCTAGATATTCTTTTGTAATACTTTTATTTGTAATATTTTGGATATATATTTTCTTAGATATTCTATTTTAATACTTTTTGTAGACAATAAAATCTGCGTCAAAAAAAATAATCAAAAATGGAAAAGTATCACTACAATCTCTATGATACCTTTGAATTCGTCCTTCATATATAAATTCAAGGGCTCTTGAGCTTGATCTTGAATTTTTCTTGAACTTGATCTTGGATACAAGGGCTTTAAAGTTTGTTGTTGAATCTTCAATGAACTTGAAATTTATCTCGATCTTGACTTTTATTTGAATTCAAGGTGTTCGAGCTTGTTCTCGAATCCGATGGTCTTGATCTTGATCATACTTGAACTTGAATGCTTGAATTCTAGAGCTTCTAGCTTATAAAAAAAATTATGGTGTTTGATCCGCGAGCTTTCTCTAGCTTCTTGTTTAGAATTTTCAGTCTCTTTTCTGAATTATGAGGATTCCTATTTATAGTGTTAGAATAGAGTTGTTGTGATAGGAATAGGATTCCCTTCTGTAACACCTCAAATTTGATAAGGGAAACCATTTCCTCCATTAGCCAACTCGGCGAAGTGAAGAGTCATCACGAAGTGACTTGGCGGTTAGCCAAGTGGAACTACCTCACCTATTGGCATATTTCCATGGCCCAAGGTTCTGGAAATTTAGGCAAGCTAGGTCGGGCTCGCCGTTCCACTCAGCGCCTAGCCAAAGTTCCTCCCCCATCGCCAAGTGGTCTACCTCCATGGAGTGGCTTACAGTAAAATTAGGCGAGCCAAGGGCTCACTTGGTGTAACAACCCAGAAAACTAGTTGGTGGAACTAGAGCCTAATGAGTGTGTGAATGAGTTTGATATGGGGTTTGAAGTTTTTAAATAATATCCCTAGCTTAGGTTGAGGGGTTTAGGGGTTAAATGTCAAGGTATGACTCCCCAAGGACCAACCAAGGGTCCTTGAGGAGGATCCTAATGCCTAACCCCCAAAGCTGCCAAAAACCAAAATCTATCAAAATGTTGGGGACCTACGGATTGGACCTATGCCTCGTAGGTCCATCCACGCCTTGTGGACTTTCTCCGTAGGTCAATGGCCTAGATGACAAGCTCCAGACCCAAACCACGACTTGCCAGCACCGCTCGTGGAGCCACCCACGGTCCGTGATTGGGGTTTTGTGAGTCACCATTTGTGTCGCTGTCCAATTCAGCCAAAGGTTAGGGCAACTTAGTAAATTTATTTTGAGGTTAATTAAGTTAGGGGACGGGCTTACGTTGAAAGGAAAGAGGAAGACAATGTGCAACAAGAGATTCCTCTCCAAGCTCTTCTCCAAGCTCCAATTGACCCTATAGGGGAGAATGTCACTCATATGGAGTTTAGGTCAGCTATCCAATTGTTGGCTCAAGCTTTGACGGTGCAAGTCAAGAAAGAGGTTGTAACTCTGGCAAATCCAATAAGGAGGATGGGTGCTTCTAAGGTGAGGGAGTTCTTGGGGTGGTATCCTCTTATGTTTTATGGCTCCATGGTGGGAGACGATCCTCAAGAGTGTGTGAAGGAGGACTCTAAGGTGTTAGACAGTATGAGAGTAACTCTGATAGAGAAGGTGGAGTTAGCTTCTTGTCAACTAAAAGGGGTTGCACAAATATGGTATGATCAATGGAAGGAAACTAGACCGGTAGGATTGGGCCCTATAGAGTGGGAAGGGTTCAAGAGTGCTTTTCTAGATAGGTTCTTCCCTTTAGAAATAAGAGAAGCTTTGGTGCTTGATTTCATCAACCTTAAACAAGGTGATATGAGTGTTAAGGAATATGCATGGAGGTTCACTTAATTGTCTAAGTATGTCCCAATTCTAGTATCCGATCCCAAATCGGGAATGAGTAAGTTTATGTCAGGATTGTCCGATTTAGTGGTAAAAGAATGTCGTATGGCTATGTTTGAGCATACTATGAATGTCCCTCGTCTTGTAGTGTATGCCTTTGAAATTGAGCAAAAGAAACTTGAAGAAAGGTTGAAGGAGAAAAAGATGGTTAGGATGGATGATGAAAATTCTTCTCTTGAGAGGTCCTTTGGACAAGATTCTTCTAAGATTCTCCCAAAGGTTAGTGGGGAGAGGGTGTCTAACCCTAAGTCAAAAAGAGAAAGTAATAGTGAATCGGTGTTACTTAAGCCTACTTACAAAATTTGTGGAAAGAAGCATTATGGTAAGTGTTTAGCTGGTATGGAAGGTTGTTATGGTTGTAGTGGAAGTGACCACAAAATAAGATATTGTCCGGTACTTACCGCTAAGGGAAGAGAGAGGAAGAAAATTAGATCTGATGCTCTTCAAGCTAGAGGTGAAAAAGAGTGCCCTCCTAATGTTTCTCCCAGTATGTATTTCATGCTTATTTCTATTCCGGTAGTACTTGACTTATATGACTTCATAAGTTGGACATGATGAGCTTTTGTGTTAACCTTAGTAGGGTTTGGGTGCACGGTTGATAGACCTCTATTGTTTTTAGAACCCGATAAGGTTATAATGAGTCTTGGTAATGCTTTGGGTTTGTTTGAAAGGAGTAGTATTTGAGGTTTTAGTAAAAGGGGCATACTCCCAAAGGGGAGATCATGTGCTTAGATAGAAAAATTGATTGAGAGTTCTGATATCCTCATCCCTTTCTTCTATTCCTATTCTAGCTTGAGACCAAGAGTTCCTTTTTGGGCTTGTTTTAGAAATTTCCATGATCTCCTTATGATATGCATGTTTTTGAAAGATTTTATTTTGTATAAAATGGGTTTTCATGATTTTCATGTTCCTCATGTTGTTGTGCATTTTAGTATAATGACGGCATATTTGACTTCATGAGATGATGTGATGAACATGCTTTGTTATGCTTTTGATGAAATGGTACATTGGCTCCATATTGTTGTGTTGAGCTTGGTTTTAGTGGGAAAGTGTAATTCCTCCTATGATTATGTGATTGAAGATGTTTAAAAGAGTTGGTATAGACTCACTCCCAAGGGGGGAGATGGTGTGCCTAGCAAGCAATGTTGTTATGTGCTTATGTGTTGCCATGACTTCCTTATATGATGCATGTTTATGAAAACTTGTGTTTTTTTAAAGAAAAATTAGTTATGTGAATTGTTTTTCCTCATGTTGTAGTGCTTTGAGTAAGAGGTGCCTATTGTACTTCCTGAGAAGAATATGTGAGCAAAAATGCTTTTAAGAAATGATTGCATGCTTGAGTTTGGAGTTGAGAAATTCCACCTTGAGTAAAAATGCTTTTAAGAAGTGATTGCATATGAGCTCCATGAGAGTATGTTGACCATATTATGACTAGGAGATAGTAATTCTTCCTTGAACCTGACTAGTTATGAGAATCTCATGCATAAATGGGATGTTAGATGTAATTCAAACTTCCTTGTGTTTCATTGAGTATACTGAGATGGAGTGATGTTTCCTGCTAGTTTATGTGCATTTTGATGTTTCATGCATGATGGGCTGCTAGTCTTGATTCTTTTGTTCCATGAATGTTTAAAGTGTCATTCGAGGACGAATATTCCTAAGGGAGAGATAATGTAACAACCCGAAAAACTAGTAGGTGGAACTAGAACCTAATAAGTGTGTGCTTGAGTTTGATATGGGGTTTCAAGCTGTTAAATGATGTCCCGAGCTTAGGTTGAGGGGTTTAGGGGTTAAACGTCAAGGTACGACTCCCCAAGGGTCCTTGAGAAGGACCCTAAAGCCTAACCCCCAAAGTTGCCAAAAACCAAAATCTGTCAAAAAGTTGGGGACCTTTAGATCTACTCCCCGTAGGTCCATCCACGCCTCGAGAACTTGCTCCATAGGTCAAGGGCCTAGATGACAAGCTCCAGAACCAAATAACGACTTGCCAGCATAGCTCGTGAACCCACCCACAGTCCATGGGTGGGGTTTCGTGAGTCACCACCTGTGTTGTTGTCCAATTCATCCAAAGGTAAGGGCAACTTAGTAAATTCCTTTTAAGGTTAGTTTAGTTAGGGGACGGTTATTATTGATTAATTAAAGTATTTTAAGGCTTTTAAAAGTATTAAAACACCTTTTTCAATTAATTATTCCCAAACACTCAAATTAGAAACTACCTCTCTTCCAAATATTCTCTCATTAGAAACCACCATTGGAGAAGAAGGACTCAAGCTTTGAAGCTCAAGATCTGACCTTCCTCACTCAATTTTCGTGGAGTTTCTTCCCTAAAGGTATGGTAGTCTTCATCCTTGATTAAGTTGCATTAAAGGAGCCCTTTCAAAAGATGATTTCAAGTTTCCAAAATCCCCCAAATAGCGAGGGCTTCAACTCAACCCCATGGATTCCTTTCAAGGTTGCTTTTAAAGGTTGAATTATGTTTGTTGATGAATGTATTACTGATTTTATATGATTTTAACTCGAATCCCTCAAGAATCCATGAGTTCCCCAATCCTAGTTATGGTCCTTCTTTACAGTATGAATGTAGTTGCAAGTTGGTCCAATTGATTGGATGTGAGTAGATTATGTTGTGATTGCATGAATCTAGTATGATTCTACATGTATACTTGATTAACCTAAGATTCTAGGGTGAAATTGATGTGGCCTAGGACTATGTCATGAAAGAGGCAAATTGAGGGTTTAGATGTGACCTTCTAAGATTGATGAACTTCTTGATGAATTGCCTTAGATTAGATCCCCTAGACATGAATTGCTTATAAGTAAATCTTGTAGACATGAACTAACTTGATTAGGTCTTATATGATGGATCATGGTTGAAGTAGCATCGAGATTTAGTTTACTTGATGTTATATGTCTATAATTGAGTAAGAATGAAGCATGTGGTTAGTTTACATTGAGAGTTAGGTTTACATGATGACCATGTGAAGTGTTGCTTAAGATTAATGCTCATAATATGAAGATGACTCCTAGGGCTTTAATGGTAAAAGCTAATATGAATAAGTTAAGGATGTTAAGGCTTAAAGAGGGAAGCAATTATGTATGTTGAATTGTATATGGCATTATTGTGAAAGGACTTCATACACATGATCTATTATATGAGTATATAAGTGTATACATGTAATAAATGTTGTAATTGAGTTATGACTATATTTATGTCTCATGGGGTGAATGTTAGATGTGTTGACTTAGCATGATCCTTAAATGCAATATATGAGGGGTATGCATGATTACGATGTTATGTGCATGTTTTATGAACACTTAGAGAGTTAAGTGTCTATGATGATAATATTGTTATTGTGTCATTGAAAGGACAATCACACACAAACCATCCCCTCCTCATGCATGAACATGACTATGATGTGACTAAGGTGTTGTTGAAAGGATAATTCTCAAATGCACCCTTACACATGACTATGTATGATATGTTATGACTATGGTAGTATTGTTGTGTTGAATTAAAGGCTATCCTCATGAAACATTATGAATAGAATGTGAAAGGTTTACTCACATATTGATGATTCTAAGGTTAAAAGGACATTCTCACCTAATGAATCTGTGAGCTATTATGATGTTATGTTGGTTTGAGTGCCTAGTGCATTCTTTCATGAACATGAACTTAAGCAAAGACTTAATATGAATTTAAAGGGAATTATGCTTAGCACTGAGTGGATATGAGTATGAGATGGGTTCCTTCACACTAGTAGTTGGGTTCCCAATATGGTTATCTCATGAGATGGAAACCTCCACGTTAGTAGTCCGGGTTTCTAGTAGCAATCTCCTTATCCCATAACTATGTGCCCACATAGGTCTTTAGCTAGTGGATCCACCTAAAATCTAAAATAAATGTTCTACCTTAGGCAAGTAGGGCACCTTTTTTTGGTGTCGGGGTAGAACACCGGATTCCATGTAGCTCACATGGTCTGTGTCGGTTAAGGCTATTTCCCTATATGATAAGAATATGAATTATGATAAGAACATGAGTTGTGTATTATGGTTCCTCAAGAGGTTCTACTTAGTTTGAGTAGGGGTATGGGACATTACTTATACATTGCACAAGTAGACTTTGAGAGTGGGCATGGTATGTCTCTTTTATGATATGATGATTATGAGTTGAAGGTATGCTTTATATGAATTATGAACATGAACTATACTTATGACTTCTTAATTAGCTTTACTTAGTGTGAGTGGAGGTATGGGACTTCACTTATACATGGCACAGGTAGACATATAAAGGGGGGTTATAGTGCGGGTTCCTTATGCTATAAAGATATATGAACTTATGTTATGCATGATCATGGTGGCCTAGAAGTGATACTTAGTGTAGATAGGATTATGGGGTCCTATTTATGCATTGTACAAGTATGGCTTAGGGTTTCTTATGTGATAGTTCTATTATGATGATATGATCTTGGTATTTAATCATGTATGTGAACTATGCCTTGTGAAGATTGGAGTATGCATTATGTTGTGTTGGAGACTATGCTTGTGATTATGATGATATCCTTTATGCTATGATGAATTGTGCATGGTTTGTCTTATGAGCTACATTCTCCAACTATTTCAAAGATGATGTTCAAAAGTGGCATATAGCATGGTTTCAAATAAAATGTCCCTTTTATGCATGTTTTAAGGATATTTATGCATGGCTTCCATACTTGGTACATTTTTGTGCTAACCTATATTTCTACATTTTCTATAAGTGTAGGGATTGGAGATATCGGATTCTACCCTCGTAGCTAGGACTATAGTAGATCAAGAAGAAGAAGATTGGTGAGTCCTCATAGTATTCGAGGGCTTGACCATATGTCATTTATGTCTTTCTTTTGTGTTTTAGACTTATGTAAGGGCTATGTCCCTAAGATTGTATTCAATAATTTTAATCCAAGTATTATAGATGGTTTAAGACATGGTGCTATAGACTCTCTCATTTTATATAAGACTTTGATTGTAAAGAAAAGTTGTAAATTTTCTGCATTTTTTCCTATGCTCTTATGTTATGATATGTTATGAGGATTTTCGGAGTCTTGTACGTCGTTGCACGTCTAGGGGGTAGCCTTGGATCGTGACACTTGGCGATTCGCCAAGTGCGCCGAGCCCTTCGGCAAGCCTCAACGAGCAGGGTTTGTGGTTTTTAGTCAGGGTCTTTTTTGGATCTTTTCAGATTTATTTTAATTCTCTACTATGTCATTTTACCTAAGCCTAGGACCACTATATAAGCATTTTACTCCCAAATTTCCCCAACTTAAATCATTCTTCTAAGAACCTAAAAGAAGAACAAAGCTTCCTCCCCAAAATATTTCTCTCTCTAGAAGAAGAAGAAGAAGAAGAAGAAAGGGTTGAAGCTAGGATCAAGGTTAAGTCTCCAATCCTCAAGGAGTTGTGGTCTTTGTTAGTATGGTATGATGGATTTTTGTCCATGGATTCCATTCATTCATGGAGCCCCCAAGATTCCCCAATTTAAGTTAGGGTTTCTTCTAAGGTTGTGGGTCTTGATGAATGTTGATCCAAATGAGTGGATTGTGATTTTTTATGATTGAATTGATAGGATTACATGTTTTTAGGGTGAAATTACATGTACCCATGCTTAACCCATGCTTAACCCATGCTTCTAAGATAGAATTGATATAATTGGGTTTGATGCCATGAAAGGAGAATTATTGGGGTATTCTTTTAGGATTGATGAGATACATTAGAATTGAAGCCTATATGATGATTTATAATTAAAATTTCTTTGGGATTGAGGCTTATGAGATAATTATGAGATGTAGTACTTTCATAGTAAAGCTTGTCGATAATTGATGTAGTTGTTGTGGAAGGGATAGTTCCCACATAAGTTGCTGAAGTATGAACATATGAATGTAAAAGGCTTTCTCACATTAAATGATTCTAGGTTAAAAAGTATGTCTCACCTAAAATGAATCCAAGTTGAAAGATTATGAAATAAATGAGGCAAAAGGTGATCACCCTAGACTTCCACATGAGAAGGATATCAGGTGATCTCCCATATTCCTAATTTAGAAAAACATGAGGTGATTACCCATGTCATATGATGATGAATATGAGGCGACTACCCTTATTCCATGATTTCAAAGTAGCAAGGCAGGAGGTGACTACCCATTAGCCTTTATGTAAGGCAATAGGCGACTACTCATTAGCCTTTATAGCAAGGACATGGAGGTGAATACCCATAATCCCATAATAAAATATGTGGAGGCGAATACCCGTATCTTATAAATAAAATGATGTGGAGGCGAATACCCATGTCATATGGTGTTGGTCATGGAGGCTAATACCTATGATCCCATAATATGGACATGGAGGTGAGTACCCATGACCATATAGGTTAGGCAAGAGGCGACTACCCATTACTGTTTATGTAATGCAAGAGGCGACTACACATTAGCCTTTATAGGAAGGCAAGGAGGTGATTTCCCCATGTCTATAAAAGATAAACTAAAGATAAGAATGATAGGTGATGAGCTTGGATGATTTCTAAGTCTACCTTCTATGATGAGTAAGACTAGTGGAGGATTATCCATGACTTGGATAAGTATGCTTTGAGGTTACTTTATGAAGTATTCCTTTTATTTTATGATGATCTAGTATATGTGTTGATTATGCGTTATGTCTTATGTTGACTAACGCCTATGTTTATAATGATGTTTATGTAAGCTATCATATTTAGTACATGTTTGTACTAACGCATACTCTTGCCTACATTTCTTATCCAAATGTAGGGTCCGGCGATATTGACTTTATACCCATGGCTAGGATCATAATAAAACGATATTTGAAGATTGGTGAGTCCTTATAGCATTCGAGGATTTTACCAGCATTTTCCTTATGTATTTCATTTTATGTTTTGAACACTATTGTATGGGATGTGTCCCAATGATTCTATTGTTTTAGATGGTTTGAGACAAAGGGGATTAGACTTCCGCCATGTTTTTTAAAGACTTTGATTGTGTTTGAAATGTTTTAGATTTCTGCCAATTTCTATTATCTTATGTTATGAATGCTAAGTGGATTATATGAGTCCTCTCGGGGTCTTGTATGCCATGTTACATCTAGGTTGTACCTCTGGGTCTTGACAAACTTGGTAATCAGAGAACATGGTTTAGAATGGTTCTAGGATGTCTCAAAACCACGTAAAGTAGAGTCTTGTTCATAAGTTTGAAGCGTGCGACATTTATGAATGAGAGGCTACTAGATGCTTAGGAAACTTCACTTCTTCATTACTATAAGTGGTGCGATAGAGTTTAACTCTATAAGGTATCTCTCATAATCCTTATTTGATGGTCTTCATGATATAACTACTCGAAAGGGATTATGCTACAAGGACTGAGTGAGAAAATGTTTATCAAGAAGCTCCTCCTCAAGTTCCGATTGACCTGTTGGCTGAAATTTAACAAATACGGAGTTTAGGGCGGCGTTGCAAGTGTTGGCTCAAGCCATGACGGCCCAAGACAATAGAGAGCTTGTAGTACCCGTGAACCCAAATATGGGTATGGAGGCATGAAAATTAAGGGACTACACTAGGATGAATCACTCAAAATTTTATGGCTCCAAGGTTGAGGAAGATCCTCAAGAGTTTATGGATGAGGTCTATAAGGTGTTGGACATTATGGGAGTGAGTTCGGTGGAAAAGGCGGAATTGGTCGCTTATCAACTTAAGGGGGTTGCTCAGATTATGTTCAACCAATGGAAAGAAGCGAGGCCGATAGAAGAGGGTCCCATAGAGTGGGAAAGGTTTAAATCTGATTTTCTTGATAGGTTCATCCCATTTGAGATGAGAGAGGCTAAGGTGCTTGAGTTAATTAATCTTTGGAAAGGAAGTTTGAGGGTTAAGGAATACGCTTTGAGGTTCACTCAATTGTCAAAGTATGATCCTTCTATAGTGGCCGACACTAGGTCAAGAATGAGTAAGTTCGTATCGGGAGTGTCCAATTTGGTGGTGAAATAATGTCGTAAGGCTATGCTTGTCCATGACATGGACATCTAATGATTCCTAGATTTGGACTCATTGAGGACTTTGTTTTCATAGCTTTAGTGTCCTCAAATGCCTAATTTACTCTTTAAACTGATGTTAAAGCCTTGATTTTCAGGTTTGTAGATTAAGGAGAAAAGCTATGACATTAACAGGCAAAAAAAGGAACAAAACAAGCTGAAGAACTGGAGAAAAGTGATCCTGGTGATCTCCAAGACCACTCGATGAGTCACCGAGTGGCTCTTTAGTCTGCCTAAAGTTCCAGTGTGCCAGCCCTTAGGGAAGAAACCAAGTCGGCGACATATATGGGCAGTTGGCGAATTGCCGATCGGGTCCACGATAATAAGATGGATCGCCCAAAGTTACAGGACTTGAGGATGCAGAAGGACTATGCAAAATGGCGACAAAATAGGATACTGGGCGGATCGCCGATCGGTTCGGCAACGCATGACTTAATACGTTGAGTAGACTTTCTGGCTTAATTTTGGGAAACTATAAATTTGATTTGAAATGTAATTTTGAGAAAAAACTCCCCCAGTCTCTCCCAGATAATACAGTTCTCCTTCTAGACTTAGAGTTTTTTTTTTTGGATTTTAGAGTGAGAATTGTACCATTTGGGAGGATTTTGCAAGTGGGTTATTGATTTTCTTAAATTTGGACCATTGTAAAAGCTTGAATACTCTTACCTAGATCATGGCTAATGCATTTAGTAATTGTTTCTATGTTTATATGATATGTGGCTAAAATCTCAATTCTTGGGGTGTGATTATGGGTTGAATTAGTTTATGGGTATTGCTTATTACTAATTTAAATGCTATTTTGAAGTGGGTTTAATCATTAGCTGTGTTTTATCTATGAATTGTAGCTGCAAATGCAGTTCTAATTTTGTGTTGTTATCTTGCTCGAGAAAGAGCTTTTAAAACCAAAGCTTTTAATTAATGATTTATGGGTATTGGGTTGATTCGGGTTTAGCTCGAGAAAGTGAATCCTAAACCCAATCCTACCCATCTTGTTCGAGAGAAGAGGTATTAAGGTTGTGGGTTATTCTTAGTTGTTAAGCTTGTTGATGTTCGAGAGAAATCACTTGAATCGATGTAGTTGTTCAAGAGAAAACTATTTCACTCATAGTCTAGCCTACCCATTGATGTTTAGCTAATTATTAGTATTTTCATTTACCCATATAGCGAAATTTGCCTCTAATCAATCACATCCCGAGAATTTCTCTCCATACTGTTAATTCAGTTCTATGTGACTGCGTTGTAGCTAACAATTGCAAACCTAAACCCCTCATTTGGCATTTATTGTCACCCCTTTTTGACTTGTTTATATGTCTTTTTCTCGATAATATTTATTCCTATAGCTGATTAGATCAGGTTTGCACTTCCTAATTGAATTTGAACACGTACCACTCCATATGGGTTAGACCCCAACTCATATATTGGGTTTTATATTGTTTAACGATTGTTTGCACCTAGAATTGGATGAAGTGTTAAATCAAAATGGCGCCGCTACCGGGGAGTGGTGTTGTTTAAAATTCTTTTAGTGAAGTTAAATTGTGATCTCTTTAGTTTTAGTTGAATCTACTTACTCTAGTATTTAGTTTGTGTTGCTTGTGTTGAACAGAGGAAGAGATGAGCGTAAACGGAAGTAATGGTAGCCAAGTAGGCCACCAAGACATTGGGAACCTCAATGATTTCAATGACCCAAATGTCAATAACCCAATCCAAGTGAGTGGTGTTGGTGCCATTTGGCTACCACCGACTGAAGGAAACATTGTTTTTCACATCACAAGCACAACGCTTTAGCTCCTACAATTGAAAGGATTATTTAGGGGGTTGGCTCATGAAGGTCGCCATGAGCACATTAGGAACTTCGTGGATATCTGTGGACCGTTCTCATTTTAGAACATACCACAAGAATCGGCTGTCTCAGATTAATGGGTGAAGCTACTATATTGTTGGATGAGTTATCGAGGGACTCCATCACCACATGGGATGAGCTGACCACATCATTCCAAGTGAGATTCTTTCCCCCATCAAAGATGATGACGCTAAGAGATGGCATCTAAGGTTTCAAATGCTTGGAAAGTGAGCCAATCCATGAGATATGGCTTAGATTTAAGAAGCTGGTTCTTTAGTACCCAATTCATGGACTTCCAAATAATGTGTTGCTGCAACACTTCTATAGGAGCCTCGATTCAGTAAACAAAGGAGTGGCTGATCAACTTTCTCCAGATGGTATAATGCAACATCCCTATGAAATAGCATCCCAACTTCTGGGTTGCATGACCAAGATCAATAGGGCATGGTACACTCATAAAAGACCAAGTCTCTCCTCTCACTTTCAAAATGACAAAAGAGCAGATCAAAAGGGATCAAGCAAGAGACAAACATGACCAAAATGATGACCCATTTGGAATCGTAGCTAAAAATGTCATGGGTGTTGGTACAAAGAGTGATAATAATGTTGGTGTTGTTGGAGTAAACCCCGATGAAGCACAATTTGAAGAGACCCAATCAAGGAGGAAGTTATCATGCAAAATACCCAAGACCGGGTGAAAATCAAGGATGGAGTAGAGATGAGGGTTGGAGAGACTGTGATAGGAATTGGCGTGATCGTAACGCCACTTGGAAGGAAAGAGAGGGGAAGAAGGATAGGTATGTTCCTTCCCATGAGCATCAAAAGCCCAAGGAGTCTGAAGGTGGTCGTACAGAAGATATGCTCTCATGCATTCTTAATAATGTTGAAGGGTCAGACAAAGTGTTGAAAGAGGATGTCTCAACTATTAATCACACGGTGACCTCTCACTAGGTCTCTATTCAGCAGCTAGAGACGTAAATGGGTCAAATTTCTTCACATTTGAATCCAAGACAACAAGGGGCATTGCCTAATGACACAATGGTAAACCTTAATGTATCCTCGTTGTGCCACGATGTTAACTAAGGCGCTTCTTGGGAGGCAACCCAAGTTTTTAATGATTTAGGTTTAGATTTTTTAATAACGGGTGTTGTGTGTGCAGGTTAAAGGGTAAAAAGTGTTGGAAAATGGCTAGTTTGGCAAGCAAAAGTCCATTTGACGACCAGCCAAATAGGTCGGCGAGCTCAATCTAGTCCATCGTTTGAATCACTAGGTCTTAAGGGGTACTCTGTAAGACTTGGCTGGCAATTTTCTCTATGGGTGACTCACCGAACAGGTCGGCGAGCCCGATCTAGTCCGTTGTTTGAACCCCCAAAATTGTTGGGAGTCTTGTAAAACTCGGCAAGGAAAATACCACTCGGCGCATCACTGAGTGGTTCGGCGAGGACGACTTACTCCGCAGAAGGTGTTGTGAACTGAAAGGTTTTAAAGGCCAATCGGTTTAAAATTTCAAAATCCTTCATTTTCTATAATTTCAAACTCTCGTACCCTCTTACGAAATTGTTGATCTTCATTTCTTTGTTGTTGTTACCCATTTTTCTTATGTGAAATCGTGCTTGGAATTGGAAAATTTTTGCCGTCTAGCTTTTCAACTTCTAAATTCAGCATACATGTTGGTTTTCCGAATGCCGTACTTTCATTTTGTGGTTGAACTCGAATGCAATAGGTAAAGGTGTGTTGTTTAATGTTGGGTAATTGTTTTTAATCGTGTGCAATATGTTGGTTTTCCCATTTTTGAATTTAAATGTCTGCCTAAATGCTTAAATGCTCGATTCATGTGTCTTGTTTGATTAAAATCGATACTAAATTATTTGGTTGCAGTTTATCTGTGTTGGGTCTAGTGCGGTGAAGTCTAAGTAAGCCCGAATCGTTACAAATGATGTAATTTTCCCAATGATGGAGTGTTTGGCGTCATTCTTCAGGGCAAAAGTTGTCAAATGACCAATTTTGGCCAAATCGTGGGAAGTATGAGTACCCCGGGGACATGGTTCATATGGGTTTGCCTTTAATTGAATAGTGTATGTATGTGATTTTGAATTTGGGGGATGCGGGTTTGATTTTGAAACTTCGGGTCAAAACTGGCAGGTTGGGCCGTTTGGCGAGCTACGTCGAGCTCGCCGAGTGGTTTGGCAGTTCGCCGATGTCCCCCTCAGATCACCTTTAATTTCAAATTTTGGCTATGTTGTTCTATAACTTTTAGTGGGAAGCCTGAGCTCGTCGAATTCACTCGGCGACTCGCTAAAAGGTTGTCTTGATCGCTCTTTCTGCGCCCCTAACCCTTAAAATGCACTGTAACTTTCGACGAGCTACCCCTAGCTCGCCGATTGGTGTCACTGATTAGCCGAATGGCCCTAAACATCGCCGACCTATCTTTTTTCTAGGAATATTTTGCGCTGGTACTTTCGATGAGCCTGATCTGGCTCGCCTAAGTAACTCGGCGACTGGTTCGGCGAGTCTTTCTGCAACTTAATGCCAACACTTCTTTTGGACTATTTCTAACACTTCTCTATGTGTTTTTGCAGGTATGGCTACAACAAACTTGGATGATAGTGGCATGCCACCCCAAAAGTGGGCACGAGAGATCGTGATTAATGAGGAAGCGACTGTTTCTAGTGCAAAGGGCACAAAATTACCTCAAAAGGGAGGCAAGGGAAAGGGTAAAATGCCCATAGCTAAACACCAGAGCACAACTCCGGCAGCGAGGGAGAATCATTTGATTCTCAGGCTTCATTCTCTAAGCTTGAGGATAATCAATTACTACAGGCCCAGCAAGCATAGCTTCATTCAAAAGCTCGTCATGATCCATCTAGGATTCTGGAGCCGACCCCTCCTGCCTCTGATTCAATTCTAGCTCCAGCACAGACAGTGGTTCTAGCACCACCAGTTCAGGATCCTCCTCCCAGGTTGCTCAACCGGTTAAAGGCTGATGGATTGAGGACCATCCTGGAAGAGAAGAGATTGTCCACGGATGTTGTAGTGGACATGCATACAAATATGTGGGACACCCTTAGGTTCCAAAAATTCGAGATTTTCACCAGGCCCCTTCTCCCATACATTCCCACCTGGTTCCGAGATTTCTACTCAACCTACAGTGATCTGGTACTCCAGGGTAAGAAGAAGGCCAGTGCCTTCAGACCGGTGGAATTTGCTATGGTCTGAAGGAAGAAAGTGAGAAGCAACAGCAATGAGATAAACATTGTATTTGATAGGGCTACAAACATTGACCATGCATACCAGAGTATGATCACGACAAACACTCTGAATGACCTAAAGGGTTAGCTAGCTCCCTTGATTTCTAACACCACCCTGAGGTGGATTGAGGTCAGAGATCCAATAGAAAAGAAGGACTTAAACATAACAGGTCAATACTAGTTTGGCTTCATTAGAAGAACAATCAAGTCGTCACGGAATGAGACCATTCTCCGCCATCCAAAGGCAGCTTGCCTTGGGTCTATCATAGCCAAGAAGTGACTAAATTTGGGGTTACTTATCGAGAAACAGATGGTCATGAGGGCCAAGCAGCGCCAGACGTCCCTTCCTTTTTTATTACTAATCACAGAGTTGTGTCATCGAGCATGAGTTCCTCGTGGTGAGAAAAGAGACTTTAAGGTTACACCCACATCATCCATCGACATCTGGGGCATAGAGGTCGAGTATATATGGGACGAGGCTGATAGGAGGAGAGCAGCTCTAGTGGATACAGCCCAGGAGGTTGATATTGATACACTACCTGCAGAGGCAGCCTTGCCTACTCCGGCTTTCGGGCCTTCAGCTACCTCTTGTTCTACTCTTTCTTAGGCTTCGAGCTCTTCTGCTGCTCCCCCACCCCCTAGAGATGCTGCTGGTTATGCTACCTCCAGTCCTCTGATCACTCAGGCCATGTTTCTCAAGATGGGGCACCTAACCCATTTTGCCGATGTGCAAGCCTCCCGGCTAGAGGGTGAGGTGCCCTGGATGATTGAGAGAGCTATTATTGTTGCGCTAACACCTCTCTGGGTTACCATTGATGCCCTCACAATGAGAGAAGAGATTTTTGAGAGAGGACAGGGTGTGACTAATGAGGTTACGACTTTGAAAGCCGATGTTTCTGAGCTGAGGAAAGTTGTGGAACATCTGAAGTCCACAGACTTTACTTCGCTATTTGGGATGGTGGAGATCCCAAATGATCTGAGTTTTCAGATTCCAGCTTGTGTTGAGGTAACTCCGGCCACTACCGGAGATGATATTATGGAGTATGTTGTTGTTGCTGAGCCTTAGGCCGAGACATATCAGGAGCAGCTTGAGGTGAGAGATGCAGCTGTTTAAGAGGACCTGGCCGATCTAAAGGGTGTCATTTCTGTGACAGCACGGCAGGCCTCCTTGAGAGACACTACTATGGCAGGCTCCAGTGGAGCCACGACTGATGCTACACCGGGCATTGATGCCCAACCTTTATGTGTTACCCCAGGCACTGATACCCCGACAGACAGAGTGACTGGGTAGACAGGATGATTTTTCCCCTCCCTTTCTATTATTTTGTTATACTTTGTTTGGTTTTTAGTTGCATTTGAGGACAACTTCTTCTTTTTATTGGGTGGGGTGTGGTATTTCAATACCTACCTCTTTTGATTTTGATTTGTTTTGTGAATATTGGGCTGATTTTGTGATATATATGCTTTGATCTTGCCATACCTACCTCTTGTGATTTTGATTTATTTTGTGAATATTGGGCTGATTTTGTGATATATATGCTTTTATCTTGATCTTGTGGATGTTTTAGCTTATGGCCCATGGTTTTGAATTAAAATGGTTTTGACTCAAATATTTAAAATTTTGCCACCTCTTGTATGTGTGATTGTGGATGTTTTTGTACGAATTTGAGTGCTGATTGTGATCAATACCGATGACTTAAATAGTGCTCTTAATTGAACAAAATGAATGTGCAGCTTCGATGAGCCAAATGAAGTTTCATAGATAATGTGTGAACTTTTAAAATCTCATTATGACTAGCCGATTATCGAATGAGTCTCTTGTGATGAACATTGCACGCTAGCTAAAAGGTGTGGAGTCTTGTTTGATATTGGTACCAATGCCTTGTGTGATGAGCTTACTTTGAACATTGTGTGTAATGACACCTAGAATTTTCCCTTTTGGTCCAGTTGATTGAGTGATGCAAGCACTTGAAATGACCTTAGGCAATAATTTTGAAGAGTGAAAATAGTTTGACAACATACCTCTTTTATGGCCAACCTTGTGAGATAAGTAAACCTTGCTTGGCACTTTTTTAGCCTTACCCTTTTCTTGGAAGAAACTTGAACAATTGTGACCTCTCTTTATCCATTCACCCATAACTTTCATGAAGTGCGGTTTGTTTGAATAGCCTACTTAGGCCAAAAGCCTAAGTTGGGGGTGTGGTGAAAAGAGAAGGAAAGTCAAGAAGTGTGAGAAATCCCCCTTTGAGTAATGGTTTTGAAAAATATTGAACCCCTTTATGTAAAATAAAAAGAGAAAAGAGAAGAGAAAATAAGCAAAGAAAAAGAATGAAAGAGTTGTGAAATAAAGTAGTGGAAGTTGCACAACAGATGGGGTATCCGGTAGTTCATATGAAGTTGAATAATTTGGTGGATTAAAGGCATGATTGAAATGTCAAAGAAAAGGAGGAAAGTGATGTTCAGACCATACTTTATGAAGGTAGAATCCAGTAAGCATAAATGACCATACCTTAACACTCAGCCCCGTTACAAGCCGTGAAAAGACCTTTGTGGTCTTGAGTGAGCTGAAACGAATGTTGATTGGAAAATAAGGGCAAACCTATGGGTGAAGTCATTCAAGTGTTCATCTTTGTGAGTGTGAGAGTTGTGTGTGATTCCGGAACTGTAAATTGCTAAAGAATTTGGTATGAATATGGAATCATCTTTGTTGTGAGAGCATTTGAGTATCTTTGTTGAGCTTGAGCTTGCATTTGAAGCAAGTATTATGAACTTGAGCATCTTTGATAATGGTGAGTCACAATTTGAATCTTTGAGTGCACAACTGATCATTCCATGAGTAATTTGAACCTTGTTGTGTACATTCATGTTAAGTCTTATGCAGCAATATTTGAGACATCCTCTTTGAACTACAAATCTTGAGTTTTACTTGAGGACAAGCAAAAGTTTAAGTTGGGGTGTTGGTAAGTCCTATATTTGGACTCATTTAGGGCTTTGTTTTGATAGCTTTAGTTTCCTCAAATGCCTAGTTTATGCTATAAACTGACGTTAAATCCTTGATTTTAGGTTTGTGGATTAAGAAGCAAATCAAGGAAACTAACAGGCAAAAAAAGGAATGAAACAAGCTGAACAAGTGGAGAAAGGTGATCCTGGTGATCGCCAAGACCACTCGGCAAGTCACCGAGTGGCTCTTCAGTCTGCCTAAAGTTCCAGTGTGCCAGCCCTTAGGGAAGAAACAAAGTCGGAGACAAATATGGGCAGTCGGTCGGTGAATTGCCGCTCGTGTCTGCAATAACAAAATGGATCACCCAAAGTTACAAGACTTGAGCATGTCGAAGGACTGTGCAAAATGGCGACATAATAGGATAATCGGCGGATCGCCAATGGGTTCAGTGAGGCACGACTTAATCCGCTGAGTAGACTTTCTAGCTTATTTTGGGAAACTAATAATTGGATTTGAAATGTAATTTTGAAAAATAAAACTCCCTAGTCTCTCCCAGATATTACAGTTCCCATTGTAGACTTGGAGTTTTCTTTGGATTTTAGAGTGAGAATCGTACAAGTTCTGAGGACTTCGCAAGTGGTTGATTTTCTTCAATTTGGACCATTGTAAAGGCTTGAATACTCTTACCCAGATAATGGCTAATGCATTTGGTAATTGTTTCTCTATTTTTATTATGTGTGGCTAAAACCTCAATTCTTGGGGTGTGATTATGTGATTATGGGTTGAATTAGCTTATGGGTATTGCTTATTACTAATTTAAATGCTATATTGAAGTGGGTTTCATCATTAGCTGTGTTTTTATTTATGAATTGTAGTTGCAAATGTAGTTCTAATTTTGTGTTCTTAATTTGCAAGAGAGAGAAGTTTTAGAACCAAAGCTTTTGATTAATGATTTATGGGTATTGGTTGATTCGGGTTCAGCTCGAGAAAGTTAATCCTAAACCCAATCCTACCCATATTGCTTGAGACAAAAGAGGTATTAAGGTTGTGGGCTATTCTTAGTTGTTAAGCTTGTTGATGTTTGAGATAAATCACTTGAATCGAAGTAGTTGTTCGAGAGAAAACTATTTCACTCATAGTCTAGCCTACCCACTGATGGTTAGCTATTTATTAGTATTTTCAATTGCCCATATAGCGAAATTTTCCTATAATCGATCACATCCCAAGAATTTCTCTCCATATTGTTAATTCAATTTTTTGTGATTACATTGTAGCTGACAATTGCAAACCAAAACCTCCCATATGACATTTATTGTCACCCCTTTTTGACTTGTTTATATGTCTTTTTCTCGATAATTTGTATTGCTATAGCTGATTAGATCACGTTTGTACTTCCTGATTGAATTTGAGCACGTACCACTTCCTGTGAGCTCGACCCCAACTTATTTGTTAGGTTTTATATTGCTTAACGATCGTTTGCATCTAGAATTGGTTGAGGTGTGCTTGAAATGTTAAATCAACATCTCTCGTCTTATGGTTCATGCCTAACAGATTGAAGAGGAGCAACTTAAGGAGATGTCTAGAAGGATTAAGAGGGAAAGAAAGGATGATGGTAACTTCTCACATACAAGGTCTGATGGACATGGTCACCTTAAGTTTCGACAAAGCTTTTCCGGAAAAGGTTCCTCTAACGCTCCTAAGTTCAACCAAGAAATGGTGTCTAACCCTAAGCCCTAAGGAGATGGTAATGGGCCTTTATTTCCACATTGTGGTAAATGTGGATGTAAGCATCTGTGAGAATGTCTAGCGGGTTCCACATTGTCCTTCGATTACTATGAATGTGGAAGATAGTCATCGTAGGTCTCAATCCAATCCATCATCTGGTCCAAGTGGTTCTGGTACTAGTGCTCCCCAGGCAAAATAGGTTATATGCTCTTCGGACTCGTGGCGAACAAGAGGGTTCTCCCGATGTGGTTACCGATATGTAGAAAGTCTTCCAGCTAGATGTTTATGTTTTACTTGATCCCGGTGCTACCTTATCTATTGTGATGCCATTTATGGCTATGATATTTGATGTGTTGTTAGATCCTTTTTTTTGTCTCTACCCATGTTGGTGATTCTGTTGTGGCTAAGAGGGTCTGTAGAAAGTGCCCTATCTTTTTATCCCACAAAGTTATTCTTAATGATTTCATAGAGCTTGACATGCTAGATTTTGATGTCATCCTTGGGATGGATTGGTTGCACTCTTGTTATGCTTCTATTGATTGTTGAACCCGTTTAGTCAAATTTCAGTTCCCGAATGAGCCTATCCTAGAGTGAAAGGGAGAAATTCTATGCCTAAGAGTTAGTTTATCTCTTCTCTTAAAGCTAGAAACATGATTTCTATGAGTTGTATGTACCACCTAGTTAGGGTGAGGAGAATTGAGTTCAGTGCTAACCAACTCTAAGGATCTAGTTACTTTCTAAGATTGACCTTAGGTTGGGTTATCACCAATTGAGGGTGAAAGAAGATGATATTCCAAAAACGGCTTTTAGAACTCGGTATAGTCATTATGAGTTAGTGGTAATGTCATTTTGTTTGACTAATGCTCTAGCGTTATTTATCAATTTGATGAATAGGATGTTTAGATAATACCTTAATATGTTCGCTAGACCCTGCCAAAGGTGGTGCTATGGGTTAAAATGATTCAGAATCGTCTTTTGTAACGGATGTGAAAGTTAAGTAATATCTTGATTTGACGTTACTAGAATTTAAAGAAGCGGTACTTAGAAAGTCCGTTGAGGCTTTCTCCCAGGGAGAGCTAGTGTCCTTAGATAGCAAGGTCGTATGTGTGTTCCTAATGTTCATGATTTGGATTTACTTGAAAATCTCACCCATGAAGGGTTTAATGAGGCTTGGTAAGAATGAGAATCTTAGTCCCCAGTTTGTAGGACCATAGCAAATTTTGAGACTTGTTGGTAAGGTTTCTTACGAGCTTGTATTGCCAAATGAGTTGGCATTGGTGCATCCGGTTTCCATGTCTCTAAGTTAAATAAGTGTGTTGGAGATTCTACATCAATAGTCCCCCTAAAAGGTTTGGGAGTGAAAGAGAATCTTTCTTATGAAGAAGTTTCGGTTAAGACTGTAGTCTGGAAAGTTAGAAATTGAGGAACAAGGAAGTTGCTTTTGTAAAAGTGTTATGGAGGAATCATTTAGTTGAGGGTGCTACTTGGGAGGCCAAGTACTATATGATGTCCCGATATCCTCATCTCTTTCCTTCTCTTCCTACTCTAGTTTTAGGTAATGAATTTCCTCATGATTTGCTCTTTGTTTTGGTGTCATGTGTGTTTTAGATATTCCCATGATTTCTCTTTTTATGCATGTTCATGAAAAACTTTCGTTTTGAAAGTATATGACTTTATATGTTTGATTTTTTCCTCATGTTGTAGTGCATTGAATATGAGTTGCTTATAGACTTCATGAGATGAATTGTTGAACATGCCTTATCTTGGAGTTGTCATTTCCTCCTTGGATATATACTTTTGAGTATTTATTGCATATAGGCCCCATGAGATTGTGTTGAGCATGATTTTAGTTTGGAGATGGTAGTTCCTCTTTGATTATGAGAAATCTTGAAATCTCATGCATATTGGTTGCTAGATGTAGTTCCTACCTTCCATGTGATGCATTGACTATGTATAGCTAGGGGTTGATGTTTCCTTCTTAGTTGGGTGCATTTGAAAGAATAGCGTGCATGATGGGTTGCTAGTTTAGACTTCCTTTCTCCTAGTGATACCTAGATTCACATTCGAGGACTAATGTTCCCAAGGGAGAGATAATGTAACACCTCGGATTTGTTAAGGGAAAACATTTCCTCCGTTATCCAACTCGGCGAAGTGAAGTGTGATCGCTGAGTGACTTGGTAGTTAGCCAAGTTGAACTATCTCGCCTATTGGCATGTTTCCATGGCCTAAGGTTCTGGAAATTTAGGCAAGCCAGGTCGGGCTCACCGTTCCAGTCGGCGCCTCGCCAAAGTTCGTACCCCATCGCCAATTAGTCTACCTCCATGGAGTGTCTTACTGTAAAATTAGGTGAGCCAAGGGATCACTTTGCGAGTCGCCAAGTGCCCTTCGGCCTATCCTCAGCGAGTAGGGTCTATGATTTTTAGTTAGGGTCTTTTGGGTCTTTTCAGATTTATTTTAATTCTATACTAAGTCATTTTACCCAAGCCTAGGAACCCTATATAAGCATTTTACTCCTAAATTTCCCCAACTTAATTCATTCTTCTAAGAACCTAATAGAAGAACAAAGCTTTCTCCCCAAAATATTTCTCTATCTAGAACTTGAAGAAGAAGAAAGGGTTGAAGCTAGGATCAAGGTCAAGTCTCCAATCCTCAAGAAATTGTGGGCTTTGTTAGTAAGGTATGATGGCTTTTCATCCATGGATTCCTTTTATCCATGGAGCCCCCCAGATTTCCCAATTGAAAAGGTAAAAATTCCCCAATTTAAGTTAGGGTTTCTTCTAATTATGTGGGTCTTGATGAATGTTGATCCAAATGAGTGGATTATGATCGTTTATGATAGAATTGATACAATTATATGTTTTTAGGGTGAATTTACACCCATGCTTAACCCATGTTTCTAAGACAGAATTAATATAATTGGGTTTGATGCCATGAAAGGAGAATTGTGGGTTTAGAAGAGTAACGACCCGTAACGAACAACTTGTGTGTGTTTGAGTTTGGTGTGAGGTTTGAGGGTGTTTAATGTTGTCCGGAGCTATGTTTGACAGGTTTAGGGGTTAAATGTCAATGTACGACTCCCCAAGGACCACCCTAAGGGTCCTTGAGGAGGACCCTATGCCTGATGCCCAAGACCCCTTGAACAAACAAGCTGCCCAAGTTTTGGTGAACCACGGAAGGGGACCATGCCCCGTAGACCAAACCACGACTTGTGGTCTTGATCCGTAGGTCAAGGGCCACATTTGCAAGCTGCATCCCCAGACCACGGAGCAACAGGATGGTCTGTTAGTGGACTCACGGTCCGTGTCTATGGCGTGGTTTGCACATGTGTTGCTACCAAATATCTCAACCTAGTGGAGGGTTAATTGGTAAATTCACCCTAACTCTTGTTTGGTTGGGGGACGATTTTAATTAGTTTTTTATGGTATTTTAAAGGTTTTTAAAGTATTAAAATATATTTTAAACTTCATTATTTCAGACACCAAAATCAAAACCTTCCCTCCCCTACAAAAGTTCTCTCTCTAGAAACCTCCATTGGAGGTGAAGACTTCAAGGCTCCAAGGTCAAATCTTCAAGCTTTTCAAGGAATTTTCATGGATTTCCTCCATTAAAGATATGGTGGTCTTCATGCTTGACTTAGTTTCTTTCAAGGAGCCCATCTCAAAAGTTATTCCAAGTCTCCAATGTTTTCTCTAACACCCTAGTTTTCAATCTATGCATGGGTTCGATTCTAAATGATTTCCAAAGGCTTTATTGCATTGAATTATGAATGGGTTGTGGGTTTGAAGATGAATTCAGATTATTTCTTCATAGAACCCATGTTTTCCCCCAATTTCCTAAATTGTGATTTGTGATTGGAAGTTGATTGATTATGCAAGTATGTTGAATTGTTGATGCTTATATTGAATTAAGTGATTGAATCATGTCAATTTCATTATCTGTGTAGTATCTTGGGTTTATGTATTGATGTTAGTTCTTAGCCTTGAAGGGTAAGTTATGATCAAATTACATATTGAAGTAGAATTGTGCTTGATCTATTGATCCACTAGAAAGGCAGAGGTTTTTACTTACTATGTATATTGTGGTATTGAATTGATGGATATCTTCCTTGTACCTCTATATATGAAGGATCTATGAATAATCATGATGTAAAATATATGTGTGTGATTTCAATGAATATATAACGATCATGTTTAGAATGTAAGTGTGTTATGATTGAATGTTATTTCTCAATTAACACCTATGAATGATGAGGATATATGTGAAATGTGATTCTCACATCCAAACACACTCACGAATGACTAATGAATGAAGTTTCTATGATTATGTTAATGAAGATAGGTTGATTGAAAGGCTATTCTCAATTGTACTCTAATGAATAATAATGACTTGTTGTGAAAGGACTTAATCACAATATGGGGATTCCTAGGTTAAAGGCTATTCTCATCTTTGAATCTATGAGCTTTCCAATGAATGAATGTTGGGATGGAATGGATGCTCATCCGGGAGTTGAGGCGGATTATCTAGTAACAATCCCTATATCCCATTTTAATGAATGTTGGGTTTGAGATGGATACTCATCCGAGAGTTGAGGCGGGGTATCTAGTAACAATCTTTTATCCCATAATGAACTAATGTAATGAATGTTAAGTATTCCGTAGAAAATAATGCTAAGCACCAAGTGGATATGACTTGAGATGGGTGCTCATCCATGAGTTGAGGCGGGGAACTTGGTAGCAATCTCTTGAGATGGATACTCATCTGTGAGTTGAGGCGGGGTATCTAGTAGCAATATGTCGAGTATGAATCCCTTATCCGGTGAGGGTGGCACCGGGATTCCATGAATTGTTCACATGGTCTATGTCGGTTAAGGCTTACCCCCACAAAGAATGTTAATGAACTATGGCTTCTTAAGAATGCACTACTTAGTGTGGGTGGTGGTATGGGACACCATCTATGCATTGCACAAGTAGGATTTGAGAGAGGTTGTGGTGTGTTCCTTTATAATGTTAAGTGTAATGAATGTACTCTTATGATGATGTTAATGAGATTGCTGGCTAAATGTCTAATGAATTAAGGTGCTCTTGATGTAATGAAGTTAAAGAAGAATGTTGACTTATATGATTTTAATGTGAAGATGCATGCTATACTTGGATTGTAATATGAGTTAATTCCTTTTCATGACTTAATGAATATGAATGTGCCTTGTCTATGGTGACTTTAAAGAGGTAGTTAGTGTGAGTAGTAGTATGGGATGCTACCCATACATTGCACAAGTATGACTTAGAGTTGCCCTAGGTGATGGTTTTTATGTGTTAATATGACTAATGTAATGTCTATGTCTCTTGTGTATGAGTATTGTGTAAGGATGGAAAGGTTGAATAGTAAGTTCACTTTTGGTGACCTTAAGGTGGTACTTTGGTGTTGATGGTGGTATGTGACGCTATCCATACATTGCACAAAGTATAGCTTGAGGGTTTCTTGAGGTGAAGGCATAATGTGAATGTAATGGTTAAGATGTGATTACGTTCCAATATGGTTAAATGACTTGTATGTTGGTTGTGGTTGAATATTATGCCTCTTATGTTTATGTTCAAGAAAGTTTTCTCAAAATGGCATATATCATGACTTTCAAATAAAATATTCCTTTTAAGTATGTTTTTGCATTGCCATCATACTTAGTACTTAATTGTGCTAATCCATTCTTCTTCTATGTTTACTACAAGTGTAGGTTCCGGTAATTGAGTGGTTTTATCTAGTGAAGCTTGGACTTGAGTTCCCCAAGACTGAGTGGTATGTCCTCATAGATCAAGGACAAGTGTTTATATGTTTCTTTTCTTTTCATGTAATAGACTATTGTTAAGATTTCGATTGTAAAGGGTCGTGACCCTATTTTATTTCAAGTATGTTGTTTAGATGGCCATGTGAGATGATAGACTTCCCCTTGCTTTTAATGTTTTGGTTGTTGGATTTATAAAAGAAAAGTTTTAAATTCCATACTATTTCTAAGTATCTTATGTTATGAATTCTATGAGACTTGTATAAGACCCCTTCGGGGTCGAGTACGCCATGTCTCTTCCGGGATGTAGACTCGGGTCGTGACAAACATGGTATCAAAGCACAAGGTTTTGGAAATGGTTTTTAGGTTGATGTCTCACAAGCCAAGTCTAGTAGATTCTCGTTCATCGATGTGAGTCGCGATACATCTATGAGCAAGCATTATTGGACATTAGGGAGTTACACTTCTTTCATATTCTTGAAGCCGTGCCTTAGAGTTTAGCTCTTTAAGTGTCATTTTCCTAATCCTTCTCTTGTGTTTATAGGATATGAATATAAGAAGGACGCCCGCAAGGAGAGTGGAAGAGGAGAATGTGAATGAGGGAGTTCCTCCCAAAGATCCCCTAGGTCCTCAAGGAGGCCAAGTTCCTCAAGGCAATCAAGTTTCGGTTAATGCCCCGGACATGACTAATGAAGAAATTAGGTCGGCTTTTCTAACCTTAGCCCAAGCTATAATGGCACAAGTGAATAGAGATGTGGGGCGAAGAGTGAATGCTATTGAGAGTACTATGGCTTCTAGGTTGAGGGACTTTGTGAGGATGAATCCTCCGGTATTTCTTGGTTCCAAGGTGGGGGAGGATCCCTAAGAGTTTTTGGATGAGGTGTATAAGATAGTCAATGATATGGGGGTGACTTCTAGAGAAAAAGTCGAACTTGTCTCTTACCAATTGAAAGATGTTGCCCAAGTTTGGTTCACTCAATGAAAAGGCAATAGGCCTATTGGAGCGGTACCTATAGAATGAGAGGAGTTTCAGGAAGCTTTCCTTGGTAAGCACTTTCCCCGTGAGAAGAGGGAGATTACGGTGGAGGAATTTATAAACCTTAGACAAGGTAGCATGAGTGTGGAGGAGTATTCCTTGAAGTTTACCCTATTGTCTAAGTATGCTCCATCTTTGTTGTCCAACCCTAGGGATGAGATGAGTAGGTTTGTGACCAGTGTATCCGACCTAGTTAAGGAGGAGTGTTGTACGGCGATGCTTCATGATGATATGAACATTTCTAGACTCATTGTGTATGCTCAATCTATTAAGGAGTCCAAACTTGAGAGGAAGAGTTGAGGGATGAAGAGGTGTAGGTCCGATGAACAAAGTCAACCAAGGTCTAAAAAGAGGCTCTCCAACCATGATTCTTCAATGGTGAACAAGGATAGGGTGTCTAACCCTAATTCTCAAGGAGGAAATAGAAGTTGTTCTTCTTTTGAGAGGCCTAGATGTGCCAAGTGTGGGAAACAACATTTGGGTAAGTGTCTTGCCGGCACAAATGGGTGCTTTGGCTGTGGAAAGAAGGGTCATAAGATGAGAGATTGCCCAACACTCTCGCCAAAAGGAAGGGAGGATAAACAAGCTTCTCTTAAAGGCCCGGATCTTGATGTTCCAAAGTGGAACCGTTTCTATACTCTTCAAGCTAACAAGGATAAAGGAGTTAATTTGGATGAAGGTACCAGTAAGTGATAGTTCCCTTTGGTTGTGAATGTATTGTTGAGGTTCCTATGTTGGTTTCATGTTAGCCTTAGTTGGGTTTTCTCCTAAGTGGGGGATAGTATGTTGAATTGTAAGGTTGTTGATAGTTTTGATATCCTTATCTCTTTCCTTCTATTCCTATTCAAGCTTGAGACCAAGAGTTCCTTGTAACTTGTTTCATGTTGTGGAGTCATGTGTGAAATGTGTTTCCATGATCTCCTTATGTTATACATATTCTAGTTGAATTCTTTTTGATATGAGAAATGAGTTTATATGAAATATGTTCCTCTTGTTGATATGAATTTAGTATGAGTTGTCTATATGCTTCATGAGGTTCATTGTTGAACATGCCTAATGTGTTTTATGAAGAAATTGCATAATGTGCTTAATGATGTTGTGATGAGCATGATATGAGTTGGAGAAGGTAATTCCTCCAATGTAATGAGAAATGTTGAAATTATGTTCCATAATGAGTTTGTAAATGTGGTTCTTACTTTCTTGTGTTGCATTGAGCTTATTGATGGGGAGTTGAGGTTTCCTCTTAGTTATGTGAATTTGATTATGATGTTGCATGCATGATGGGCTACTAGTCTTGAGTCGTTAACCCCTTAATGTGTTTTAAGTGTCATTCAAGGATGAATGTTTCTAAGTGGGTGATAATGTAACGACCCGTAAAACGAATAAGTTAAACTAGAGCCTAACTTGTGTGTGTTTGAGTTTGGTGTGAGGTTTGAGGGTGTTTAATCAAGGTACGACTCCCCAAGGACCACACTAAGGGTCCTTGAGGAGGACCCTAAGCCTAACCCCAAGCCCATGTTTTTGTGAACCACGGAAGGGGACCACGCCTCGTGGACCAAACCACGACTCATGGTCTTGATCCATAGGTCAAGGGCCACATTTGCAAGCTGCATCCCCAGACCACGGACCAACAGGACGGTCCGTTAGTGGACTCACGGTCCGTGAATCTAGGGCGTGGTTTGCACCTCTGTTGCTGTCAAATATCTTGGCAATTCACCCTAAGTCTGGTTTGGTTGGAGGACGGTTTTAATTAGTTATTTATGGTATTTTAAAGGGTTTAAAATTATTAAAACATATTTTAGACTTTATTATTTCAAAACCCAAAATCAAAACCTCCCCTCCCCTCCAAAAGTTCTCTCTCTAGAAACCTCCATTGGAGATGAAGACTTCAAGCTTCCAAGGTCAAATATTCAAGGTTTTCAAGGGATTTTCATGGATATCCTACATTAAAGGTATAGTGGTCTTCATCCTTGACTTAGTTTCTTTCAAAGAGCCAATCTCAAAAGTGATTTCAAGTCTCCAATGTTTTCTCTAAATCCCTAGTTTTCAATCTATGCATGGGTTCGATTTTAAATTATTTCCAAAGGCTTTATTGCACTGAATTATGAATGAGTTGTGCGTTTAAAGATGAATTAAGATGATTTCTTCCTAGAACCCATATTTTCCCCCAATTTCCTAAATTGTGATTTGTGATTTGTGATTGGGAGTTGATTGATTATGCAAGTATGTTGAATTGTTGATGATTATATTGAATTAAGTGATTGAATCATGTCAATGTCATTATCTATTTTAGTATCTTGGATTTATGGATTGATGTTGGCTCTTAGCGTTGAAGAGAAAGTTATGATCAAATTATATATTGAAGTAGAATTGTGGTTGATCTATTGATCCACTTGAAAGGTGGAGGAGTTTACTTACTATGTATATTGTGGTATTGAACTGAAGGATATCTTCCTTGTACCTCTATATATGAAGGATCTATGAATGATCATGATGTAAAGTATGTGTGTGTGAAAGGACTTTCTCACAATAAGTGGATTTCTAGGTGAAAGGCTATTCTCAAATTTGAATCTATAAGCTTTCCAATGAATGAATATTGGGATGGGATGGATTCTCATCCGAGAGTTGAGGCGAAGTATCTAGTAACAATCCATATATCCCATTTTAATGAATGTTGGGTTTGAGATAGATACTCATCCGAGTGTTGAGGCGGGGTATCTAGCAACAATCTCTTATCCCATAATAAACTAATGTAATGAATATTAAGTAATACGTTGGGCATAATGCTAAGCACCAAGTGGATATGGCTTGAGATGGGTACTCATCTGTGAGTTGAGACGGGGAACTTGGTAGCAATCTCTTGAGATGGATACTCATCTGTGAGTTGAGGTGGGGTATCTAATAGCAATTTCCCTATGCCATAACTATGTGCCCACATAGGTCTAGCTAGTGGATCCACTTAAGCTAAAAATAATGGTCCTACCTTAGGCAAGTAGGAATCCCTTATCTGGTGAGGGTGACATCGTGAGTCCATGAATTGCTCACATGGTCTATATCGGTTAAGGCTTACCCCCACAAAGAATGTTAATGAACTATGGCTTCTTAAGGTGCACTACTTAGTGTGGATGGTGGTATGGAATACCATCTATGCATTGCACAAGTAGGCTTTGAGAGAGGTTGTGGTGTGTTCCTTTATAATGCTAAGTGTAATGAATGTTCTCTTATGATGATGTTAATGAGAATGTTGGCTAAATGTCTAATGAATGAAAGTGCTCCTGATGTAATGAAGTTAATGAAGAATGTTGACTTATATTATTAATGTGAAGATGCATGCTATACTTGGATTGTATTATGAGTTAGTTCATTGTCATGACTTAATGAATATGAATGTGCCTTGTCTATGGTGACTTTAAAGGAGTAATTAGTGTGAGTAGTAGTATAGGATGCTACCCATACATTGCACAAGTATGACTTAGAGTTGCCCTAGGTGATAGATTTTATGTGTTGATATGACTTATGTAATGTCTATGTCTCTTGTGTATGAGTATTGTGTAAGGATGGAAAGATTGAATGGTAAGTTCACTTTTGGTGACCTTAAGTTGGTACTTTGGGGTGCATGGTGGTATGGGACGCTATCCATACATTGCACAAAGTATAGCTTGAGGGTTACTTGAGGTGAAGGCTTAATGTGAAAGTAATGGTTTATATGTGATAATGTTCCAATATGGTTAAATGACTTGTATGTTGGTTGAATATTATGCCTCTTATGTTTATGTTCATCAATGTTTTCTCAAAATGGCATATATCATGACTTTCAAATAAAATGTCTGTTTTAAGCATGTTTTTGCATGGCTATCATACTTAATACTTAATTGTGCTAACCCCATTCTTTTTCTATGTTTACTACAAGTGTAGGTTCCGGAAATTGAGTGGTTTTCTCTAGTGAAACTTGGACTTGAGTTCCCCAAGACTAAGTGGTATGTCCTCATATATCGAGGACAAGTGTTTAGATGTTTCCTTTCTTTTCTTCTAATAGACTATTGTTAAGATTTTGATTGTAAAGGGCCGTGACCCTATTTTGTTTCAAGTATGTTGTTTAGATGGCCATGTGAGATGATAGACTTCCGCTTTCTTTTAATGTTTTGGTTGTTGGATTTATAAAAGAAAAGTTTTAAGTTCCGCACTATTTCTAAGTATCTTATGTTATGAATGCTATGAGGCTTGTATAAGACCCTTTCTGGGTCAAGTACGCCCTGTTGCTTCCGGGGTATAGACTCGGGTCATGACAAGAGGTATTCTTTTAGGATTGATGAGATACATTAGTATTGAAGCCTATATGATGGTTTATGATTAGAATTGCTTTTGATTGAGTCTTATGAGATGATTATCAGATGTAGTGCTTTGAGAGTAAAGATTATACTATGAATTGTTTATAATTGATGTAATTATTATGGAAAGGATAGTTCCCACATAAGTTACTTAAGTATGAATGTATGAATGTGAAAGGCTTTCTCACATTGAATAATTCTAGGTTGAAAGGATTACTCAACTAAAATGAATCTAAGTAAAAAGATTATTAAATAAATGAGGCAAGAGGTGATCACCCATGACCTCTACATGAGAATGATATGAGATGATCTCCCATATTCCTAAGTTAGAAAAACATGAGGTGATTACCCATGTCATATGATGATGAATGGGAGGGGACTACCCTTATTCCATGATTTCAAGGTAGCAAGGCAAGAGGCAACTACCCATTAGCCTTTATAGCAAGGACATGGAAGCAAATACCCATGATCCCCTAAAGAAAAATATAGAGGCGAATACCCGTATCTTATATATAAAATAATGTAGAGGTGAATACCCGTGTCATATGATATTGGGCATGGAGGCAAATACCTATGATACCATAAGATGGACATGGAGGCGAGTACCCATCACTATATAAGTAAGACAATAGGCGAATACCCATTAGCTTTTATGTAAGGAAAGAGGCGACTACCCATTAGCCTTTATAGGAAGGCAAGGAGGTGATTTCCCCATTTCTATAAAATATAAGCTAAAGATAAGAATGATAGGTGATGAGCTTGGATGATTTCTAAGGCTACCTTCTATGATGAGTAAGACTAGTGGAGGATTATCCATGACTTGGCTAAGTATGCTTTGAGGTTACTTTATGAAGTATTCCTTTTATGTTATAATGATCTAGTATATGCGTTGATTATGTTTTATGTCTTATGTTGACTAACACCTATGTTTATAATGATGTTTATGTAAGCTATCATATTTAGTACATGCTTGTACTAACGCATACTCTTGCCTACATTTCTTGTCCAAATGTAGGGTCCGTCGATATAGACTACCATCCTCGTGGTAGAGCAAGATTTGAAGACTGGTGAGTCATCATAGCATTCGAGGATTTTACCACCCTTTTCCTTATGTCTTTCATTTTATGTTTTGAACAATATTGTATGGGTTGTGTCCCAATGATTCGATTATTTTAGATGGTTTGAGACAAAGGGTATTATACTTCTGCAACATATTATAATGACTTTGATTGTGTTTGAAATGATTTAAATTTTTGCTAATTTTTATTATCTTATGTTATGAATGCTAAGTGGCTTGTATGAGGCCTCTGGAGATCTTGTACGCCATGTTACATCTTGGGTGTACCCCTGGGTTGTGACACCTTTGGCCAATCAGATTTAAGTTACATGACATATGGACTTTATGGAGTGGTCTTGTCACTTTGACATATGTCATGATCCTATTGGCTTCTTTGTTTTACTTGTAATGCCACATCATTTGCTACATGACACCAAAATGGACCTCTAGGATGAGATGAAGTTAGGCTTAGCAAACTTGGCTTATCTATTGTAGCCCAATAAATTAATTTGGACTTTAATTAAATCAACATTTATTTGATCTAAATAATTAACCTAATTATATTAATTCATAATATTATTTGGACTAATATATTAATGAGTTTAATAAAATCTGAATCATTTTATAAATTTATATTTGATAAATTTTCAATGCTTACAAATGCCTCTACTTCAAGTCTTATCGAGATATTTCATCTTCTGAAGATTAGAGTTGAAGTATTAAGTTTATATTTTAATCAAAATGACTTGGTTTAATAAATCATCATATATCTGTGGAATGGACTTGATTTACTTATTCACTTATCATTCACAAAGAAAATGGAAGAAGAGACCCATGTTGACTAGATTCCTTCAGCATATCACCCTTTCCCACTTTGCATGTGATTTAGGAAATTTCGAGCATTATTAATTTAATTATTTTTTTTCATAAATATAGAGTTCACACGCATGTAGCTTATTAACTTCTCCAATTAGAAATAGGATCCTTATCAAATGTTGATAACTTCTCCTAATTTCTATCCCACTAGGAGTTGAACATCCCATATATTGTTCATCTACCCATCTATAAGCATCAATTTAGAGGGTTTGTAAATCATAGAATCTTCTTGATGGCCCACTTCACTTTGTTTTGCTTTGTTTTTTTTGGTGGGCCAATGGAAGAATATTTGTACTTTGCAGAGGCTACACAATGGAGAATTTTTATTATTGTCGCAACACAAGAATTTGTTCTTGGGGTGTGAAGGGATGTGTTTAAAGTTCCCGCCTTGAGATCACATATTTGTGATTTTATGAGATCCTGAATACTTGAGCATAAGATGTAAAAGGATGTGTTTAATGTCTCCACCTTGAGATCACTAATTTTAGTCTTTATGAAATCCCGAAAACTTACGCATAAGGTGTGAAGCGAAAAATTTTGTCCACCTTAAGACAATAAAATTTAAAGATCCTTTTAAAGATAAATTCGTAAAAAGACCAACTTAAGGTGCAAAGAAACAAATATTGTCCAGCTTAAGGCATGAAATTTTAGATATCTTGTTAAGGGTAAATGTGTGAAAAGGCCAACTTAAGGTGCAATTGGACAATTTTGTCCACCTTAAGGCATGAAAATTTAAAGATCTTCTCAAGTATAAATCCGTTAAACAACCAGCTTAAGGTGCAAAGGGACAATTTTATCCACCTTAAGACATGGAAATTTAGAGATCCTTTTAAGAATCAATCCATGAAATGGCCAGGTTAATATGCAAAAGAAAAATTTTGTTCATCTTTAAGGCGTGGAAATATAAATATCTTTTTAAGTATAAATCTGTGAAACAACAAGCTTAAGGTGCAAAGGGTCAATTTTGTCCATCTTAAGGCATGAAAATTTAAAAACTTGCATACTTGGAGGATTGGAAGGATTGGAAGACTTCAACTTGCATTGTTGGAAGAATTTGAGGAGTTCGATATGCATATTTGGAGGATTTAAAGACTTCAACTTGCAGACTTAGAGGATTTGAAGACTTCAACTTGTAGGCTTGGAGGATCTGAAGAAGTCAACTTGCGTACTTGAAGAATTTGAAGACTTCAACATGCATATTTAGAAGATTTAAAGACTTCAACTTGCAAACTTGGAGGTTTCAAAGACTTTGACTTGCAGACTTGGAGGATTTAAAGACTTAAACTTGCAGAGTTGAAGGATTCGAAGACTTCAACTTGTATACTTGTAGAATTTGAAGACTTCCAATTTTTATTGGGAAAGTTCATATTTCTTAGGGGTTTTCCCCCATCGAGTCACTACCATTTTGTGCAAGTCTAAAGTTTGATGAGAGATTACTTATAACCTTAACTTTCATGTGTCGGATCAAGTGGGAACATGTGTTTTTTGTACTCATGCAACTAAACTTAGAATATGGTTCTAAGTTCCTACGTACCTCAGTGAAGAGGATCAAGTCACAACGTAGTTCTGGGGATTTGATTCGAATCAGAGATCTTTGGGATTTGAAGATAAATATGATTTTGACAAGTTTCACGATTTGAAGATTTAACTTGAATTTGATGAGCATTGTGACATATTATTTAGCCTCGTGCCTCTAGGAACATTTCAACTTGAAGATTTAACTCAAATTTGAATATCTTTATGACATACAATTTAAGCTCGTGTTTTGAGGAGTGTTTCAGATTTCAGTTTGAAGACAACTCAAATTTGAAGAGCTTTGTGACTATAGTTTAAGCTTGTGTTTCAAGAAGCATTTCAACTTGAAGATCTAACTCAAATTTGAAGAGCTTTGTACAGACAGTTTAAGCTCGTGTTTCAAGGAGCATTTCAACTTGATAATTTAACTTAAATTTTAAGAGCTTTGTGACATACAGGTTAAGATAGTGGTTCAAGGAGCATTTTAGCTTGAAGACTTAATTCAAATTTGAAGAGCTTTGTGATATATAGTTTAGGATCATGCAACTAGGAGTATTATAACTTTCAGTTTAGGCTCAAGCGATGAGGAGCATTGTAACTTGACGATTTAAATCTAATTTGAAGAGCTTTGTAACATAGAAATTTAGCTCAAATTTGAAGAGCTTTCAAACGAGGAGATTTAGCTCAAATTCAAAGAGATAGAGATTAAGCTCAATTTTGAAAGCTTTCAAATTTAAAAATTTAGCTCAAATTTAAAGTGCTTTGTGATATACAGTTTAGGCTCATCCGTCTAAGAGCATCATAACTTGCAGTTTAGGCTCATGCGATGAGGAGTATTGTAACTTGCAGTTTAAGCTCATGCATTAAGGATCATCTATATATACATTGATTCTTCAAAGTCATCTTTAGATACAAACTTGTCTCCATTTTGGAGTTGTTCTAGATCTTCACCTCCGTAAGGGCCACATACAAGAGATTGTTGATCTTGTCTTATACTCATGCTTAATTCCATGTCATGTGCACGAGTTGCTAATTCATCAAACGTATTGGACTTTAATCCTTCCAATATATATTGAAGACCCCAATTCATGCCTTGAATGCACATTTCAATGCTAGAAGTTTCACTAAGACAATATGTGCAGTGATGCTCAAACTTCTCTAGCGATTGATAAACCAGCAACTAGCTCATCTTTACATTGTCGAGCCATTGTAAGTTCAATCATGCTTACGAAATGTCCAGTGCTATAGAAACAATTGAGAAACTCTTTCTTTAACTGTTCCCAACAATTTATAGAATTAGGATTGAGATCTATGCACTAATCAAAAGCATTTTCTTTGAGAGATCGAACAAACTATTCGATGAGATAATCACCATACGTCCCAACATCATTGCAAGTCTCGATAAAGTGCGCTATATGTTGTTTGGAATTTCTTTTTTCCATCAAATTATTGGATATTAGGAGGTTGATAGCCCTCAAACATTTCCAAATTATCAATCCTTTGTGTATACAACTTTGTATTTGTGAGAGCAAATTTGGATGAGGGCTTCACATTTTCTTCAATGGCCTCTATGATAAAGTCTTTTAATTGATCAATATGAATCAAACCATCAGCAGAGAGATGAATCTCTTTGATCTTTGTTTGTTTTATGCAAGATTCTCATTCGTCGTGAATTCTAGGAAGCTTCATAGGTGCTTAACGTGATTTTCTCATAATCATGTTATACATCTTATTTGTTAGCTTTGAAAGTTTAGCCTCATGTTTGTGTGCGCACTTTGTCAAGCCTTCATTTTCTTTAGTCAAGCTTGTTAGTTGTTCTTCTATGGTGGAAGACATATTTTAATATTCTTTGATGCTTGAAAAGTTGAGATGAGAGGTACAGATTGTCCCACTGGGCGTGCCAAAATTTGTAGACCATAAAATTTGTGTCGAGAAAAATATTATCAAGAACAAAAAAGTATCAGAACAATCGTATTTATTGATTTTAAGGTGCGAGTGTTATGATCTCTATAATTCTTTTGAATTCATATTTTTCATGCATAAATTCAAGGGCTCTTGAGCTTTAGCTTGATCTTGAATTTATCTGGAACTTGATCTTGGATTCAAGGCTTTAAATCTTGTTCTTGAATCTTTGATGAACTTGAACTTGAACTTTATCTAGACTTTTATTTGAATTCAAGGGATTCGAGTTTGTTCTTGAATCTGATGGTCTTGATTTTGATCATTCTTGATCTTAAATGCTTGAATTCTTAAACTTGTAGCTTATAGATAAAATTAGAGTGTTTGATTCACGAGCTTTCTCTAGATTCTTGTTTAGAATTTTTAATACCGTTATTGAATTATGAGAACCCTATTTGTAGTTTTAGAATAGAGAAGTTGTGATAGGAACATGATTCCCTTCGGCCAATCAAATTTAAGTGACATGACATATGGACTTTATGAAACAGACTTGTCACTTTGACACATGTCATGATCCTATTTGTTTCTTTGTTTTAATTGGCATGCCACATCATTTGTCACGTAGCATCAAAACGTGCCTCTAGGATGAGATGAAGTTGGGCTTAAAAAATTGTGCTTATCTATTGTAGACCAAATCAATTAATTTGGATTTTAATTAAATCATATTTATTAGACCTAATAATTAACCCAATTATATTGATTCATAGTATTTATTTGGACTAATATATTCATGAGTTTAATATCTGAATCATTTTATAAATTTATATTTAATAAATCTTAAATGATTTCAAATGTCCACTACTTCAAGTCTTGTCGAGATATTTCATTTTCTGAAGACTATACTTGAAGTAGTAAGTTGATATT
This sequence comes from Solanum stenotomum, assembly GCF_019186545.1. Taxonomy (NCBI): domain Eukaryota; kingdom Viridiplantae; phylum Streptophyta; class Magnoliopsida; order Solanales; family Solanaceae; genus Solanum; species Solanum stenotomum. The sequence continues at coordinate 39,517,991 of NC_064284.1, read as the reverse complement.
TTATTCACAATGATTTGGTGTAAAAACTTCTCATAGATCGATGCAACTAACTTAATTTACTTATTCAATTATCATTCACAAAGAAAATGGAGGAAGAGACCCACGTTGACTAGATTCCTTCAGCATATCACCCTTTCCCACTTTGCATGTGACTTGGGAAATTTTGAGTATTAATAATTTAATTAGTTTTTTTTCATAAAATCTAGAGTTCATACACCTGTAGCTTAAGAACTTCTCCAATTAGAATAGGATTGTTCACAACAAATTTTGTAAGTGCTGAAAATTAACTGCAGGCAAAATAAATAAAAGAAAAATGTGATTTTTATTGATGAATCATGTGAGTACAATTCTTGCGTTCTCTTGATTCTTCTGTCCTAAACTTCTCCGTGATTCAAGGGCCTTCAGTATCGTATTTCTCGAATGTAGGATGATGTAGACCTCCTTGAGATGTATTTGATCTTCGGGAACGTTGGGAAGCACTTCGTCGTTTCAAGTCGATCTCCAGGAAGAACTCTGTTGATCACTCCTTCGAAGAGTTATGAAATTGATGTTGTAGCTTTCTCCAGTTACAAAATGCTTCTTGAAGAGTTTTCTTTCCTCCCTTTGAATGTCATGTATAGCCCCTGTTTATAGTTGTAGGGAGTGGGAAAGGTTGCTTGTGATTAGCCAAAGGATGTCATTTTGACACTTGATGCATTGTAATTGGTTCTTGCATTTGATTGGGACTACCACCTCATTTGGACACGTGGCGTCACCTTGTTGGTCTTGGATGCCTAGTCATTGTGACACGTGGCATGAGTTTGGGCTTCAAGATGAAATGGACCTTGGACTTGAATTTAATAAAAATGGATTTATTTATTTGTAAAGCCCAAATTAATCATCCAACCCAAATAAATATGGATTTAATCCAAATTTCATATGAATTAAATCCAATAAAATTTGTGTGTCTACAGATGGCCCCTACTTCAAGCCTTGTTGAAGTGTAGGTTTGCCAACACATTATTGCGAGACTTGAAATATTATGAATCCAACAATATCACTCTTAAGACATTTGCTTGATTTGGCTTCTTGCCATGAAACAAGTCATGGTACAGCCATGTGCAATCCCATTTTGATGTGTTCCTAAGGACTTTTGTTCTTTCAATCCACTTGAGGAACGATATGGAGGATTCTCTCGAGAAAGAGAGATAAGCAAATCAATGTGACAAAGTTGTATGAATTCTAAATTCAAAAAACTTTCACCATAGACTTGAATACAAATTTGGACACCAACACTTAGGGTGTCACACAAGTCCCCAAAGTTGAATTTTAAATAAAAGTACATCACTTGATTTGCTTCTTTTTTGCAAACCTTCAATTTGGAAACAATTGGTAATTTCATAATCATACCAAATTTTCATTCTTTTACTTGATTTTGTCAAAACCATTCTTGAAATCTTAATACTTATTGCTTTCCTTTTGAGTGCTAGCAACTTCCATTTAGACGAGGAAGAATTGATTTGATTTATTTCTTCCTATCTTACCACAACTTTTCTTGTACAAAGAATGAGAATTTTTCATATAAAACACTATATAAACACCTTTCATGTACAAAGAATTCATCAAAGAATCATTGGAATAATCCTTTTGAATTGATAGTAAAATATTTTGAAATAGGACTCCAAATTTGGTGTGTGTTTTCTATATTTTGTGCAATTCCGCCAAAATGTTCTTTTCTTGGTGTAAAAGAATTCAAACGATGACCGACTTGATTCTGGAAAAACTAGACTTATAGTACTACGACATATCCAAAAATCAACATCAAAAACCTTTTTTTATTGACGGGAATTGATTTTTGAAGTTGGTCTCCAAATCTGGAAGTTCTCCTCACAGTTATGCGCAATCTCGCCAAAACGTCCCTTTATCGGTCTAAGAGCATTCAAACGATGATCGGCTTGATTCTGGAGAAACTATACTTTTAGTACTACGACATATCCAAAAGTCAACATCAAACACCTTCCGTATTGACGGCAATTGATTTTTGAAGTTGGTCTCCAAATCTGGAAGTTCTCCTCATAGTTATGCGCAATCTCGCTAAAACACCCTTTTCTTGGTGTAGGAACATTCAAAAGACGAGCGGCTTGATTCTGGAGAAACTAAACTCTTATTACTACAATATATCCAAAAATCAACATAAAAAATATTTCGTATTGATAGGAATTTATTTTTGAAGTTGGTCCCCAAATCTGGAAGTTCTCCTCACATTTATGGCCAATCTGAAGCAATATCCACAATGAAGCATGCATTGTGTTGTTTGGCACTACGACATACTTTTTATTTGAACCTTCATGTTATTGAGAAGCTTCGGCAGCTACTACCATGTGCTTCATCACTTCTTCTTTTTTTCCTTTTTTTTGTAGGTTCACAAAGGAGTGCCAACGATCTCGATATCTTATCAAGAAGATGCAAATAACACCTTTAATTGGAAAGGAACACGTGTACCCACACCTCTGATCGTAGCTTTCGCAGATAACAATTTAGTGCGTCATCTACTTTTTTAATAGAGGATGTGACAAACAACCATTTGGTGCTTCACCTTAAACCTTCATTGTGAAGTTGGTTGAGACTATCGGCAGCTTTAGATTTCATTGGAGACTTGGAGAATCCACCATTCTTGTGGCGTTGGCGGAATCAACTTGTAACTTCAAAGTCAGCTCACAATTTCATCTTGCTAGACTCTTCAGCTTCGCGCATCTGTAGTAGAAAATTCACAACTCAAAGTAGGAGTGTTGAATTCACGAGTTTCTTATTTCCTTGGAAAGACGACTCAAAGAATAGAATCTTCAGCTTTGCGTGTTTGTAGTAGAAAATTCATAATTCGAAGTACGAGTATTAAAATCATGGTTTTATTTTTCCGTTGGAAAGACAACTCAAAGAACTACACAATGTGAAAAATCACGGCAAAAGACTTTGTGGATTGGTACATATATTGCTTCAAAGTCAGCTCACGATTCTACCTCGCTCAACTCTTCAGCTTTGAGCAACTTTGGGAGAAAATCAATAACTCGGCGTAGGAGCCTGGAAATGATGTGATTCTTCTTCCATTGGAAGCATAACTCATAGATGTACAACAGATGTAAAAATCACAGCCAAAAGCATTCCACATTAGTACATACATATTTTCAAAGTTAGCTCAAATTCTGCCTCGCTCCACTCTTGAGCTTCGAGCAACTTTGGGAGAAAATCAATAACTCGACGTAGGAGCCTCGAAATGATGTGATTCTTGTTCCATTGGAAGCATAACTCATAGACATACAACATATGTAAAAATTATGGTCAAAAGCATTCCAGATTAGTACATATATATTTTCAAAGTTAGCTCAAATTCTGCTTCTCTCAAGTCTTGGGCTTCGAGCAACTTTGGGAGAAAATCAATAACTCGGCGTAGGAGTTTCAGTATTACGAGCTTCTTCCTTTATTGCAGACAGGGCTTGAAGAACTTTAATGTGTGTAACAATGATGATCAATAACTTTATTATTTTTCACAAATAGACCTTTGAAATGCTCAGATCAACTCCAAAATATGATGATTTTTTTCCAGCTTTGAGTGGCCGTGGAAGAAAATTCATAACTTAGCGTAGAAACCTTTGAATCACGAGCCGATTTGTACGTAGCGAAGTAGACTACAAGAACTGATATATATGTAAAAATAATGGTCAAAACCTTTCCGGATTTTTACAAATGCGCCTTTGAAGTCAGCTAACATGCCTTTCTTAACTCTTCTCCTTTACTCATCTCTAACGGATTTGATCTCACATGCTAGCTACATAATTTTAAAGAGCTAGTGTGATGATCATGCAATGCCACCAACCCTCTTTTTTTTACTCATGTGACTAAGCTTAGAGTAATTACTCCAAGCTCCTACGTAACTCGGTGAAGAGGATCAAGTCATATCGTAGTTTAAGATGATGAGTTTTTTTGGGCCGTACACAGTTTATACTCTTGCAGGCCTGGTGATATACCGTGAGTTTACGGTATTTCTAATACATTTTACTTACAAGTTGTGTCTGTCTAGGTCCTTTTTGTATTGATTTTTATGTGTTTTTATCATATTTTACAAGAAAGATATTCAGGCGCGGAAGTAACAAGACAGCTAAAAGAAATGTAGAAAAGGGCATCTACGGAGGTGATCTACAGACTGTATGTCCATTGACACTCTGTAGATGGTGGTCGTAGATCAGCAGGCAAGGCATGGAAGGCAAATCAGGGAAATCTGACCAAGTGTGGAACCACGGTGACCATTGACGATCCGTAGATTGATATACGAACCGTACTGTTGATCCGTAGATTGATACTGTGAGGGTTCCAGCACCTAATTTTTGAAGATCCTAAGTGTGGAGCTACAGAGGGTGATTGACGAACCGTAGATCGATCTACAGTCCGTATTGCAGTTCTGCGTTTACTTCAGAGAAGCTGATTTTTGGAAGCAGAAATATTTTCTAAGTCTTAGCTGATGGAAGGTACTCACAGATCGTAGATCCATTGACGGTTCTTGAGTCAATCTCATGGAATAAAAATGCGTCCCTGAACAAACTTTCCTTATTTTGTTTCCCTTTTAATTTAGGACTTGTTTTCTATAAATAGGGCATGTAAACCTCGCTTTTGGGGGTTAAATTTTATTACTTTTATTTTAGTTCTTGACTTGGGAGATTAACTTGCAACTTTACCAATTCTTAGGTTCCTAAGTTCGTTTTAAAGATTTTGGTGTTGCAATTCAAGTTGAATTTCTGGGTTTATTATTCTTCTTACGTAAGTTCATAATTCTTTCATCTAAAATAATGAATTGTGTTCATATGATTATGGGTAACTAAACCCCAAAACTAGGGTTATGGGAACCATGAACGATTAACAAAGTATGAATAGTAACTAAGCAATTCTTGAATAGTGTTGTTGCATGCATTGATAATTCTTTCGTTTAAAAGTCTTTTTAACGAGTGCACGCATTAGAACTCGCCTTGTTGCTACTTGCCGAACCACGGAGGTAATCAACAAGAAAAGACTTATCAATATAGATTTAGTGTGATACTATCTAATAGGCTAGTGTCGATTGGTGTGAAGTAATAACTAAGCCAAACATCGATGTGATGTCTAATATGAGGTAAAGGTAAGGGTTAGTAAATTATACACACGTAGCCGGACCAAGATGCGGGGTGAAATTCTCTAGATGTCGGACCAAGGATTTAGAGATACCTAACTTATCACTCTACATGTAGTACACTAGGAAATGATTGCTATTACTAGGATTACTGCGTTATGAGCTTGTGGGGAACACATATACCCTAGTTGATTTTCTCAACTAGATAACAACCAAAATAGACTTTTGTTTACTGATTAATTATTGAATTCTTACAATTTGTTTCACAAAATCCCCCCCTTTAATTACTTGTTTCTGGAAGTAATTTGACCAAACGAATATAATTGTTGGTTAAAGTTAAGTCTAGACCATTTTCCTCGTGGGATCGACCCCAACCTACAAGTTGGGTTCTTTACTTGATAACGATCGCTTATGCTTCTTTAGGGAGGTGTAATTTGAGCATATCAAATTTTGGCGCCACTGCCGGGGAATTTGGCTTTTACATTAATTTTAACTACATTATTGAACTTTGGTCAAATATTTCCTAATTTTATTTTTTCTTTTTGCTTTTGTCTCTCTCAGGTTCTGACTCCAGTGTATGCCAAGCACACAGAGCCAAGGTAAACCACTTACTCCTTACGATCCAGAGTTGAACAGAACTTTGCAAAGAATGAACAATCAAGGAGTTCAAGTTAATCCTATCGAAGGCAACCTAGGTGATGAAGTTGAGTTGCAACCCCCGAGGGTGGTTGGGGGAGACTACCAGGTTCTAGCTGAAAATCAATTGGGAGATGCAGTGAGGGTGCATGGCCCACCAGGCACTTAATTGCATGACAACTATAGGGGCAACGTAAACATTGCTGACTCAGATGGACCTCTTTTCCTACCCCCTTTGCCTCCGGGGCACACATTTGTAGTGACTAGTAGCTGGATGTCATCGGGTTGCTAGTGTTCCCTCTATCACTGACAGGCGATGCTGATGTATGGTTCACTGAGTTTCCTTATAACTCAATATATACATGGGACCAACTGACGGATGTGTTCTTAGCAAGATATTATCCAGTGTCCAAGAAGCTCAATCACAAAGATAGGATCCATAATTTTGTAGCATTACCTGGAGAGTCTATGAGTAGCTCTTGGGATAGATTCACTGCATTTGTAAAAGGTGTTTTGAATCACAGTATTGATGCTGAGTCGGTGATGGAATACTTCTATCGAGGTCAGGATAATAACAATAAACCAGTGCTTGATACTATTGCTGGAGGATCATATGGTGAGTGCACATATGCGCAGATTGCAGAAAAATTAGAGAAGATCTCTCGCAACAATAAAGCATGGAGCACTAGGAGGTCGGATACTTGGAGAAACACATTTGCCGCTCATGCTACGAATAACCAATCTGCAGAGGAGATTCGTGATGAGATGGCTCAATGAGGACCGAGTTGGGGTTAGTATTGAAGCATGTGAGCGGAGGTGCAGAGAAGGTAAATGATGTAAATTACTTGACTAGAACGCCACCACCAGTTGAAGAGTGTTACTATGAAGAGGATGTTTGTGCAGTAAGTGATCAGACGGGGTGTTTCCGACCAAACGCCCAAGGATCCAACACAGAAAATTGGCACCGAGGTCAAGGAAACCAAGGTCGGAACTATGGCAACTACAACCAAGAGGGTCAATATGTCCGGGATGGGAACTTCAATCGTGACAACACCTATAACCGAAACAACTATGGCAACAGAAACGATCAGGTTGGACCCTATGTTCCCCCTCAAAATCGAGAATCTCGTACTAGGGAAGCTGGAGGCAATATGGCGCGTATTGAAGATATGATGCATAAGATGATGAGAAGGTTTGATGCAACTGATGAGAATGTGAAGGAGATGAGAAATGACTTGTCTAGTATTGTTCAAAAGGTTGATGCCCATGCAATGTCAATAAAGCATCTAGAGAAGCAGATGACTCAGTTGTCTACTACAGTGAACCCACGTCAACCTGGCACTCTTCCTAGCAACATCATCCAGAATCCAAAGAATGATGGTCATTGTATGGTAGTTACCACTCGAGGGGGTAAGCAAACCATAGATCCACATATGCCATCTGTGGTGGATGTTGAGATTAGAAAATAAGATGATGTGGTAGAGGTTAGGGAAGAGTCTGAGAATGCAATAGAGAAAGAAGCGGAGATATAGCAGAAAGTGGTCCCTATACCTAGACCTCCACCACCTTTTCCATAGAGGTTAGTTAAGAAGACCGAAGATGGTAAATATTGCAGGTTTATTACTATGTTAAAGCAGCTTTCTATCAATATTCCCTTGATAGAGGCTTTGGAGCAAATGCCTAGGTATGCGAAGTTTATGAAAGATATGGTGATAAAGAAATGGTCAGTGAGTTTTGAAGTTGATGATATATTGCAGCATTGTAGCGCTATTGCTACAAGATCTCTTCTGCAGAAAAAGGAAGACCCTGGTGCTTTCACGATCCTATGTACTATAGGGTTGTTACACTTTGCTAAGGCATTGTGTGATCTTGGTGCTAGCATCAACCTCATGCCATTGTTTATTTATAAGAAGTTGGGTCTAGGGGATCCAAAGCCTACTACGATGCGGCTACTTATGGCCGATCGAACCTTGAAAAGGCCCATTGGTGTACTCCATGATGTGCTAGTAAAAGTGGAGTCGTTCATCTTTCCAGCGAATTTTGTGAATCTTGACTGTGAGGTTGATTTTGATGTTCCCATCATCCTTGGGAGACCATTCCTTGCCACAGGCCATGCATTAGTTGATATAGAGAAGGGACAGATGAAGTTCAGACTAAATAACAAAGAAGCAACTTTCAATATTTGTAGGTCCATGAAGCAGAGTGGTGAGCTCCAAACGGTATCTGCTATAACATACAGAGTTGAGAGTGGAACAGAAGTGCAAATTAAAGAGTGACTTGGTGTTGAGGCACTAGCAACAGTTATGATGAATTTCGATAGTGATGGTATTGAAGAGTACTATGAGTTGGTAGCTGCACTAGATAGGTGTGAATATCGGTCAAAACAAAAGAAGTATGAATGAGACATGAAGAATCGTGAGTCTCCACCAGCGAGACCATCTATTGTGGAAGCACTGAAATTGGAGCTTATGGCTCTACCACCACATTTGAGGTATGTATTCTTGGGCAGAGATAACACTTTGCCAGTCATCATTGCGGCAAATCTAAATGCGAGACAAGTAGAGTGCTTGGTGACTGTGTTAAAGAGGTTCAAGTGAGCTATTGGGTGGACTATTGCAAATATTATTGGCATTTCTCCTGGTATTTGTTCCCACAAAATCCAAATCATGCCAGATCACAAATCTAGTATTGAGCACCAAAGAAGATTAAATCCACCTATGCAAGAAGTAGTTAAAAAGGAGATCATCAAGTGGTTGGATGCTGGAGTTATCTATCCCATTGCAGATAGTAGTTGGGTATACCATGTTCAATGTGTGCCCAAGAAAGGTGGGATTACTGTGGTGCCTAATGTTTCGATGCGGCTAGTGACTGGATGGAGAGTCTGCATAGACTACCAGAAGCTAAAAGCTTGGACAGAAAAGGACCATTTTCCTATGTCATTCATGGATCAGATGTTGGATAGACTTGCTGGTAAGGGTTGGTATTGTTTTCTTGATGGTTATTCGGGCTACAATCAGATTTCTATAGCTCCGGAGGACCAAGAGAAGACCACCTTCACTCACCCTTATGGGAATTTCGCCTTCAAGCAGATGCCCTTAGGGTTGAGCAATGCTCTAGCAACCTTCCAGAATTGTATGATGTCAATATTATCTGATATGGTCGAGGACACTATTGAGATATTTATGGATGATTTCTGTGTGGTAGGTGACTCTTTTGATCAATGTCTGAATCATTTGGCAGAGGTACTGAAAAGGTGTGAAGATTGCAATTTGGTGCTAAATTGGGAGAAGTGCCACTTTAGGGTGAAAGAAGGGATAGTTCTGGGTCATCGGATTTGTGAGAAGGGCATTGAGGTTGATAGAGCGAAGGTAGAAGTAATTGAAAAGCTTCCACCACCTATCTCTGTAAAAGGAGTGCGAAGCTTTCTTAAGCATGCAGGTTTCTATAGGAGGTTCATCAAATATTTCTCTAAAATTGCACATCCATTGTGCAAACTACTCGAAAAGGAGTATAAGTTTGATTTTGATAATGCTTTCTGATAGCATTTGGAGAGTTGAAGGAGAAGTTGGTTACTGCACCTATCATTATTTCATCGGATTGGGGACAACCGTTTGAGGTAATGTGTGATGCGAATGGAGTGGCGCTTGGTGTAGTATTAGGATAGAGGTGAGAGAAANCAAATTCAATTATAACCATTTCATTAAGTTCTCGACTCCAAACTCACATGTGAGGCTCTCGTTTCACTCTATCATTTTCCGGGTCGTTACACAACCGTTTGAGGTAATGTGTGATGCGAATGGAGTGGCGCTTGGTGTAGTATTAGGATAGAGGTGAGAGAAAATTCTCCATCCTATTTACTATGCTAGCAAAGCTCTAAATGTGGCCCAGAAGAATTATACTGTGACTGAACAAGAGCTTCTTGCAGTGGTTTTCGCATTCGAAAAAATTTGATCCTACCTGCTTGGTACTAAGGTCATAGTGCATACTAACCATTCTGCATTGAGGTATTTGATGGCGAAGAAGGATGCAAAACCGAGGCTGATTAGATAGGTATTGTTGTTGCAAGAGTTTGATTTTGTGGTAAAAGTTAGAAAGGGGACCGAAAATCAAGTTGCCGATCACTTGTCCAGATTGGAGGAAGAGGCTATGTTAAAGCTTGGTGATGGGGCTGAAATTAATAATGCTTTTCCAGATGAATAGGTATTGGCTGCTTCTCATAATCTGATTCCTTGGTTCGCAGACTTTCCTAATTATTTGGCAAGCGATATTGTGCCCCCGGATTTGTCTTTTTACCAAAGGAAAAAGTTTATGCATGATGTGAAGAAATTCTTTTGGGATGAGCCTTACTTGTATCGTAGTTGTGCTGATGGGATTATTCGTCGTTGTGTGCCCGAGATTGAGATGTTGAGTGTACTTAAAGCATGTCATCCATCGCCTGTTAGTGGGCATCATAGTGGTATTTGAACTACACATAAGATTTTGCAGTATGGGTACTACTGGCCTACAATCCACCAAGATGATCATGATTTTGCCAAGTCTTATGATCGTTGCCAAAGAAAACGAGAGATTCAAAGAGGCAAGAGCTTCCTATGAATCCTATATTGGTGATAGAGTTGTTTGATGTATGGGGCATTGATTTTATAGGTCCATTTATGAGTTCACATGGGATGAAGTATATCCTTGTTGCGGTTGATTATGTATCGAAGTGGGTGGAAGCAGTTGGGCATCCCAACAATGAAGGTAAAAGTGTAACCGCATTCTTGAAAAAGAATATCTTCTCCAGATTTGGTACACCAAGGGCAATTATCAGCGATGGAGGTTCCCACTTTTGTAATAAGTTGTTCAAGGCGCTACTTGAGAAATATGGTGTCCACCACAATGTAGCCACTCCTTACCATCCGCAGACTAGTGGGCAAGTTGAAGTGTCCAACAGAGAGATCAAACAAATTTTGGCGAAAACTGTGAATGCTAATAGAACGGATTGGTCAAGGAAGCTTGATGATGCTCAGTGGGCCTATCGCACTGCATACAAGACTCCCATAGGTATGTCTCCTTACCAACTAGTATATGGGAAATCTTGCCATTTTCCGGTAGAGCTAGAGCATGAAGAAGCTAAATTTGGATTGGGGCGCCGCATCTAATCAAAGAATAAATTACTTGAATATGCTTGATGAGTTTCGCCTAAAAGCTTATGAAAGTTCAGCCTTGTACAAAGAGAAGATGAAGAGGTATCATGATCAAAGAATTGAAAAGCGAGAATTTGTTGTGGGTGATCTTGTGCTTCTATTCAACTCTAGGTTGCGCTTGTTTCCGGGCAAACTCAAATCCAAATGGACCGGGCCATTTTTACTCACAAAAGTGCTTCCCTATGGAGCGGTTGAGCTTGAGAACAGTGACGGAATAGGGTTCATGGTTAATGGGCAAAGGATCAAGATTTATCTGGAAAATGCAGAAAGTGTGCAAGAAGTTGTAGAGGCATATCATCTTGATGAAATATGACTAATCAAGAGGTTAGCGTCGTGCCGCGACGTTAAATCAAGCGCTGCTTGGGAGGCAACCCAAGATGTACAATCTAGCCAACGATAGGTTTTTATTTTCCATCTAGCAGTTTTTGTGTCTAGTTGATTCTCTATATTAATTTAGATAGGTGTTTTAGTTTTTTTTTGTAGTGTTGGCTAGAATTAGCATAGGGTCCGTGTCTAAAAAAGTGTCCAAAAAATGTAAAAAGAATAGCCTAATGGTTGCTACATGTGCAGGTACGCTATGAAAAATCTGCAGAAAAATGGTCTAGTGCAGAGGTCTACGGATCCCATCGACAGTCCGTTGATCCATCCACGGACCGTGGATGGTATCCGTAGATCCCAGGTAAGCCCCTAAACTTTACCAAGTGTAAGGTTTATCTACGGTCCCAATCTACGGACCGTAGATCGACCCACGGACCATAGATGGGGTCTCGTGGGTCCAAAACCCTAATTCTGTCTGACCCGACCCGGGACCCCTTATTTAAAATCTCCCAATTTTAAATCATTCCACTTCACTCCATTTACCCCCAAACCATTTCATAACTTCCCAAACTCCTTAAATCACTCCCCTATATCACTCCATAACTCCCCCATAAAATCATCCCTCCCATTCCCCCAAAATTCCTACGATCCCTTTCCATTCCGAATACTACTCATTCCATATTCTACAAAAGAGTCTGGTGTTTGGGTAAGTCACAAAGAGGTGGTTTTTGGCCTTGTAAACATATGTCATCACACAATCACCCCATTCCCGTTGTTGTAAAGTAATAGACTTTCTCTTCACTTTAAATTTCGATTCATTGATAGATTAAAGAAAGTCAGGGATCGGGTCTTGACCTTTGGTAACTGTTAGATGAAATTGCATGATAAAATTGGAAGTTACAATACCCTTGGAACGATAGATAGTGATTGTGTTGTCTGGTTGTATGTGATTATAAGTCTAAATGTAAGTTTCGACTCAGGTTTCCAAAGTTTGTCTTAAACAATAGTTAAAATTATGAATTGGAATCTTGAGAATGACAAACTAGCATGATTAAATGTTGAAATGCATGGTTAGACTAGGATATTGTTGAAAATGGTCTAAGATGTGGGCTCGAAAATAAAGAATGGTTGTCTGGCACAGGTCACATCCATGATACCCCATCTACAGATCGTAGACCAATCTACGGACCGTAGATTAGGTTCGTGGGTGGATGCACTTGAAAATTCCACCAACTGTGTAACCACAGATGTGGACTACGGTCCGTAGATCAATCTACATACCGTTCTGTACATCAGTCTACGGACCGTAAGTCCCCTCCGTGGATGACCACCATAGACACTATCCAAAAAAAAATTGGTCTTTGTTACTGTTTGTTTTTAGTTCTAAAATTTTTCGAGTGTGTTTATAGTTAGTTTTGGCACTAATATCGCTTCCACAGGTACGATGGCACCCAAGAAGCTAGTCAACTACTCAAAACTGGGCAAGTCAAAATCTATTGCTCCTAGCTTCAAGATAATCGATGAGGACATGGACACAGAAAAATATCCAGCATACGTTCCTCCCAACACAAGGACTTCCCCCACTGCACCCCGAACCACCAGAGGCACTCCCCAGAAGGTGATTCCCGACGTAGTCACTGTCTTCAAGTCTGATGAGGAGCACACACTGATCGAGTCACCAATTGGGGCTGCTTCCAGCTCAGCTACTGGGTCTACGTCTGGCTCTGAGTCTGCCCATGCTTCGGACTCTGAGTCTAGCATCCGAGTTTACCCATGCTTTGGGATCCAATGCCAAGTCAGCAATAAGGTCCGACCAGAATGAACAAGCAGCCTCATCTGATGAGGCAACTAGCTCAGAGTCAGTACCCGTACCAAGGAATGAGGACCCTACTCTAGTGGTCGGCGAGCCAAACAGATGGTGTGTTGAGGACCAATGGCAAATCTATCGGGATGCCAAGATGAAAAATGACAAAAAGAAGATGGCCTAATTTATTACAGAGGAGTACAAAGTCCTCACAGGGAGCTTGCACACTGTCCCCGACATCCACCGGCTTTTTAACCTTCACAGGTGTAACTGGATGGCTCGAGACCTAGGGACTTATAGTGAGGAGATTGTACGGGAGTTCAACGCCTCTTATGCCGCCACTCTCTGTGGTTCGATCTCCAAGCGGTCAAAGCCCATAGCTCAGGACCCTCTCACTTACACTATGGTCCGGGGTTGTCCGGTGGACATATCACATGCCACCATCAGCCGTTTTCTCTATGGTCCTACCACGGGTCACTCTTGGTCACTAAACACAGCAGAGTTTGATTACAGATGGGACATCGTGCAGAGCGGCTCTTTCTAGAGGAATGTTGAGCAACGAGAGGCTGTTGTACTATGGTTGGCTAAGTACATTGCTGCAGATGGCGAGCTTGCAGAGTGGGTCACCACACCACGGTTGGGTATCCAAAAAGCCACATTGAATTTTCTGGCCAAGTTCTTCTGGTTGTTGGGACGTAATAGGCGGTCACCTACAAAAGCCGACAACCAACTCATATGAGACAGAGCGGTCATGGTTGCAACATTAGTAGCAGGACTGGAGATTGACTTTGCTCGCATGCTCCTGGCAGAGATTCACGAGACGGCATTCAAGACCTCCACTACTTACCCATTTCCATGTTTGATTTTCCAACTGTGTAGGGACTTTAGAGTGCCGATCTGGCATTGTGATAGGTTGATTCACCCTGAAGGGACTATGGATATAGGCCTCATTCGAGATGAGGCAAATGTGGCGGCATCTCGCAGAGAACCCCAGGTTGAGGTACCTCCCTTGGGCGCAGATCTAGCCGACACGGTGAGGAAGACATAGGGCGTTGACTTCATTATACCAGATCATTCTAATACTATCCCGACCTCCTCATCCCATGCTGCTAGTAGGGCTCTTAGCCCATCCAGGTCCACACCACCATTAGGAGTTGTTGTTGTCCCGTTGGCCAGAGTACAGAAATTAGAGGCTTCGATGGCCACACTGCTGCATCACATCCAGCCTTGGATGCAAAAGTCGATAGCCAAGTCCGAGGCCAGAATAGAGCGAAGGATTGACGGCATGATGGATCGGAAGATCCAGGCTGGTAATAAGCGTCTTGATGCCTTTGAATTGCGAGTCCTCGAGCGACCAGCCCCAGCCATATATCTATCCTCTTTTGAAACTAAGTTAGCCAATCTCCGGGCCGATGTTGATGCCATTATTGCCACCCCTACAGTTGAGCCTCAGGCTGCACCCACTGCGTTGGACGATGATACGGTGCTGGATGCTTTATTCAGTGGGACCATTGAGGAGGGGACTGAGCCTACACATACCAAGGGTAAGAGACACCGTTCTAGTCACACTGAGGAGGAAAAAGCCCAAAAGAGACAGCGTAGGCAAGAGAAAGAGGCTAGGAAGGCTTTGATATTAGATGAAGAGTTGCGCCAACAGAGGGTGCGTGAGAGTATTACAGTGGCATCGAGTTCTGCCCCAATTGTAAAGGTCTCGCCAATCGTGAGGACGTTGTGAGCCCCACTGATAGTGCAGTTAGAGTGACCGAAAACACTACTGAGGGTGTTATGATGGATGATGTAGGCACTACTGAGGGTGACCTAAGTATGGTTCCAGCAGGCTCCGGGAAACTGGAACCACCCGTTTGTTAATGATTCTTCAGCGCAATGTGCCACAGGTTTGCTTCACCCAATCCATTATCTTTTATTGTTTTTGTATGCATTGGGGACAATCGCATCTATTTTGTTGGGGGTAGGGTAAATGTATTGTGAGTGATAGGGTGAAGTCTGAGTAACCCAACTCATAAATCCTCTCTTTATGGTTTTCTTGCCTGTACTTTTTTTCTCCAAGAGACTGTTTAATTTCTGTTGAACCGGCATGTGTTAGGATTGTATGTGTAGAAGTATGTAAAAGAATGAAGCATGATGGCTTATGAAAAATATACCCGTCCAAATTGAGTGATGTGAGCTAGAATTGGTAGGCTAAGACAAGTTGAATGTGTTGAATCTAAGTATGACATGATAATGAATCAACTTGATGGCATGACTTAAGCTGAAACTTGAACTGGGTAATCTAAGTAATCTGATAATCTGATAATAAAACTATGTGCCAAGAGTGTGTGAGAATAGTTGATTGTTCAGGCAGTTTTTGTGCAACACTAGAATTTTCCCGGTTAGTCCTGCTAAGACAATTCACTTTAGAGGCTAGAAAGTGATCATAGGCCCTTCTTCTAATTAGTCCACAAATTGCCTAAAAGAAAGATCTAACCAAATGCTAAATTCTCCCTTTGATCCAAATTATATGAGCCTAAAATTAGACCATTTCTTTCTAAACCCCAAACTCACCTTCCCATAATCGACTATGTTGGCCCCGGTCCCTCCTTGTACATGTGCACCTCGACTTAGGCCAAAAGCCTAAGTTGAGGGTGGTTACTATAAAAAGTAACTTCAATCTTGGCCCTGACCCGACATCGGGTATTATGCACCTCAAATAATGGAAAATCCATAAGTTGAGGGTGGCTATGAAAGAGGAAACCAAAAGAAAAGTAGGTATGAAAAGAGTTTGATGTTGAAAAAGAGAGGAAAGGATGTAACTTGTTGAAAGCTAAAGAAAAGAATAAAATGCAAGAAAAAGTTGAGCTACAAAGTCTAAAGTCACATCCATGGTTAAAGAAAATTAAGGGAAATAAGGTAAATCGGTAGGGTGGCAAAAAATAGGGCAAAAAGAGGTTGAAAGCCTAGTGTAATGTCAAGGAGGGCAGAAAGTCACTAAAAAGTACCCAAAATATACCACACCTAACCCTGAGCCTACGTTACAAGCCAAGAAAGTCCTATAGTGATCCTAGAGTCTAGTTTGGAGAGTCAAAGCAGTGAAAATAAGGGAAAGCCTATGGTACTGAGCACTAACTGTAATTGAAGCTATTTCTGAGTGTGAGTGTTGAATGAATCCTTGTACTCCAATTCATAGTCATTGTGTGAAAGAAGAGGGATTTCGTTTGAAATAAGGGAACTAGTTACATTGTCGGAAAGTTGGTACGTTGGTGATAGTGAAACAGTGTATGTTGTGTGTCGGTTGGTCGATCGTTGCCATGGTTTGATCCGCATGAATTAGCTTGTCGAGTCTAAGAGAACAAATTTTTCACCCGAAAAGTGAGTGGGATAGAGAGCCATGTGATTGCTTGTGATTGAAATGTTTGCTTCTATACAAGTGTCGTTTAGAGTCTTAGTGCGTCGCTTGAATACAAACAACGAATTTAAGTTGAGGGTGTTGATATACCGTGAGTTTACGGTATTTCTAATACATTTCACTTAAAAGTTGTGTGTGTTGAGGGACTTTTTGTATTGGTTTTTATGTGTTTTTATCATATTTTGCAGGAAAGATGTCCAAGCGCTGAAGTAACGAGACAGCTGAAAGAAATGCAGAAAAGGGCATCTACGAAGGTGATCTATGGACCGTAGGTCCATTGACGCTCCGTAATGGTGGTCGTAGCTCAGCAGGCAAGGCATGGAAGGCAAATCAGGGAAATCTGACCAAGTGTGGAACCACGGTGACCATTGACGATCCGTAGATTAATCTACGGACCGTACTGTTGATTCGTAGATTGATACTGCGAGGGTTCCAGTACCTGATTTTTGAAGATCCTAAGTGTGGAGCTACGGATGGTGATTGACGGATCGTAGATCGATCTACGGTCTGTACTGCAATTCCATCGTTTGCTTTAGAGAAGCTGATTTTTGGAAGCAGAAATATTTTCTAAGTCTTGACTGATGGAAGGTACTCACGAACCGTAGATCCATTGACGATCCGTGAGTCAGTCTCGTGGAATGAAGACGCATCCCTGAACAAATTTTTCTTATTTTGTTTCCCTTTTAATTTAGGACTTGTTTTCTATAAATAGGGCATGTAAACCTCATTTTTGGGGGTTAGATTTTATTACTTTTATTTTAGTTCTTGACTTGGGAGATTGACTTGCAACTTTATCAATTCTTAAGTTCCTAAGTTCGTTTTGAAGATTTTGGTGTTGCAATTCAAGTTGAATTTCTGGGTTTATTATTCTTCTTACGTAAGTTCATAATTCTTTCATCTAAAACAATGAATTGTGTTCATATGATTATGGGTAACTAAAGTCCACAACTAGGTTTGTGGGAACCATGAGCGATTAACAGAGTATGAATAGTAACTAAGCAATTCTTGAATTGTGTTTTTGCATGCATTGATAATTCTTTCATTTAAAAGTCTTTTTAACGAGTACACGCGTTAGAACTCGCCTTGTTGCTACTTGCCGGACCAAGGAGGTAATCAACAAGAAAAGAATTATCAACATGGATTTAGTGTGATACTATCTAATAGGGTAGAGTAGATCGGTGCGAAGTAATAACTAAGCCAAACATCGATGTGATGTCTAATATGAGGTAAAGGTAAGGGTTAGTAAATTATACACACGTAGCCGGACCAAGGTGCGGGGTGAAATTCTCTAGATGTCGGACCAAGGATTTAGAGATACCTAACTTATCACTTTGCATGTAGTACACTAGGAAAGGATTGTTATTACTAGGATTACTGCGTTATGAGCTTGTGGGGAACAGATATACCCTAGTTGATTTTCTCAACTAGATAACAACCAAAATAGACTTTTGTTTACTGATTAATTACTGAATTCTTACAATTTGTGTCACAAAATCCCCCCTTTTAATTACTTGTTTCTGGAAGCAATTTGACCAAACGAATATAATTATTGGTTAAAGTTAAGTGTTGACCATTTTCCTCGTGGGATAGACCCCAACCTACAAGTTGGGTTATTTACTTGATAACGATCGCTTGTGCTTCTTTAGGGAGGTGTAATTTGAGCGTATCACCTGGATTAATATACATTTTATGCTCATACCTTAAGGAGCATTGTAACTTGCGGTTTAGGCTCGTGTGTCGAGGAACATTGCAAATTACAATTTAGGCTCGTGTGTCGAGGAGCATATCAACTTGCAGTTTAGGCTCATGCATCGAAGAGTGTTTCAACTTGTAGGCTCATACGTCAAGGAGCATTTCAACTTGTAGTTTAGGCTCGTATGTCAAGGAGTCTTTTCTTGAAGAATTCCATCAATGTAACTGTCTTTCTAACCTTTTGTGATAAAGCATTGATGTACTTAGATTTGGTGTTGGATTTTATGCTTTCGTATTGTTGAAGCTTATTTGTACTTGATTTTGTGTCGTCTTTTGAAAGTCGGAGTTTAGAAGTACCTTGATGCTTTTGACTTTTGAGAGCGACCAAAGTCCAACTGCCACCACCTTCTTCATTGGAGAAGTCATCTCCTTGGATGTGTTTGTTGTTATTTTAAGGTGGAAACTTCAACTGGTTCAAAGCTCCTAAACTCTAGTATGATGACACCTTCTTCAATCTTTGGCAATACCACAGGACATAGAACTTCTGAAATTGAATCCTTTTTATGATCAAGTTTGACACTAGCATAGTTTGTCTCAACTGCCTCACCATCGTCAATGATGATCTTTCCCTCTCGTACCAATGTCCTAATCTTTTCCTTCAGAATGAAGCATTTTTTGGTTTTATGACCGATGATACGGTGAAATTTACAATACATAGGATCGTCGACTTTATTGGTTTTTTTAGGTCTCTTTGACTCTGGGAGTACAATGACTTTCTTGGTTAGCAGGCCATCAAGAATTGTATGAACGTCAGAGTCCGGAAAGGGATACTCTTTTACTTGTAACTCCTTCAAGGTAGATCAATTTTTCACCTCTCGCGTTTGTTGATGCACCACGAACTCTTTTAACTTTTGTATCATGGAGGCCTTCGTAGAAGTCGTGCTTACCGCCATAGATTCATTAGTAGTGTATTCTAATGTCCCCTTCAAATTTGTATCATCTTTTCTTGGATCAAGGACATGTGATGTATTTCTATGGCTTGCAATGCTTAACTCCATATCATGAGTGTGTGTAGCTAGTTCTTCAAAAGTTCGAGGCTTAATTCCTTGAAGGATATATACAAGCCCCAATGCATTCCTTGTATACAAATTTCAACTGCAGAGATTTCAGAAAGTTGGTCCTTGCAATCTAAGCTCAACATTTGCCAATGATTGATGTAATCCACTACAGGTTCATCCTTAATTTGGTTAGTGTTTGTCAATTCCATCATGCTCACTGAACGTCGGGTACTGTAGAAATAATTGAGAAATTGATTTTCTAGTTGCTCCCAACAATCAATTGATTCAGATTCCAAGTCTGTATACCAATCAAAGGCGTTTTGTTTTAAAGAATGAACAAACTGCTTGACAAGAAGATCACCATGTGTACCGGCACTGCTACAAGTCTCGACGAAATGGGCAATATGTTGCCTTGGATTTCCGCTTCCATCAAATTGTTGCAATTTTGGTGGTTGATATCCAGTTGGCATCAGTAGACCCTCGATTTGCTTAGAATACGACTTTAAATATCCTAAGGAACTTTGTAGCGGGCCACCTTATTGAGCTTTAATTGTGTTTGCGATCATATCTTGTAGCTATTGAACTGATAGAGTGGCCACTAAAACAGATCGTTTTGCGCTTTGAGAGTCAACTGGCTTGGTGGGAGAATCAATATCAACTTTTTCGATGTTAGATTGTGATGTGTCTCTCTAGAGTTGTAGAGATCTAACTTGCTTATAAGTTTAGCGATTTGGAAATTTTTGTCATCAATAGACTTCTTCAAGGCTCCAATGGTATGTTCCATGATTGAGAACTTCTCGTCCATGTCAGTTGTGTCAACCATCAAGGAGTTAACCTTTGTTGAAATTGAAGAATTCACTAAATTCTTAGATTCACCAAAGTTGAAGCTAGAGTGAGAATGTTCATCACACAACTTAGATGCAATGTTTGCCCTAGGGATTGTAGTTTTGAATGTCATTTGATACTTGCTCTTTCTTGCCATCTCCATGGAGGTGAAATATTCAGCTTCATTCAAGGCACTTGTCTTGAACTCGCGTCGAGTGATTGGATCAACAACAATAAAATCAATAAATGTGGCAACAGTAGAGTCCTTGCATGAAACATCACTGATCTTCTTGAAGGCTATTGTAAAGTTGAACTTAATTTTTGATATGTAGGAGGAAGAGATGAAGAGCAGAATTGGTCCCACTGGGCGTGCCAAATTTGTTCACGACAAATTTTCATAAGCGCTGAAAATTAACTGCAAGCAAAATAAATAAAAGGAAAATGTGATTTTTATTGATGAATCTTGTGAGTACAATTCTGGCGTTCTCTTGATTCTTCTCTCCTAAACTTATCCATGATTTTAGGGCCTTCAGTAGCATATTTCTCCAATGTAGGATGATGTAGACCTCCTTGAGATGTTTTTGATCTTCGGGAATGTCGGGAAGCACTTCGTCATTTCAAGTCGATCTCTGGGAAGAACTCCATTGATCACTCCTTCGAAGAGTTATGCAGTTGATGTTGTAGCTTTCTCCAATTGCAGAATGCTTCTTGAAGAGTTTTCTTTACCCTCTTTGAATGTCATGTCTATCCCCTATTTATAGTTGTAGGGAGTGGACAAGTGTAAAACTCCGGAAACTAGTAGGCTAAACTAGAGGTTATCATGAGTGTTAGCGTCGTAAATGTAACTCCCTGTACTTTGAAATAAAGGGTTTTGTATTAGAACATCAAGGTACGACCCCCAAGGACCAACCATGGGTCCTTGAGGAGGACCACTAGAAACAGCCTGAGCAGTGACCTACGGAGGGGACTCATGCCTCGTGGGTCAGGCCATACCTCGTGGGTGAGGGGTCTTAGGTCAAGCCTACAAATGAGGCTCTCTGAACACCGACCCACGCTTCGCCAGCACGGGTCGTGGGTCCAACCACAATCTGTCTGTGAGGGGTCGTGGGTGGTGACCTGTAGACGGTTTTGAGGAATTAGTTAGGGGCACTTAGGGGTTTTCTGGTTTTAGTTAATATTAAGTGTCATCGTTTTACACTGAATTAGACTAACTATATATTGTTTTTAGACCCATAAATTAAGTCATCTTCATCATAATTCCAAAATCCCAAATCAAAAACCAATTCTTCACAAAAAAAACTCCCTCTCTACGAGTCCAAGGAAGAAGATTAAGGAAGTTGGGGTTAGGGTTCAAGGAGCAAGTTTTTCTACTCAAAATCGTTGGATTTCATTGCTAAGGTATGGTAGCTCTTCATCTCCATGGAGCCCCTTAAAAACCCCAATTTCAAAGATAGAAATTCTCCAAAAGCTAGGGTTTGACTCCAAGTCATGGATTCCTTTAAAAAATGATTCTAATGGTTGAATTACTTAAAATTATGATTGAATTGATGATTTATCATGATTTTTATGTTGAAACCACAAAGAATCCATGAAATCCCCATATTCCAAATTTATGACCTTGTAATGTGGGTGAATTGATGAAAGAAGGATATTATGAGATTATGCTTGTAGTAATTGAGTTATTTGAATCATGTTATTATCCATGTCTAATGTATTAAATCTATATGTGTTGATTGAATATGTTCTTTG
Source organism: Solanum stenotomum (assembly GCF_019186545.1). Taxonomy (NCBI): domain Eukaryota; kingdom Viridiplantae; phylum Streptophyta; class Magnoliopsida; order Solanales; family Solanaceae; genus Solanum; species Solanum stenotomum. The sequence goes on along the minus strand of NC_064284.1, from coordinate 39,496,186 downwards.
ATCCTTGAAGGGCAAAGTATGAGAATTATGCATGATTATGAGATTTATGCATATGCTTTAAGAACACTTTGAGAGTAAAGTGATTATGATTATGATCTAGTTGTTGTTGTGTTGTTGAAAGGTTATCCTTATATACACACTTATGTATGAATAGGATATGATTTGAAAGGTTTTTCTCACAATATGATGATTCTAAGGTTGAAAGGTTATTCTCATGTATTGAATCTATGAGTTATCTTATGAATTATATTGGATTGAGTGTCAAGACATTCTTCCACGAATATGAACTTAAGTCAAGACTTAATATGTAATCAGTGGGAATTAATGCTTAGCACCGAGTGGATATTGAATAGGAGATGGAAGCTTTTACGCTAGTTGAGTCCGGCTTCCCAATGAAAGCTTTTACACTAGTTGAGTCTGGCATTCCAAATGGGTTCCTTCTACCTTAGTTGAGTCTGGGTTTCCAAAGTATGTATCTCATGAGATGGAAACCTTCTACCTTAGTTGAGTCTGGGTTTCTTGTAGAAATCTCCTTATCCCATAAACTAAGTGCCCTCATAGGTATTTAGCTAGTGGATCAACCTAAGCTAAGAGTAGGGTTCTATCTTAGGCAAGTAGGACAACCCCTTTTCGGTGTGGGGTAGACACCGGATTCCATGAAAAGCTCACATGGTCTATGTCGGTTAAGGCTTATTCCCCATTATGACAATAGTATGAACAAGAATATGAATTATGAACTATGGTTACTCAAGAGGCTTTACTTAGTATGGGTGAGATTATGGGATCTTATTCATGCATTGTACAAGTATGCTTTGAGGGTATTTATGATACATTCCTCTTATGGTATGATGGTCAATGTAATGAATATGCTTAAGACTTATGTTTTCCACTATCTTCAAAATGATGTTTTAACTTAGTAAATTGCATTCATTCAACTAAAATGTCATTTTTAGCATGTTTTCATGGTTTTTATACATAGCTATCATACTTAGTGCATTTTTGTACTAACCCATGCTTTTCCTACATTTTCCCCAAGTGTAGGGTCCGATTTTCTAGGTGGTCATCATTGTGGCTAAAGTTTGGATTTGCTTATTCTCCTAGCTTTTTGGTGAATCCTCATGATTCGAGGACAAATGTTATCTTTGTAGTTCTTTTCTTGTTTTTCCTTTTCGGGTTATGTTATAAGGGTTGTGACCCTATTTGATTCAAGTATTGTAATAGATGGCTATGTTGAGACAAGTCTAGACTTCCACCTTTCTTTATGAAATTTTTGGACTTGAAATGTGTTTTTACTCTTTATTGTTCTATACTTATGTTATGATATGTTAAGTGGCTTACATGTACCTTTCGGGGTTCTATATGCCTTGTTACATCTAGGGGGTTACCCTTGGGTCATGTTGCTTGTGATTGGCCAAAGAATATCATTTTGACACTTGGCACATTGTGTTTGGTTCTTGCATTTGACTGGGATTACCACCTCATTTGGACACGTGGCGTCACCTTGTTGGTCTTGGATGCCTAGTCACTGTGACACGTGGCATGGGCTATGGCTTCAAGGTGAAATGGTTCTTGGACATGAATTTAATAAAAATGGACTTATTTATTTGTAAAGCCCAAATTAATCATCCAACCCAAATAAACATGAATTTAATCCAAAATTTGTATGAGTTAAATCTAATAAAATTTGTGTCTCTACAAGGATCTTTATCAAATTTTTATAACTTCTCCTAATTTCTATCCCACTAGTAGTTGAACATCCCCTATATTGTTCATCTATAAATAGACCTCACATTTCCCCATCTATAAGCATCAATTTAGAGGGTTTGTAAATCATCTAATCTTCTTCATGGCTAAGAAAAATTAATGCTCAGGTAATTTCTTTTTCTGTGATATCACCCACTTCCCTTTGTTTTGTTTTTTTGTAGGCCAAAGAAAGAATATTTGTACTTTGCAGAGGCTACACAATAAATTTTTTTGTTGTTGTCGTAATACAATAATATGGTCTTGGTGTGTTAAGTGATGTGTTTAACGTTCCTGTGTTAAGATCACAAATTTGTGATTTTAGGAGATATTGAATACTTGAGCATAAGGTGTTAAGGGCTGTGTATAATGTCTCCACCTTGAGATCACTAAATTGAGGCATTATGAAATTTCAAATACTTAAAGCATAAGGTGTAATGCGATAAATTTTATCCATCCTAAGGCATGAAATTTTTATTAGTTAGATATATTATAACATTTTTATTGACTAAATAAATAAAATGATAAACCAATTTTATACTATATAATTATATATAGAGAGAAAAAGATCAGAAAATTGTCATCTCTTGTCTCTCTATTCCTATTACTTTTTAGTATTTATTTGCTTATAGATGAAAGGCTTATTTGCTTTATACACTTCCATTATAATAAATATATAAGACACATACAATTCATGTTAAGAAAAAATATTGGTCAAACACATACACAACCCCTCAAACATGCCCTTATTTTTCATTTTAGCACTTCAACTTAGCCTTATTCCATTTTAACCCTTAAACTCCATTTTTTTTTACCATTTAAACACTAACACCAATTTTTATGATTTTTTATTTATTTATGTTCTTCAATTGCAATTTTTTATTTTAAAAAAATAGACGTATGTTTGTTAATTTTCGTAAAAAAATTAAACATTCGCGAACGAACATAAAAATTTTCAAACAATAATATTATTTTTTGTGATTTCTCTGTATTTTTGCATGAAAGTAAATTGACGAAAGTTCTTTGATTTTCTTACTTAAACATTCAATTAAATTAAATAACACTACTTATTTATTATTTCTTATCATCTAGGCTATCTAAATTTAACGCAAATACTCACTTTTTATTTTTAATATAAATCAATACGAATAAAAAAACTCATCTTCAATACGAGTAAAAAAGACTCTTGTTCATTGCTAATAACAGTACTAAAAAATGTTAAAACTCGACTGACTTTAATTTGTTAGATTGTCAGTGATTTTTAAGAATGAAAACTAACACAATTTCGTCGGTTATTTTTCACATAAAAATACATAAAACTCTTAAAAAGAAATTGCTTTTTTAAAAAAAGAATTACTTTTTGTTAAAAAAATTTTTTAACTAAAATTAACTGACACATGTCGATTTAAAATAAGAAGTTGCAACTGAAAAATATATATATAAATAAATAAATCATAAAAATAGTATTTCATGTTAAAATGGTACATAAAATATGAAGTTTAAGAATTAAAATGAAACAACCCTAAGTTGAAGTGTCAAAATGAAAAATAAGAGCAAGTTAGAGGGATGGTATATGTGTTTGGCCAAAAATATTACTACCATATATGACATAGTCAAGATGTAGTTGATGATGAGAATAAGTACAAGGGAGAAGAAAATAATTGAAAATTGTAAAAGGGTAATAAATGATGCAGCAATGAGATTGAGAACTTTGTAAGAATTTGGAAAGCACGTGCAGTGTAGAGGCTATTTGCCTAACTACTAGGAATTTGGACCATGCTATAGTGCGACTTTCAAGGCTTAAATACTTTATTATCGTCCTCGTGTATTTGTTTACTCATTCCACGTTGTGTCATACATATTCAAATAAAATAAGGAATCTTTTCATATGCATGTACACACATAAATGATTATTGTATAAATATAATATACAATTAGCTACTCTCTCCACCTAATTCAATGGCATCAAGACATGAATCACAACTCTCTTCTTCATCTTTCCCCCTTCCCAAAACCAGGTAATTACTTGTAACAATACTCTCATTTTTCGATTTTTAGCGGTAATTACATTATAATGTTGTTTGTAATGTCACTAAAGCCTATAGCGACATTAAATATTTATTGATGTTTTTTGTTGTAGTTGTGGAATTAATTTAGATGTGGTTTTGGAAAATGTAGATGGTGGTCGAAAGAGACAGTGGCAATAGTGACAGGTGGAAACAAAGGCATAGGTTTTGCTTTTGTGAAAAGAATGGCTGAGTTGGGATTAACAGTTATATTAACTGCTAGAGACAATGCAAGAGGAATAGAGGCAGTTGAGTCTCTAAAGAAATTAGGGTTGCATCTCTATTATCACCAGCTCGATGTTTCAGATATTTCATCCATTAAACAATTTACTTCATGGTTCACCAACAATTTCACTGCATTAGATATATTGGTCAGCTTCCTCTATCATCTTTGTTTTTCCTTGTTTTTATATAATTTTTTTTGTTTCTTCCGTATTAAAATCCGATTAAATTTAAATTTACATTAAAAAAAAGTCTCACATTAGGTTGGAGTAGGACGACTCCATAACTCGAGACACTATATCATTAATTAATTAAGTAGTTAAAAATATAAAATACTCATCATTGTTCTCATTAATTTTCCTTTTTCTTTGTTAATAAAAAATGGAGTACTATACATGTCTATATATGAAAATTGAAAGTTCAGCTTATTGTTGGTCATAGATTATGAAGTTAAAATTTGAAAAAAAAAAATGAATTTTTAAAAATTGTGTTTGAATATGTATTTTATTTGAATATTTTTAAAAAATATTGAGTGAAAATCCGAAAAATTAATCTAAATAAATTTTTGAGAATTTAAAAATAGTTAAAGATCAGATTTTGTGTTATTATATTTATATATGATATTTTGTACTTTTAGCTCCTATCGATATAACTAATGTTACGCTATATCTTATTATAAGAAAAGGGTCAAAATTGCTTTTGAATCATGCGAAATAGATTATTTATATCCTCCGTTACATTTTGAGATTTAAAAAAATTTCCGTCGTTATCCCAAGAGAACATAAATATCCTCGATGGAGCATTTTTTTATCATAAAATGTAATAGAAGGTATGAATGATCTAATTTTGCATAGTTCAAGAATAATTTTGACTTTTTTTCCGTATAAATTAAGTAAGTTCATGTAAGTTGTATAAGCCGAATAGTCCTTTCGTTTTATCGATTTAAAAAAAAAATCTAGCACTATATTTTCTCTCTTTTATTTCCAAACGTTATATAGATTTTAGAGTTTTTATTGTCAATATAAAGAATAATTTAAAATTGATTTTTATAAAGAATAATTTAAAATTGAGTATCGATTGTTAATCTTGAAATATTGATATCAACAAGTTATTCTGATTAATTTGTTTTATTGTTTTATTGGTAGGTAAGTCCATATTATAGATTAAAAGGTAGAAGAACATCATATAAGAATAAAAAGAGATAAAATTAAAGTTGATAATTTGAAGGTTTAATGGATAATTGAGATAAAAGGAGAAGAATGTGTATAACTATAAGTTGAGGGAGATTTTTAAAGAGAAGATTCAATTAATTTTTATTTTGTTACTCCCTCCGTCCTATTTTATATGTCACATTTTTATTTTGCACTTGCATTAAGAAATGATGTAACTTTACCCTTCTACCATTATTTAATGTTTTCTTAAGTCAACTTTATTAATAAATGACAAGATTAATTAACTATTCTATTAAGGGTATAATAGGTAAAATATGATAATTTATGCATAAATTTCATAAAATAACAAATATTGTGGTCCAACTATTTATAGAAAGATATGACATATCAAATGGGACGGAGGGAGTAGTAATTTAAAATATCACATGGGTTCAAGTAATGACACAGACACGTCATCTCTTGGGTTGATTGGTGAATAGTTTTGCCCATTGTGAATTATGTGTGTTGTTAATAGGGTTGAGAAATTTTATTAGACTCTACAAGACGTGTGAGATTCTATAAGGTATGATCAATTCTAATTAGAATTTTTGGAGGTTACTCAACCCTAAATTCTAGTTCATGCTTATATAAATGGTACTATATTCCTTTGAAAAGTCATCTCGAATATCTCATAAACTCTAAGTTATTTTTAATGATCAACATTTCGAATATTCCGCAAATTTATGGAATATTCATATAGAGGCCAAATCTAAATCATTCTAGTTTGAGAAATACGTCACTAATGACCCTCGAATCATGGATAAATTTTATGAGAGTAAAATCAAGAGAGGAACAGAATTATATCAGCACTATTTTGATGAATAAAATTATGTTTCTTCATATTTTTTTGTGATTGTAATTTTAAAAATGTGAGTGAATTGTCAGGTAAATAATGCAGCTGTATCATTCAACGATATCGAGGAGAACTCAGTGGAGCATGCAGAGACAGTAATATGCACAAATTTTTATGGTCCCAAACGACTCATACAACAACTCTGGCCCACCTTTCGTTGCTCTTCCACTGTCACTCGAATTCTTAATATTAGCTCCAGACTTGGACTTCTTAGTGTAAGTATATTAGTATTTGTTTTCTGTGTTTGTATTATTATTATTATTATTAATTATTTTATATTGCAGAAGCTGAGAAATGAAGAACTAAAAAGTATGCTATTGGATGAAGAAAATCTATCTGAAAAACAAATTGAAGGATTAGTGAAGTTATTTTTAGAAGATGTTAAAAATGGGACATGGAAAAGCAAAGGTTGGCCAAAATTATGGACTGATTATGCTGTATCAAAGCTTGCATTAAATGCATACTCTAAAGTGTTGGCTAGAAAGTATAAAGGAAAGGGTGTAAGTGTCAATTGTTATTGTCCTGGATTTACACAGACTTCTATGACTGGTGGTAAAGGGAAGTACACACCACAAGATACAGCTGAGATAGGAGTAACATTGACTTTGCTACCACCACAACATCTTCCAACAGGAATGTTTTATCTAGGCTCTAATCCTCCAAACATTTACTCCAAGCTTTAACACCATCATGTCATCATTGTATCCAAACCTCTCCACATTACAAATGTCTTTGCCATCTAACTTTTTCTATTAGTAATAATTATTTATTCATTTTCGGCTCTCATTTCTACAAATTGACAACAACCAATGTTTCATTTTATGAAATTCCTTCTTGTTGTATTCTGAATTTCCAAACAGACTCAAGTGTATTGTTTAAATGAAAAATCGATAGGTCACAAAACAATTTTTAATTAACTATTTGTTGGGAAAGGCAAACACAAAATAAATGTGACGACAGGGCAATAGCAAAAGAAAATCCAAGTCAAAACTTTTCCTTCTATTTGAACCAAGAGAAAACAAAATAATGCAAGAACAAACTGTTTGGGCAGCAAACAAATCAACCATGTAAGAAAAATAAATCAACACACGAGATGCCAAATTTAATGTGAAAAACATTTTCGATGTGAAGAGTAAAAACCACAAGGCCAAAGCTCAACTAAAATCAACAAGAGTTACAAAAATGTTCTCCAAAATGGTCACCAACAAAGTGCCAAACAATGAGCAATACAACTACAAGATAGCACAAAAAACTAGAGAAATAAAAGAAGCAAAAACACCAAACCTGCAACTACTGTTCACGAGCTAAAATCTGGGGCTATAGGACTCCAAATCAACCTCTCTCAGTTCCCAATCAAAGATCAAGTTGAAAGGAACAAGCTATCCAAAAATCAGATCAATCGGATAAGAAACGAAGCGGAAATCGTGATTTGAAATTGGGTGCTAGGGCTTGTACGAAAATCTGCACTTTCTCACTTTTCTCTCTATATGGCTGCTCTCAAACTCTTGTGATTCTTCTCAAAATAAGACATAAAAGAAAGTCTTACATATGCACCATAATATTGGGCTTATGGGCAAAGTGGGCTAGTCAAATTTGGGTTAAATTTATTCACAAAGGAAAGGAAGAAAGACCCAAAACTATTGAACTTTTATTTATCCACATAGGAAGAGAAAATGCCCAAAACCCAACAACTCTCCCCCTATCGACTATGTGGAGGAAACCTCCATCCCGGCGATCATGCAACATTTTTCAAACTTCCCTCTTGGCAAAGCTTTAGTCATCATGTCAAAACCATTATCATTGGTATGGGTTTTCTCAAGTTCAAGCAACTTAGAATCCAACACATCTCGAATCATGTGATACCTCACATCAATATGTTTAGACCGACCATGAAATGTAGAATTCTTGTCAAGATGAATAGCACTTTGACTGTCACAATAAAGTACATACCTCTCTGGAGAACAACTAGGTTCCCCCAAAAATCTCTTCATCCAGATTAATTCTTTGCAAGCTTCAACAGTTGCAATAAGCTCAGCCTTTGTAGTAGATAAAGCTACACATTTTTACAATCTAGATTGCCAAGACATAACTCCCCCTGCAAAAGTAATCAAGTAGCCTGAAGTAGACTTACGAGTATCAGCATCACCAGCCATGTCTGAATCAATGTAACCATAAAGAATAGAATTTCCTGTACCAAAACCCAAAATTAGACTAGAAGTACCACAAAGATATCTCATAATCCACTTTACAGCATTCCAATGCTCTCTTCCCGGATTAAAAAGAAAACGACCAACAATACCAACAACATGAGAAATGTCTGGTCTTGTACACACCATTGGCATACATCACACTACCAACAATTGAAGCATAAGGAACTTTCTTCATTTATTCCTTCTCACCATAATTGGAAGGACAATGTCTAGTACTCAATTTGAAGTGCATAGCTAAAGCTGTACTGACAACCTTAGCTCTGTCCATGTTAAATCTACGAATCTGAATGTACTTCTCTTGTGACAACCATAACTTTTTGGCATCTCTACCACAGACAATCTGCATGCCAAGAATCTGTCGTGCTGGTCCTAAGTCTTTCATAGCAAAAGACTTATTCAACTCTTTCTTCAACTTTTTGATCCTGCAAGAATTATGACCAACAACAAGCATGTCATCAACATAAATTAAAACGATAATAAAGTCATCATCATAGAATTTTTGCATAAAAACACAATGCTCTGAAGAAGTCTTCTTGAAGCCCTGCTGACTCATAAAAGAACCAAACTTCATGTACCATTGCCTAGGAGCTTGTTTTAGACCATACAAGCTCTTATTCAATTTGCAAATATAATTCTCTTTACCCTTGACTTCATAGCCTTTTGGCTGATCCATATAAATTTTTTCATCCAAGTCACCATGGAGTAAAGCATTTTTAACATCCATCTGTTCAATCTCCAGGTCTAGACTTGCAGACAAGCCTAGAACCACACGGATGGATGACATCTTCACAACTTGAGAGAATATCTCATCAAAATCAATTCCCTTTTTCTGGTTAAAGCCTTTCACAACTAATCTAGCCTTGTACCGTGGAACTGGGTTACCATCTTCATGTTTCACCCGAAAAACCCACCTGCTTTTCAAAGCTTTTTGATCTTTAGGTAACATAACCAAATCAAAGGTCTGATTATCATGTAGGGACTTCATTTCATCATCCATAGCATTAAACCACATTTCTTTTTCTTCACTTTCCATGGCCTCATCAAGACTCTCAGGTTCTCCCCCGTCAGTCAAGAGTACGTACTCATTGGGAGAATAACGAGATGATGGTATTTTCTTTCTAGTAGATCTTCTGAGAGAACTCTCTGGAGCATCAATAATAGTTGGTTGTTAACCAACTACATCGTCTTGCACTAGATCATCAATGGCATACTGGTCATTCTGAATATGATCACCATCTTCATATCAACTTGAAGATTTTCACCTGGTGGAGTAGTTAAAGGAACTGGATCAACATCAACTAGGCTATCACTACTCTGAGAATTAACTTTCTCAGCTTTGTCAAGATCTTCAATTGTTCTGTCTTCAAAGAACACAATATCACGGCTTCTAACAAGTTTCTTCTCAACTGGATCAAAGAAACGATAGTCAAATTCATCTTGACCATAGCCAACAAAGATACATTGCCTAGTTTTAACATCCAACTTTGACCTCTCATCCTTAGGAACATGCACAAAGGCTTTACACCCAAAAGCTTTAAGATGATCATAAGAAACATTCTTACCAGACCAAACTCTTTCAGGAACATTACCATTCAAAGCAACAGTAGGAGATAAATTGATAACATAGGCAGCAGTATTAAGTGTTTCTTCCCAAAAGGAATCTCGCAACTTAGCATTTGAAAACATACATCTAACCCTCTCAACAAGAGTTCTATTCATCCTCTCTACTAAACCATTTAGCTGGGGAGTATTCGCAGGGGTTTTATGATGCCAAATACTGTAATACCCGTAAACTGGTGAACTAAACTAGAGAGTTCTAGAGCCTTGTGCTAGAGGTTTAGAGTTTGATGTGATGGATAAAATCGTCAAAATAATTCTCGTACATAGAATAAGGGTTTTAGGGTTAGGGAATCAAGGTACGACTCCCTAAGGACCAAGGGTCCTTGAGGGGGACCCAAAATAGTCCCTAAAAGCTGCCCAAAAATGGGCCACCTATGGATGGGACTCACGCCCCGTAGGTGGACCCATGCCCCATAGGTGGGGGCCATGGGTCAAGGCCTGCACTTACCTACAACATTTAGCCACACTCTATCACCTACGAGTGTGCAGCATGATTCATAGACCCACACACGGTCCGTGGGTGGGGGTTTCGTGAGTGGGGCAGATTTTTAGTGAGTTAGTTTTTAGCTGGGGGCTTAGGGGTTAATTAGTAATTAGTTAAGATTTAAGAGAGGTCGGTTAGTTAGTTATTAAACCACCTATATAAGTCTAATAGATTCCTAAACTAAGTCAATTAGTTCATTCTTCCAAGACCCCAAATTCTCTCTAAATAATTCTCTCTCTAGAAGTGAAGAAGAAGAAGAAGAAGAGAAGGAAGTAGGGCAGATTTTCCTCCATTGTTTCAAGTTTGGTTAGGGTTTTGAATTATGGTATGTTAGCTTAATCATCTATGGGTTCTTCCACCCATAGAACCCCCTAGGTTTTTCCCCAATTGTGAAGTCAAAACCCAATTCTAGCTAGGGTTTCTTCTAACATTGTGGATAGTGTTTAGGTATGATTCTAATCTAGTGGATAATACCTAATTATGAATAATTTAGCATTGAATTATGCTATTACGATGAATTTATGTGATTTCTATGGTTAACCCTAGTCTAATTAATGAATTTGATATTGTGTGGGTTTATGCCATGAAAGGTGAAGTTGAAAAATTAGAATTGATCTTCTAAAATCAATGTCATGTGTAGTAATTATTCAAAGTTAGTAACATATAGACATGAATTGAACTAGACTTTATCATATATGATGGATCTTGACTTGTAAAGTTTGAAGTTGAACCTTTATGATGAATTATCACTAGAATCACCTAGTAAGGAAGAATATGATTAGAATACCTTGAAAACTAGGTATGAATATTGATTGTAGAAGTGAAGCTTTGAGAATAAGGCTTGTAGTCATGAATGTTGATCACTAAGGCTTGAGAGTAAAGCTAATATGACTAACTATAGATGCCAAGGCTTTGAGAGTAAAATCTACATGTGAATAGAAGGCTAATGAATAGAAGGGTGATGAAAGACCCTTATATACCTAATTCCCCTTATGAATAATAGATGGTAGGAAGTGATAGAATCACTTGAGTCATGATGATATCCTTGTCTAATGTAGAATTCTAGACATGATATTAGGCATGAGTATGAACTTAACATGAAAGGGGTTCTCACAAAGTGATGGTTCTAGGGTTTTGAGGGAAAATCCAATGTGATGAATTATGTATGTTAAGGCTCCAAGAGTGAAGATTATGAGATAATGGTAGACTATTAGATAGAATGGTTATGATAAGACCTTACCACCTAATTTACCTCATGAAGGTTTGGATGTATAAAGTGATAGAATCACATGGGTTAGGAGGGTATCCATGTCTAGTGCTTGAACCCTAGGTGGGATGATGGAAAGTAAGAACTGAACCTCAAGGAGGTGAAGTATGAGATTTGGCTTGTATTAATTGAACTACTTGAATTATGAATATATCCATGTCTAATGTAGTCATTCTACATGTGTTGATTTAATATGAATTTTGACCTTAGAAAGGGGCAAGATATGATAGTGTGCATGTTGTATGAAGTTTAGTACATGCTTTAGAGACACTTTGAGAGTAAAGTGAATATGCTCATGACCTAGTTGTAGTGTTGTTGAAAGGTTAATTCCATATACACACTCATGCATGAATATGATATAATGTGAAAGGTTTGTCACATGTAGTGATTCTAAGGTTGGAAGACTAGTCTCACCTAATTGAATCAAAGGCTCTAGAGCCATCATAAATAGGTCATGGATGGTGATAGTTGCTCACGCATGATCTAATAAGTTGTAGTATGAGTTATGTTGGATTGAGTGTCAAGACATTCTTCCACAAATATGAACTTAAGTCAAGACTTAATTTGAACTCAATGGGACTTAATGCTTAGCATCGAGCGGATATTGACAATGAGATGGAAGCTCCTCCGTTAGTAGATAGTAGGTTTCTAGAAGAAGTCTCATGAGCTGGAGGCTCCTTCGTTAGTAGAGGGTGAGTTTCTAGAAGTAATCTCATTATCCCATAACTATGTTCCCACATAGGTTACTTAGCTATTGGTTTCACCCAAGCTAAGAGTATGGTTCTACCCTCGGCAAGTAGAGCAACCTCTTTTCGGTGTGGAGTAGACACCGAATTCCATGTTAGCTCACATGGTCTATGTCGGTTAAGGCTTATGTCCCAAATAGTGTAGTAGTATAAGTAAGAATATAAGTTGTGAACTATGGGTATTTAAGAAGCTTTACTTAGTATGGGTAAGAGTATGGGATCTTACTTATGCATTACACAAGTATGATTTGAAGGTATCTATGTTGTGTTCCTTTTATGTTATAGTGACCTATGAGATAAATATGCTATTGTTTTATGCTTATGGTGTATGTTTGATGGATTGTTTCTGTAGTTACCTTCCATGATATGATTTCCTAAAGGTGATAGTTCCCTTGTCTATATCAAGTAAGCTAATAATGAGACCAAAAGAGGGTAAGTATGACTTCAAGGTTATGCTTAGTGTGAAGGGTATTATGGGATGCCTTTCATGCATTGCACAAGTGTTCTTTGAGGTTACTTAGGAGTATAGTGCCCTTATGATAGAAAAGCTTAAGACTTGACTATGCACATATGCTATGATTAAGATGACCAAAAAGGGATACTTGGCGTGGGTGGTATTATGGGATACTATTCATGCATTGCACATGTATGCTTTTAGGTTACTTGAGAGTAGTTCTATTATGGTATAGATGACTAAAGAGTTGGATAATTCTTATATGATGCTTATGTTTGAGACTTTGCTTATTATTATGATATTGTCTCTTATGCTTATAGTTTATGTTTCATAAGTATTTCATATGATTTTGGATTATGTCTTATATTGACTAACCCTTGTCTTATGTTCTTATGATTATGATAGCAAACATATTTAGTAAATTTTGTACTAACGCATACTTTGCCTATATTCTAATCAAATTAGGGTTTGGAGACTTGAGTTATATTCTTGGATATAGGTGTCTAAGGAGCAAGGGAGTTGAAGATTTGGTGAGTCCTCATAGCTTCGAGGACAAACTCACTATTTCCTTTATGTCTTTTATTTTCATGTCATGAGACTATTGTATGGGCTGTGTCCCAAAGCTTTTAATTCAAGTTGAGTTCAGATGGTTTGAGACAAAGCTTTAGAAAAAGACTTCTGCTTGCATTTTATGAAAAGACTTCGATTGTATGGATAAAAATTTTTATATTTTTGTACTTTTATATTATCTTATGTTATGATATGCTAAGGGGTTGTATGAGACCCCTTCGGGGACAAGTACGCCATATTACATCTAGGGGTACCCTTGGGTCGTGACAAATACCCTGCTCTCTGCAATATCTATCAAAAGGACCAATATACTCTCCACCATTATCAGAACGGATGCATTTCAATTTATTCCATGTCTGTCTCTCAACCAAGGCCTGAAAATTCTTGAACACATCAAGTACCTGATCCTTGGAATTCAAAGAGATTACCATGAGTTTGCGCGAATGATCATCAATAAAAGTCACAAAGTAAAGTGCACCACGATGAGACTTTACCTTAAAAGGACCACATAAATCAGAATGTTCCAACTCTAGCAAATTAAGCTTTCTTGAAGGCGGATGACTCTGAAAAGAATTTTTTTTTTTGTTTATCGGCTAAGCAATGAACACACTTGTTCAACTTTGCTTGTTTTACTCCAGAAAGCAAATTCTTCTTTGCCAAATTGTCCATCCCCTTCTCGCTCATATGACTCAGTCTTCTATGCCATAACAATGATGACGTATCATTATCCACCATATTTACTGAGCCTATGAGAATGGAGGCCTGAAAAACGTACAAGTTAGACAATTTGTCACCACGGGCTACAACTATTGAACCTCTAGTAAGTTTTCACTGGCCAGCACCAATGATATTAACATAACCCTCATCATCAAGGTATCCAACATAAATCAAATTCAAGCGAACATCTGGAGCATGCTTGACATTATGGAAAACTAGTTTGGAACCATTATTACTTTCCAAACAAACAGTCCCAATATCAAGAACCGCAACCTCATGATTATTGCCTATTTTCAACATCCCAAAATTACCTAGAGTATAAGAAGAAAATAATTCTTTCCTGGCGTGACATGAGAAGTAGCACCAGAATCCACAAATAAACTAGACTTATTGCAAACAAGATTGACAGCATTTTCATCACAAGAAACAAGAAGGTCATCGTTAGGAACAACCGCAACACGATTTTAATTATCGCCTTCTTTATTTTGTTGTTTCATATCTCTCTTGTACTTGAAATAATATTTCTTGATATGCCCATTCTTGTGGCAATAGTCACATGTAACATTCTTGAATCTATACTTTGACTTTCCTCTACTTTTATCTTTGTCATTCTGACCTCTGAACTTGCTTCTCCCCTGTCTTCAGTAACCAAAACATTGGAGTGTGAAGTAGAAGAAGATGAACCTTGAGATCTTCTTCTCATCTCTTCATTCAAGACACCACTCTTAGCATATTTCATGGTCACAACACCACTGGGAGCAGAATTAGTCAAAGAAACTCAAAGAGTTTCAAAAAGAGTCTGGTAAAGTATTAAGAAGTCATAATCCCTGTATTTCTTCATCGAATTTTACACCCATTCCGGACAGCTGGTTAAGAACACCCTGAAAATCATTAATATGATAAAAAATAAGAGTGCCCTCTTTATACCTAATGCTCATTAATTGTTTCAACAAAAACAATTTATTGTTTCCAGACTTCAAAGCATAAAATGTCTCAAGCTTATCCCATAAGCTTCTAGCGTGTGTCTCATTAACAATGTGATTTCTCATATTATCTTCAACCCATTGTTTGATATAGCCACAAACCTGTAGATGTTCAAATTCCTAATCCTCGTCATTCATAGATTCGGGTTTATTAGAAGCAAACACAGGTAGATGCATTTTCTTGACAAATAGAAGATATTCCATCTTGCCTTTCCAAGTACGATAATTACTACCATTCAAACAAATCATCTTGTTCATATTTTACTCCATCATTCAAATAGATAATCAACAGCAACCAAATGCTCTAATATTACTTAGTTGGGAAAGGCAAGCACAAAATAAATGTTCACGACAGGGATATAACAGAAGAAAATCCAAGTCAAAACTTTCCCTTCTGTTTGAACCAAGAAAACACAAAATAATGCAAGAATAAACTATTTGGGCAGAAAACAAAACTAACCAAGCAAGAAAAATAAATCAACACACAAGATGCCAAATTTTAACGTGGAAAACCTCTTCGATGTGAAGAGTAAAAATCACAAGGCCAAAGCTCTACTAAAATCAACAAGAGTTACAAAAGTGTTCTCCAAAATGGTCACCAACAAAGTGCCAAATAATGAGCAACAAAACTACAAGATAGCACCAAAAACTAGAGAAATAAAATAAGCAAAAACCCCAAACCCGCAGCTACTGTTCACGAGCTAAAATCTGTAGCTATAGGGATCCAATTCACCCTCTCTCAATTCCCAATCAAAGATCTAGTTGAAAGGAACAATATGTCCAAAAATCAGCTCAATCGGATAAGAAACGAAGCAAGAATTGCTATTTGAAATTGGCTAGGGCTTGTGCGAAAATCTGCACTTTCTCACTTTTCTCTCTATATGGGTGCTCTCAAACTCTTGTAATTCTTTTCAAAATAAGGCCTAAAAGAAAGTCTTACATATGCACCATAATATTGGGCTTATGGGCAAAGTGGGCTAGTCAAATTTGGGTTAAGTTTATCCAGAAAGAAAGGGAAGGAAAACCCAAAACCTTGGACTTTTATTTATCCTCATAAGAAGGGAAAAATGCCCCAAACCAAACAATTCTTCCCCTACCGACTATGTGGAGGAAACTGCCATCCCGGCGATCATGCAACATTCTTGAAACGTTCGTCTTGGCAAAGTTTTAGTCATCATGTCGGAACCATTATCATTGGTATGCATTTTCTCCAGTTCAAGCAACTTAGAATCCAACAAATCTTGAATCCAATGATACCTCACATCAATGTGTTTAGACCGACCATGAAATGTGGAATTCTTGCCAAGATGAATAGCACTTTGACTGTCGCAATAAAGCACATACCTCTCTTGAGCACAACCAAGTTCCCCCAAAACTCTCTTCATCCAGATCAATTCTTTGCAAGCTTTAACAGCTGCAATAAGCTCAACCATTGTACTAGATAAAACAACACATTCTTGCAATCTAGATTGTCAAGACACAACTTCCCCTGCAAAAGTAATCAAGTAGCCTGAAGTAGACTTACGAGTATCAACATCACTAGCCATGTCTAAATCAGTGTAACCACAAAGAATAGGATTCCCTATACCAAAACGCAAACTCAGACTAGAAGTACCACAAAGATATCTTATAATCCACTTTACAACATTCCAATACTCCCTTCCTGGAGTAGAAAGAAAACAACTAACAATACCAACAACATGAACAATATCTAGTCTTGTACACACAATTGCATCCATCAAATTACCAATAACTGAAGCATAAGAAACTTTCTTCATTTCTTCCTTCTCACCGTCATTGGATGGACAATGTCTAGTACTTAATTTGAAGTGCATAGCTAAAGATGTACTGACAACCTTAGCTTACTTTTCTTGTGACAACCACAACTACTTGGCATCTCTATCACGGACAATCTGCATGCCAATAATATGTCTTGCTGGTCCCAAGTCTTTCATAGCAAAAGACTTATTCAACTCTTGCTTCAACTTTTTGATCCTGCAAGCATTATGACCAACAACAAACATGTCAACAACATAAAGCAAAGCGATAATAAAGTCACCATCAAAGAATTTTTGCACAAAAACACAATGGTCTGAAGAAGTCTTCTTGAAACTCTGCTGACTCATAAAAGAACCAAACTTCCTGTACCATTGCCTTGGAGCTTGTTTTATACCATACATGCTCTTCTTCAATTTGCAAACATAATTATCTTTACCTTTTACTTCATAGCCTTCCGGCTGCTCCATCTAAATTTCTTCATCCAAGTCACCATGGAGAAAAGCAATTTTAACATCCATTTGTTCAACCTCCAAGTCCAGACTTGAAGCTAAAACTAGAACCACACAGATGGATGGCATCTTCACAATTGGAGAGAATATCTCATCAAAATCAATTCCCTTTTTCTAGTTAAAACCCTTCACAACTAATCTAGCCTTGTACCGTGGAACTGGGTTACCATCTTTATGTTTCACCTGAAAAATCCACTTTTTATTCAAAGCTTTTCGATCTTTAGGTAACATAATCAAATGAAAGGTCTGATTATCATGTAGAGACTTCATTTCATCCTCCATAACATCAAATCACATTTCTTTTTCTTGACTTTCCATGGCCTCATCAATACTGTCAGGTTCTCCCCCGTAAGTCAAGAGTAAGTAGTCATTGGGAGAATAACGAGATGAAGGTATTTTCTCTCTAGTAGATCTTTAGAGAGAACTCTCTGGAGCATCAATAATAGTTGGTTGTTGACCAACTTCATCGTCTTGCACTGGTGCATCAATGGCATACTGGTCATTCTGAATATTATCACCATCTTCAATATCAACTTGAAGATTTTCACCTGTGGAATAGTCAAAAGAAATGGATCAACATCAATTTGGCTCTCACTACTCTGAGAATCAATATTCTCAAGTTTGTCAAGATCTTCATTTGTTTGGTCTTCAAAGAACACAACATCACGACTTCTAACATGTTTCTTCTCAACTAGATCAAAGAAACGATAGCCAAATTCATCTTGACCATAACCAACAAAGATACATTGCCTAGTTTTAACATCCAACTTTGACCTCTCATCCTTAGGAACATGCACAAAAGCTTTACAACCAAAAACTTAAAGATGGTCATAAGAAACATTGTTACCAGACCAAACTCTTTTAGGAACATCACTATTGAAAGCAACAGTAGGAGATAAATTGATAACATAGGCAGCAGTATTAAGTGCTTCGTCCCAAAAGGAATTTGGTAGCTTAGCATCTGAAAGCATACATCTAACCCTCTCAACAAGAGTTCTATTCATCCTCTCTCCTAAACCATTTAGCTGAGGAGTCTTTGGAGGAGTTTTCTGATACCGAATACCCTGCTCTCTGCAATATCTATCAAAAGGACCAATATACTCTCCACCATTATCATAACAGATGCATTTCAATTTATTCCTTGTCTATCTCTCAACCATGGCCTGTAAATTCTTGAACATATCAAGTACCTGATCCTTGGACTTCAGAGAGAATACCCAGAGTTTGAGCGAATGATCATCAATAAAAGTCACAAAGTAAAGTACACCACCATGAAACTTTACCTTAAAATGACCACATAAATCAGAATGTACCAACTCTAGTAAATCAAGCTTTCTTGAAGGCGGATGACTCTGAATAGAGACTTTTTTTCTGTTTACTGGCTAAGCAATGAACACACTTGTTCAACTTTGCTTGTTTTACTCCAGAAAGCAAATTCTTCTTAGGACAAATTGACCATCCCCTCCTCGCTCATATGACTCGGTATTCTATGTCATAACAATGATGAAGTATCATTCTCCACCACATTTACTGAGCCTCTGAGAATGGAGCCCTGAAAAATGCACAAGTTAGACAACTTGTCACCATGGGCTACAACCATTAAACCTCTAGCAAGTTTCCACTGGATAGTACCAAGGGTATTAACATAACCCTCATCATCAAGGTGTCCAATATAAATCAAATTCAAGTGAACATCTGGAGCATGCTTGACATTATTGAGAACTAGTTTGGAGCTATTTTATTTTCCAAACAAACAGTCCCAATACCAAGAAACGCAACCTCGTGATTATTGCCCAATTTCAACATCCCAAAATTACTTGGAGTATAAGAAGAAAATAATTCCTTCCTGGGCATGACTTGAGAAGTAGCACCAGAATCCACAAACCAACTCGACTTATCGCAAACAAGATTGACGACATTTTTATCACAAGAAACAAATAGGCCATCGTTAGCAACAACAACAACACGATTTTCATTATCACCTTGTTTCTTTTGTTGTTTCATATCTCTCTTGTACTTGAAATAATATTGCTTGATATGCCCATTCTTGTGGCAATAGTCACATGTAACATTCTTGAATCTAGACTTTGACTTTCCTCTACTTTTATCTTTGTCATTCTGACCTTTGAACTTGCTTCTCCCCCTGTCTTTAGTAACCAAAACATTAGAGTGTGAAGTAGAAGAAGATGAGCCTTGAGATCTTCTTTTCATCTCTTCATTCAAGACACCACTCTTAGCATATTCCATGGTCACAACACCACTGGGAGCAAAATTAGTCAAAGAAACTCAAAGAGTTTCAAAAAGAGTCTAGTAGAGTATTAAGAAGCTATAGTCCCTGTATTTCTTCATCAAATTTTACACCCATTCTTGATAGCTTTTCAAGAACACCCTGAAAATCATTAATATGATCAAAAATAGGAGTGCCCTCTTTATACCTGATGTTCATCAATTGTTTTAACAAAAACAATTTATTGTTGCTAGTCTTCGAAGCATACATCGTCTCTTGTTATCCCATAATCTTCTAGTGTGTGTCTCACTAACACTGTGATTTCTCACGTTATCTTCAACCCATTGTCTGATATAGACACAAACCTGTATATGCTCAAAATCTCAATCCTCATCATTCATAGATTCGGGTTTATTAGAAGCAAACACAGGTAGATGCATTTTCTTGACAATTAGAAGATCTTTCATCTATAATTACTACCATTCAAATAAATCATCTTGCTCATATTTGACTCCATCATTCAAATAGATAATCAACAACAACCAAATGCTCTGATAACACTTTGTTGGGAAAGGCAAGCACTAAATAAATATGCACGACAAGGCTATAACGGAAGAAAACTCAAGTAAAAAATTTCCCTTCTACTTGAACCAAAAGAAGACAAAATAATGCAAGAAAAAACTGTTTCGGCGGCAAAGAAATCAACCAAGCAAGAAAAATAAATCAACACACGACACGCCAAATTTTAACGTGGAAAACCTCTTCGGTGTAAAGAGTAAAAATCACAAGGCCAAAGCTCAACTAAAATCAACACGAGTTACAAAAGTGTTCTCCAAAATGTTCACTTACAAAGTGTCAACCAATGAGCAACACAACTTCAAGATAGCACTAAAAACTAGAGAAATAAAAGAAGCAAAAACACCAAACTTGCAACTACTGTTCACAAGCTAAATTCTGGAGCTATAAGACTCCAACTCACTCTCTCTCAAGTCCCAATCAAAGATCAAGTTGAAAGGAACAAGTTGTCCAAAAATTAACTCAATCGTATAAGAAACGAAGCAGAAATCGCGATTTGAAATTGGTTGCTAGTGCTTGTGCGAAAATCTGCACTTTCTCACTTTTCTCTCTATAAGACTGCTCTCAAACTCTTGTAATTCTTCTCAAAATAAGACCTACAATAAAGTCTTACATATGCACCATAATATTGAGCTTATGAGCAAAGTGGGCTAGTCAAATTTGGATAAAATTTATCCACAAAGGAAAGAAAGGAAGACCCAAAACCTTGGACTTTTATTTATCCCTATAGGAAGGGAAAAGGGCCCCAAAACCCAACACTGTTTAACTTTTTTATATTTTAGTAGTTCAAGAAAATAAGTTAATATTCTTTTTATATAATTTAATTAAAAACAATTACTAACTTAAACTAACCCTTTAACCTTATTAATCTACCCATTTTCACCCAAATTTACCCCACTACCCTTACCCATTATCACACAACACACCCACATTTTCCACTCCCTCACACTATACACTGATATACACAATGAGCAACACCAATCAAACACACCCCGATTTATACAATACTTTACACAAAAACACCAACATACATACGTACAGGAAAAGAGAAAACAACATCCAAACATTTTAATTTCCTTCCAACTACTACAACACACGAAAACAAAAATACAACACACATCCACACCAAAAAAAAGATTTGTGAGCGTTCTAATCGAGTTTCGGTCAAGATTTTACGGTTCTTATCTCTTCATTTAAGGTTCAACTTTACCTTCTTTCTTTAATTTATTTATGGGATTTGATGTAATTATGTGATATGTTTTCTTATAGTTTTGTTTCATTCATAATTTGATTGAAATGAATATTGACCTCTTGAGTTATATTTATGTTATTTCTTAGTGTAAATCTCTAAAAGATGAATAAATCCTATTATTATGTAAGAATTCTATTTTTTGTTGTTATTCAATTTTGTTATGCCTAAGCCACTATTTTATGTCATTGTTGTGGCTTAATGTCGATGTCAATTGTCCATTTTAATTTATGTATTTTTGGATAAATGAGTCATTACCCAATAAATAAACAATGGGTTATGTTATTGAACTTAAATTTACTCTATTTTGGTTTGGTTGAATCCTTTGATATGTAGATTAATTTAATTAAAAATATAATCAATTAATATAATAATGGAATGAAAAGATTTGTTGTCTAAAATTCACAAAAATAAGAGTATGCACTTTTAATACTAGATGAGTTTTAGGCACGTTAAAAATAGTTGTTTCAATTAAGAATGTGGTTACACATCTTTTTTGAGACATTAAAAAATAAACTCAAGGATGCGGTGACGCACCTTGTCTAATAATATAGTTAACTTTCATTATTTTAAAGTAGAGAATTATAGATAAAAATTATTAGGTGTGACATAAGAAGACAATAATGTCTCTAAATGTCAAAACCACGAATGCGGTTACACATCTAGGTTAAGACCAAATAAAAAGTTCAACAATAAAAAATATAATTCACTAAAATAAGAGCAATCACTTTTAATACTAGATGAGTTTTAGGCACGTTAAAAATATTTGTTTCAATTAAGAATGTGGTTACACATCTTTTTTGAGACATTAAAAAGTAAACTAAAGGATGTGGTGACGCACCTTGTCTAATAGTATAGTTAACTTTCATTAATTTAAAGTAGAGACTTATAGATAAAATTATTAGGTGCGACATAAAAAGACAATAATATCTCTAAATGTCAAGACCAAGAATGCAGTTACGCATCTAGGTTAAGACCAAATAAAATAAAAGGTTCAACAATAAAAAATGCTAACAAATAATGACCTGTAATAATGTATCCAAAAGAAAATTTTAAGATAAGTATAATTCAATAAACGTGACCGTGCTAGAACCGCGGGACTCGAGGGATGCCTAATTCCTTCTCCTCGGTCAACAAAATTCCTTACCTGAATTTCTAGTTCCCAGACCAAAATAAAGAGTCATTTCCTTTTGATTAGGGATAAAAAAGTAAGGTGCCTCTGAAAAAATAATAATTAAAATAATTCCTATTCAATATTGTCACTTAAATTGGAAAAATCCTTACCGTTGTGCGAAGAAAAGGGTGTGACAGATAGCGGTTCCGCTGGAGATTAACCAGAATTCGAGCTTTTTTATATTATTTTTTACTTGATTTAATTATTATTATTTTTGGATATATCATGCTTGATGGACTAATGTGCTACTTGCTTCTCATTTATCGCTTTTATATTGTTGAATTGTATTCAATTGTCTTCTCCCGCGCACCTTTTTGAGTCTTTGAAAACACTTCACGCACATTCACAAAAATGAAGTTATGCATCCTACTTTATATTTAGATAAAGCTGAAGTGTCTTGATACCCAATGAAAGATTTTTAGATACACATGTTAGGCGGGGTTGGACCAACAATGAAGTCGGAATATTGTTGCTACCGATAAGTTACCCCTCACTGGCACAAGTTTTCCACTCGGACAAGCCAGTCTAGACACATTTTTCCTTTCGATTTAAAACTAGAAAAATTGAAACATAGACATGGTTATCCCTATTAGGGTCCGCTTATTTGCATCACATGTATTTGACTTAGTGAGACTCGAAACAAGAGTTGAGTCAATCCAGGACATGTACCCCTCTCTTACTTGACCACTTAGATCATTTTATGTGCTACATGAAAATGCATTTATATAGGAAGTCTTTGCAAGTTGACCCATTTTAGTGTGATTAGTTGAATGAGAAAGATTATCTTTCGAAATTTATAAAATACAAAAAAGGGAGAATAACACAAAAGTATTACTTTTTTTTAGAAGTTATTATACATTTATTAAAAAAACGAAATAAAAAGTCAAGTGTTTCGTCTACTACACAATATATGGAATGATATTTGTTGCACTCACTCCGAACTACTACATTGCTCCAGTGTCATGGACACTACTTATTATTTGTTGCAACGAAGATTCAATAGATTTGTTGTGGAAGTAATGATAGTTTTAAAAGCTTATGGGTATAAATCATATTTCTTAATAAAGTGAAATATGTTCCCAACTACTATGGTCAAACACGTGGTGAAATTTCATCCAAATTTTCACCCAAATAATATTTGCCAAAAATATTTGGGAATCTATGGCCAAACGAGAGCTTAGAGTTGGTGCTAGCTAAAACATTCTTTAGGTAAGGGCATCTCCAACCTTGAACTCTATTTTACTCTTCAAATATGGAGTTCTCTATTTTTTCAAACAACCAATTCCAACCCAATTCTCTATTTTACTCTTTAAAAAGAATCTTTTTATCTTTCCTCAATATTTATATTATTATTTTTATTTTATTCTTATTTCATAATATAAATCTTTTCTTTCTTTTTTTCCAAATAATTACTTTATAAAATTTTCATGTGGTATAAAATTTTATTTTTTAAAATATTTTATTTAATATAAAATTATATTTTATTTTAAATTTCTAAATAACATAACTATAATTGACAACAATTCTCTGGATCATATCTTAATTCCATTCTTATTTTATTGTTGCATGCGATTACATGCAACAAGAACAACAACAAATAATTGAAAAAATAAA
The DNA here is from genome assembly GCF_019186545.1 of Solanum stenotomum. NCBI lineage: Eukaryota > Viridiplantae > Streptophyta > Magnoliopsida > Solanales > Solanaceae > Solanum > Solanum stenotomum. The sequence continues at coordinate 39,471,915 of NC_064284.1, read as the reverse complement.
TCGGCAATCACAACCACAATCGCAACAATTCTCTGGATCATGCCCTATTTTTTTCGTGCTGAATATGGAAACGACCTACCGGATTACTAAATTATTTATGTGATAAATTAATTGTCATGTATTTTCATTGTATTGTATTGTATCTTGTATTCAAATTATTGTATTGTTTTCATGTATTTAAATTATCATGTTATGTATTGTATTTTAAAATTAATTTTTTCATCTTATGATTTTAATTTTATGTATTCTTTATAGTGAAAATTAATAATAAAATCAAATTATATTATTGACGAAAATTAGAAAAAAAAATTAAAATACTATTAATATGGGATGAAAGTAGTATATGTTAAATAATATATTTTTTAAAATATTATATTACATTTTAAAAGAATTATGAATATTAGATATTTAATTAATGACATTAAAATAATATAAATAACAATAAAATATTTAAAAAGCGAAATAGAGAGTGTGCATAGTAATTCTGTTCAACTCTTTAAATATGAAGAATGGAAAAGGGTAAAAAATACCCTTGGGCAATTCGAAAAGGTTTAAATATACCCCTCATTCACCTATTGGGCTAAAAATAGCCCTCACTCCACCTTTTTGGTCCATTTTAAGGATAGAAATGGACCAAAAAGGTGGAGTGAGGGCTATTTTTAGCTCAATAGGTGAATGAGGGTATATTTAAACCTTTCTGAATAGTTCAAGACTATTTTTGGTCCTTTTCAGTATGAAGAATAGAGAGTGATATAGAGGGAGGTTGGAGTGTCTATTCTCTATTTTACTCTCCAATTATAGAGAATAGAGTTTAAAATAGAGGTAAGTTGGAGATGGTCTACGAGATTTTGTACCAACTCTAGTGTATTTTCTTACTCAAATTGAATTCATGGTGTTACTTATGTTCAATTGATGAATATCAAGTTTAGTCACTCTAAAGAATTGAATTCATGGTGTTACTTATGTTCAACTGATGAATATCAAGTTTAGTCACTCTAAAGAATTGAATTCATGTTGTTACTTATGTTCAATTGATGAATATCAAGTTTAGTCCCTCTAAAGAATTGAATTCATGGTGTTACTTATGTTCAATTGACGAATATCAAGTTTGGTCCCTCTAATGAATTGAATTAACGGTGTTACTTATGTTCAATTGATGAAAATCAAGTTTAGTTCCTCTAAAGATTTGAATTCATGGTGCTACTTTTGTTCAATTGATGAATATTAAGTTTAGTCACTCTAAATTCTTTCTCAGGGATAAGAAGAAAGAGTTTGCTCCAAACTATGCTGCATTTTATCCTTTTGGGGTTGATGTATTCTTATCACCGCAAAAAATTGATCTTATTCCATGTTTTGTAGAACTTCCAACCATTGCGTAGTTCCTCACTAGTCATTGCGCATCCTTGTTGTAAATCTTCAGGTATAGACAGATTTTTCTCATACTTGTGTATGTGTATATATCACCATTCTTTTGTTCAAGAAGCTGTGAAAGAATGTTGACTCTATTCTATGGTCAAGCTTTTGGAATTATAGATGTAGCGACATTTTGTCAATTAAATAAAATATCTTCAATCAACTGACATTTTACAAAAGTTGATAATGAAACAAGAAAACAATTTAAAAAAATAGAGGATGAATCTACCCGATTGGATTTGGTTAGACAATGTACTGTTGGTAAACAAGGACCGACTGTATCGTCAAATATTCAATATGATTTGACAAGATCTAGTTCGTTCAAGTAATGAATTCCATTAGTAACCAGAATTTAGAAGCAGATAAATGCTTTTACGGAGGAGGTCTTGGTACTAATGATTGACAATTTTCTTATTTTAGATATCGTTGTACCCACCCACAATCTTCCAAAATGAACATAATGGTGAAGGGATGAGTTTGTTTTCTACTTCAGGCTTTCAGAAGAACTTCCAGTCCATTTTCAAGAAAGTATCCAGGTATGGCGGTGAATTTCCCTTTAACATCAGTTGATTTTTTTAAAAAAATTACCTTCTCCTTAGTTAGGTTTATTATTGTTAGTATAACTAGTACTGTTTACTTAATGATATTTTGATAAGGATATTATTGTAAATATAAATTTAAAGAGTTATGTACTTGTAATTGCCTTATAAATAGCACACATTCAGGCCCTTTCTATTCACGCAGGCCTTTATTTATTGTCTCCAATCTCTCTGAAACTTAAACTTCAACTTGGTATCAAGAGCACCATGGTTTCTCAAACTACTTCCGCTCAAACTTCTTCCTCAATTCAAAGTCGTCTCGTGTCACTCCTCTTTGGGTCTTCCAAATCCTCCTCCAACTATTTCAAGCATTAAAGGTTTTGTACCTATTGAATTTACATATCTTAATTATCTTACTTGGAAAAAAGGTTTTCTTACCGTTCTTAAAAGCCACAATCTTCTTCCCTTGGTTGATGGATCTATTCCATGCCCATCCTCAACTCATGATGAGTATCGTTTGTGGATTCAATGCGACACAATTACTCTAAGTTGGATTAATGCCACTCTCTCCCCTCCGGTTCTTGACTCACTTCTCAACTACGCTTGCGACACTTCCAAGAAGGCATGGGATATTCTTGCTTCCCTTTACCTAGATCAGGTTTCATCCTCGTCAATTCATCTGAAATCAAAATTTCAGAATTTTAAAAAAGGTTTCCTGTCCATGGAGGATTATCTCCAACAACTGCATTCACTTGCCTGTTCACTTAGAGCAGTTGGAAAACCGGTTACTGATGATGATTTAGTAACCCAAGCATTGCAGGGACTTCCACCTTCTTATCATACTTTTTCTTTGGTTTAAATGTGACAGGAACACTTCCGTCCTTTCTCGCTTTACGTCCATTGTTACTTACTGAAGAAACACATATTAATGCGACAAACAATGAAGATTCTACATCTCACACTGCGTTAGTGGCTTCCGCTCAAGCACCACCACTTTCTCAACCTCCTTCTTCAAATTCATCTCATGCTAATCAATACCCAAGAGGATCCCATAATGGCCGTGGTCGTGGTCGATCAGGCCAGGGTCAAGGTCGAAATCAATACTCTTCTCGCTCTATTTTTTCTCCTCATTGGGCTGGTTTTCAACCACACTTTCGCCCTTCTTCTTCGGTTGATGGAATTCTCGGGTGACCTCCTTTCACCTCGACTAAACAATGTCAAATCTGCTTCCACTTTAATCATACTGCTTTGGAGTGTAGGAATTGTTTCAATCATTCCTATGCTCCCAATTTACTACCAAAGTCATTTGCCGCTATGAATTTGGAGGAGGTACAACCATCAGTATGGTATCCTGATTCTGGTGCTTCTGCACATATGACGAACAATCCATCCCTTTTATCCTCTTCATCTCCTTACAGTGGTTTGTCACAGGTGATGATTGTCAATGGTAATCTTCTTTCTATTTTATCTACTAGCACTTCTTTTCTTCTGACATCTTCTAAGCCTCTTCGATTAAATAATGTTTTATATGTTCCTTCTCTTCAGAAGAATCTAATGTCCGTTCACCACTTGTGTGTCGACAATAATTATTTCATTCCATTCACTGAATCTAGTTTTTTTTGTTAAGGACAAGAAGACCAAGCAAGTCTTGCTCCATTGTAAGAATAATGGCTCTCTCTATCCTGTTTGCTCGACCTCCCGTCACTCCTGTCATGTTACTCTCTCAAGTGCCGTCTCACCTTCATATCTTTGGCACCAATGTTTAGGCCATCCAGGGGAACGTTCTCTTGTAGCTTTAGTTCGTAGGGGTTTCATTAATTGTAATTCCTCTTCTGGAAATTCTGGTTGTAATGTTTGTCATCTAGGAAAACAATCGAAGTTACAATTTCCTCTTTCTCCTAATATTGCACCTGCTCCTTTTCTTTTAATTCATTCAGATGTGTGGCAAGCTCCTTTTACTTCAAATTCTGGTTTTCGTTATTATATCTTATTTCTGGATGATCACACCAAGTACTCTTGGATTTATTTAATGCGAAACAAGTCCGAGGCATTTGCTAAATTTAAAGAATTCTATAACATGGTCGCAAACATTTTTCATTCCTCTATTTCTTATTTTCAATCAGATGGTGGCAGTGAGTATAACAATTCTCATTTCCGTTCTTTTTTTAGCGAGCATGGAATTATTCATCGTTTCTCATGTCCATATACCTTTGCTCAAAATGGTCGTGTAGAAAGAAAGCATTGACATCTTAATAATCAGATACGTTGTCTTCTCTTTCAAGCTTCAATGCCTTATTCATTTTGGGCAGACGCTTCTCTATTTCGAGTTCATTTAATTAATATTACTCCTCTTCCTATTATTAATTTTACATCACCTTATCAAAAACTGTATGGTAAACCACCTGATTACAATTTGCTTAAGGTCTTTGGGTGTTTATGTTTTTCTTATGTTGCACATTCTTTTGCTCACAAGTTTCTTCCACTATCTAAAGCTTGTTTATTTCTCGGTGTATCTCCGCAGCATAAAGGATTCAAATGTTTGGATCCATCCACTAATCGGATAATTCTGTCTCGTCATGTAAATTTTCAAGAATCCTTTTTCCCGTATAGTTCTATATTTCCAGTGAATCCTAGTCCTCTTACAGTTCCTTCCTCACAAACTACCCCTCCTATATTTTCTCCAGTTTAGTTCCCTGATATGTGCGCTTCACCAATTACTAACTTTGATTTTATCTCCACGTCTGATACAACTTCTTCCCCTTCTATCTCTGTATCTCCTAACAACATGTCTATAACTTCTCCTAGGACTCTAAATTCCGCATGTTCAAATAATCAGTTTTCTCAACCAGCTACCCACGTACTCATGTCATGGTTACTCGTTCGATGACCGGGTCACTAAAGCCACGTGTTTTCCCCTCACTCAATGTCTCTGTTTCCACTGCACCAGGTGGCTTAATGCAATGAGTGAAGAGTTTAATGCTCTCGTCCAAAATCATACATGGACATTAGTTCCTCCACCTCCCAATGTGAATATAGTAGGAAATAAATGGGTATATCGGATTAAGTATGGTCCTACTGGCTCTATAGACTTCTTCAAAGTTCGTTTGGTTGCACATGGGTTTTCTCAACTGCCAGGTTTAGATTATACAGAAACTTTTGCTCCTGTTATCAAGTTAAGCACTGTTCATGTAGTGTTATCTTTGGCTCTTCTTAATAATTGGTGTATGCATCAATTGGATGTATCTAATGCCTTTTTACATGGAGAGCTAAATGAAGATGTTTATATGCGGCAGCCCAAAGGTTTTGAACATTCTGATTATCCACAACATGTGTGTAAGCTAAGTCGTGCCATTTATGGGTTGAAACAATCGCCTAGAGCATGGTTTACTCGACTTGCAACTTATCTTTTGGACCTTGGTTTTAAGCAATCTACCTCCGATTACAGCATGTTCACTTTTCGGCAAGACAATTCTATTTTGATACTTCTTATTTATGTTGACGACATTGCTGTTTTTGGATCCTCACAGCGGCTTGTTTATGATTTTATCAATTCCATGAAAGCTGAATTTGCAATGAAAGATCTTGGTTCCCTTCATTGCTTTTTAGGTGTGGAGATAGTTCACAATACTGCTGGGGCTCTTCTCCTTCAACGGAAATATATATCGGACCTTTTTCATCGATTTGATTTGGCCGAAGTTAAGCCTGTCCAAACTCCTCTTTATAGTAAGCTTGATTAGCATTCTGTGGATACTCAACTTCTTGATGATCCTTCTCTGTATCGTAAGATGGTCGGCAGTCTTCAATATTTATCCATCACACGATCGGATATACAATATGCTGTAAATATGGCTTCCAATTTCTGCATCAACCTCATTTTATTCATCTTCAAGCCGTTAAGCGCATCTTCTGCTATCTTAAAGGCACTCCTGCTCAAGGGTTGCAACTGGAAAAAATAAATTTCCAACTCCTTAACTCTATTCTCAGACTCGGACTGGGCGGGATGTACAACAACTCGTCGCTCTACCTCTGGAATTTGCATTTTCCTTGGGAGTAATTTGATATCTTGGTCTACAAAGAAATAACCAACCGTTGCGTGCTCAAGCACCGAAGCTGAATATCGTGCTCTGGCTGTTGCCACTGCCGATGCTATATGGATACAATTTCTTCTCTGTGACTTGGGTATTTATCTATCCACTCCTATTCTTGCCAAATGTGATAATATTGGCGCCATCCATCTTGCACATAATCCGGTCTTTTACTTAAGATCCAAACATGTTGCTTTGGACTATCATTTTATTCGTGAAAAGATTGCCCAAGGTGACCTTTCAGTTTCTCATGTTCCCACCTCACAATAGCTTGCAGATGTCTTTACGAAAGGTGTCTCTGTTACAAAATTCAAGGAGTTTCGGGTCAATCTTCATGTTCGTTCCTCCACTTCAGATTGAGGGTTAGTGATAAGGATATTATTGTAAATATAAATTTAAAGAGTTATGTACTTGTAACTGCCTTATAAATAGAACACGTTCAGGCCCTTGCTATTCACACAGGCTTTTGTTTATTTTCTCCAATCTCTCTGAAACTTAAACTTCAACTTTGTGGTTCTGAATAAGTTACTGACTAACTATTATTTTTTACTTGATATTTGCAAGAGAGATGTTAATTGGTGATGATAAAAATGTACCCTTCAGAGACAGATTAAAATTCTTGGGTCGAGTAGTAAACCTAGAGGAACTTCATTTAAGTGCAGTCGAGAAGAATGCTTACAATGAAAAGCCTGTGCTCTCACGTCCTCAACATGAATTTTATCTGGTAAAGTTAATCTGACAATATTTTTGGTGGAGAACATATGTTTTCTTCGACGCTCTCTGGATATACGTTAATACTGAGTCCATGAGTAAATTTCTCAAATGGATATCAAACTTGCTATTTTTAATACAAAATTCACTAAACTTGTTTTTGTCACTTGAAATTTTTTGAACTTACGGGTGGTTAACACATATCCTTGAAGTTCATACTGACACCTTTTGTTGCAGGGGGAAAACAATTTTGAGATTGATTTGGACATTCATAGATGGAATCTTTTAAAGGCAGATTACAGAACGTCGTTGATTTTGGTCTGACAATTCAGGTAGCCATATATTAGAGATTACAAGGAGGGTTCAGCTTTCTCTCACAGACGGGTATAACATTTTTTGTAAATTTGGTGCAAGGAAATAAGGAGAAAATGTGTTGTGCTGTATAAGATTGAAAGAGATAGACTAAACCAATTATCAGCAGTTAGGCGGCTTCTGAATAAACTACACAAAAAGTACATGGCTCAACTAGGTGAACCTTATTTTTGTCATAATAATATCATAATTTGCACCAGTGGACAATTCTTTTTCGGTCATAGTTAATTCTGGTTTAAGTGCATTGGTATAAAACAAACTGTCAAGAAAGTGAGCATTTACTTGGATGAATTTCTGATATGGAAGAGTCGAGTTGGATTTGTGATATCTTCATAACCAAGTGTAAGGTGCATACAGTTCAACATCTGTAAATCAGTTGTTGCAAGTACTATAATGCGAAGAGGCTCACAGTTGACAAGATCACTTTTCAATGTGGGTTCTACAAGTATAATTGTGGATCTATCGATCAAGATGGAAGAATTTACATCATATAGCAGATCTTGATTGTATCCGTTACAGAAAAAACACACATACCTTTGTGTGCCTTAACCAGGTGGAATCATTAAAACCGTGATTAGAGTTTTGAGATTTGGAAGTGTTAATGCTGAATGTTGCAGTTACACTCATTCTTGAAAGGGCTAACATTGCTTTGTCTGTGACAAAAAGGACAGTGAAAACCTCATATGGTAACTATTAGAACAAAAGTCGAGGAAACTGAAAACTGGCTAAGCAAATTAAGGATTCATCTTGACATTATTCCAACTAGAATTAAAATCGCAACACCATGTATATCAAGAATCAATAATGGGGGTAGACATCTAGAAATGGTGGAAAATCCATTAGCATTTGCTTGTCGCGAGCCAAGATAGTGTCCACAAATGAATCCATTGCAGGGCAACAAGTGGGTTGTTCAACAGGTTGCATTTCCTCAACTTGGTTTGACAAAAATGTCCCCTGTGTTTGGTGTGTACCTGAGGATGTTAAAGGGTCTTCCAGTATAAAGTCATTCCAAGTAGACGTAGATGTTGACGAAGAAGATGGAAGCTGAGATTCCAGAGAAGAGAAAGAAGAATTTGTTGATGAGACTTCACTAAAACTAAGCGCTTGAAGAGTCTCCCTTGTGTAGATTTGAGTGGAGTAGTTTTGTTGCAAGTGGTGATGTGGAGTACTAGTTTCATTTGAGAAGATAAAGAGTTGGTTATTTTGATTAGTATTGTTGTAGAATTGGATATGATTAGTTGCATTTTGAATTGGAAGACCACTAATTTTTCCATACTCAGCAAAGACCTGAGCAAATGGTTTATGTGTTACAGGATCAATTCCCATGTTGACTAGCTTTTTCTTGAGCTTTGTATTCCAGTAATTTTTGACATCATTGTCTGTTCTTCCAGGTAATTGCTTTGCTATTAAAGACCACCTTAAACATACAAAATAAATCAATATATAATGTATATATGTTGAAAGAAGAAGAATGTGGAAGTAAAAATTAGAAAACTAACCTGCTACCTATGATTTTGTGAAGCTCAAGGATGCAGTCTTCTTCTTGAGGTGTGAAGTTGTCATGCTTAAGATCAGGACGCAGATAATTGGTCCATCTCAGCCTACAGCTTTTTCCACACCTATTCAGACCTGCACATGAATGATGTTAGAATTGCAATTTTGAGATAGTTGATTAGTATTAGCTACTGATATATACCTGCTTTTTGAGGGACCAAGGTCCAGTTGCCAATTCCATGAGTGGCTACATAAGCAAGGATTTTTGCATCTTCCTCAGCAGTCCAAGGCCCTCTTTTCACATTTGCTTTGTCACAACAAGGAGGACGCCCCATTTCATAAACACAAGACGGATGTAATGAATGCACTTTGGACATGCCACAATATTATAGGCATCAAATGCATGTAATTTGGCTCCCTTTTAGCAACAATTGCATGATCTCCTCATCAACAAAACTTTTTATGCATGCTTCTCTCTCTCTCTTCATGCTCTTACTTACACCACTTTTTCCAATGTCTCTAAATTCATTTTTTTAGCAATTCCTTAATTTCGACATTTCACATTACATGCTTAACACCACAAAGTATAATAATATTTTAGTACAATTCACATATATTTAATTTAACAACTACAAGATTCAAAAGTCTTCTACTTTCTTAAATTTTTGCCAAATCAAAATAGAATAAATAAATTTACTTGCCCCCTTCCTTGGTGATTATCGACTCATGCATCCACCGCTTCTTATGTTTAAATTCTATCTTTGTCTTTACAGGCAATCTTTTGTGTGCTATTCCTTATGCTCTAAAAAAGAATCTCCACTTGGATTCATATCAAGTCTCGAGTTCTTGGTTAGTATTCTTTGTATATGAAGGTCGAATGAGAGCTTTTGATGTCAATTCAAATTGTTGAAACGGAGGGAGTATAATTTAAGAAGTATAACTAGTTTAGTTTTAAAAATATAAAGGTTGAAAGTATGAAGTATAAGTTTTGATTTTTGTCCATGCTCAAAAAAATAGAATTGTATAAGGGTTAACATAAGTTTTTTTTAGGAATCATGTTGAAGCAATATCCTTTGGTCATCTTTGTTACGATCCAGACCGTCATGAGTGACACCAACACTAAATCACATGGTGAGAGAATTAACTACCAACCCAAATCTTAACCCAATACACCATTGCTTACACCAAGTCATGATATAAAACTAAGAAAAACAGTTTAGAAATAACTAAAGAATTGAGTCTCCATAAACTCAACCAATAACAATAAAATTGCGGAAATAAAAATCCCTAAGAGTATAAGTTGTTGTACCAAACTCTAAGTAATTGATAGTGGGGATGCAACCTCGAAACTTAGAAAAATATGAAGTAATAGTCTAGTGTCTTTGCCAGAAAAGATGGATAAGAAAAGATAGAAGAACTCATGACAACATGGAAGAGTAGCTTATCCTTGGATTTGAAGTCACGCTTCTTTCAACTGAGGTCTTGTATCAACAATCTGAATATGCCCTATACTCAATAAGGAAAGAGCAAGTGCAGTATCAGTACACTATCATAGTGTACTCGCAAGATCACACAGCTAGTTCCAAACAATGAATGTAAACAGACGACTACAACATAGTAAATGCAAACCAACATACATAACAACAATCACGAATACATAGACTCTCAATCACAATATCATGAATCAATCAATACCAGGAGCATGATCACAATGTCAAGTACCCCGTCCTCTCATGGAACCACAAACACACATACCCGGTCCTCTCATGAAATCCACACACAAACTGTTAGAGTATCGGCATGGTACATGAGCCAATCAGAGATAGTTTTCATACAAGACATTGTACCCGAGACAACCAGAGTTAATTTTTATACCAGGCATGATACCTGAGCAAGCCATTAGTATTCATGTACCTATATGATACCCGAGCTTTTCACCAATAACAAACAATCATGCACAATCACAATCTGAATGAACAATAACCCTTGAAAATCACAAGTCACGTAAACATGTTCATTGCATGAGATTATTAACATGATGTTATTTCATATGCTTCCCTATATTTCCTCCAACATGCATTGCACAATGATCCTATAAAGCAGTAGACATGCAGACATACATAGATTGAAAAATATACAACTATCACCTACCTCAAATCAAGCCTCTTGCAAACTCTAAAATAATCGAAACTTTCCCCTTATTAAATACCTTGGCTTATTCTTGGTTTAAAGTAATAAATAACACAACAATCAATCACAAATGACCTAATAATACTCGGATTATAACCAAATTCTAACCGTAGGCAAATTCATGATCCTTCTACCCAGCTAAGGGTTTTTTTCCACCATTAAATCAAGTCCTCCCCCCCCCTCCCCAAGATTAATATCCTAGATTCTAAAGCTAAAAAATAAATTTACAAGGCAGGAGAGTAATGAACTTACATTTACCAACGAATTTGGTGGAAAAATTAGTGCAACAACCCTAAATAGTCCCACTCAAATCCAAGAACATAAATGTAGAAAATAGGAGGTTTTAATACTTTTGCAGCATAAATCCTGACTTATCTCGCTATAGCGCTCCGACCGGCTACAACGACTATCTCCCTGTTATAGCGCCTATACATGCCCGCTATAGCGTTCGCCGCCCCTGTAGAGGATTGCACGAAGTAATTCTGCTAGGAAATCAATTAAAAATTCTCTTTTTACAATCTTTCCTTGACGTCCCAAACTATCCCCTTCACGATAGATCGATTTCAGGAATTCTACTCACCCATATTCGATTCCATAAGGACCTACAGGTTCCTCAATATCATTAGTAGATTAATTTTTGGTTAAAAAAATTGCATCCTTCCCTGTTTGCATGTTTGATCCAGGTGGGACATAAGTATTACTAGCTCCTCAGGATTGTCTTTAAGTATAGGTTTCAGTCTATTCAGTAAAATAAAGGACATATTCAGAGGTAACATCTCAAAATGTTACTTAATTTTAAAAAATTAATTCATAAAGTCATTAAATTTTATGTTTTATCAATAAAATCATTTTACTTAGAAATTTGTATCAATTAAATGAATCAACTATTTGATATGACAATCTTTGGGTTCTTTAAACTAAGAATTGCATTGAAATATGATTAAATGGACTTCTGCTCATACAATATTAGTATTTAAATGGCATAATACATAAACATGACCCTTAACTTGATGTCAGCTTGTAACTATGACCTTTAACTTTGGATGTGCACAAGTAGGCACTTAAACTTGTATAAAATTGAACAAATGGACACATTCGTCCTACATGACACCCTACATGGAATTTTTGTGTCCTACGTGGCATCTTACGTGTATTATGCCATGTAGGACATGTGTGTCTATTTGTTTAGTTTTATACAAGTTTAAGTGTCTATTTATGCACACTCAAAGTTGGAGGGCATAGTTGTCCGTTGAAGTCAAGTTAAGGATCGTGTTTATGCATTATGCCTATTTAAATTGAATCGTAGATACAACGTTAATATATAGGAGTATAAATAGATTTCACCTTCTATTTTGTTGGATATATAAGTAGAAAAATAAAGAAGAAAGTGGTGACGATCGATCACTGATTTTTGATGTTATTAGCACTAATTAATTTGTCAGCTTTTAGTTAGCAACAGAACATGCTATTAGCACGTAATTTTCGTCAGTAAAAGCATAGGATTAAAGGATAAACCGGTAGACAAAATCTACTTGATTATAAAAATAATTAATATTTCCCTAAGTCATATATTTTCTTTGTTATACTCTTTCAACATATTTGCTTTTTCTATGCAATTTTAGGATCATATTTGCTCTTGTACTATCAAAAAGGGTCATATTTACTTCTACAATGTTAAGTCTTCATGTCATCAATATATTTGCCTTATACTCTAAAAATTATCATATTTGTTCTTGTACTCTTAAAAAAGGGTCATAGTTACCCCTATGACATTAAATCCGCCTTTCCACCTTAATTTTCTCATGTGATTCACCGGACATATTTTTTCTCAGTTAAATCTATTAGCCCATTTATTGAGAAAAATATATTACTCCCTCTGTCCAACAATAGTTGTCCACTATTGACTTGACATACCTCTTAAGAAACAATAAATAATAGGGGTAATATTACTATATTATCCTTTGACTTTATTAAATTTAATGTTTTAAAAATGTGTTAGATGATAAATAAGTATTTAATAGTAAGGGTAAAATAGACACAAAAGTAAATTATCTCCTGATTTTCTTAATTGGACAAGTATTTTGGACAACTATTTATAGTATAGTGGACAACTATTGTTGGATGGAGGGAGTCGGTCATTTACTAAATAAGTTATTAGCCCATTTTTATTAAATAAGTTAGTAAATTAATTGAGAAAAAAAATGCCCCAAAGGATCAACATGGGAAAATTAAGGTGAAATATGTGGATTTAATGTAACAGAAATAAATATACTTCCTCCGTCTCAATTTATGTGAGTTTGATTTGACGTGGAATTTAAGAAAGAAAGAAAGACTTCAGAAATTTGTGGTCTAAAAAAAGTCATAGATGTTTGTGAGTTATAAATAATTTCATTAAAGGTAAAATGAATATTTTAAAGTTAAATTTTTATTAAATATAGAAATGTATAATTTTTATTGGATTGACTAAAAAAGTTAGTCATATAAATTGTGACAGAGGAGATAATTTTTTTTCGAGTACAAGAGTAATATGATCCAAGAGTTAGATGAAGAGGACAATTATCACGACCCAAAGTATACCCTAGGCGTAACATGACGTATAGAACCCTTAGCTTTCATAGTTGTAAATCATCAAAATAGCATTAGAATATGACATAATTAGGCATTTAGGACACTAATTGTTAAACTAAATATGCCTCAAATGAGTGTAAATCTATCACTTATCAACATCCCCAACTTAAACTTTTGATTGCCCTCAAGTAAATCAAGAACACAATTAGTTCAACAACAGTGTCTACAATAGTTTTCAATGAAAGCTAACATGAAAATGTCACTACAAGACTACTCTCAATAACATGTGCCACTCAATCATGATAAAAATTCTTCAAATGATGACTAGTAGGTATCAAACCAAGCTCAAGTTCACTATAACTTTTTTTCTAATGCAAGATCATGTTTCAACAAATGCATTCAAGTGCCCTTACATCAAGAACGATTCCATACTCTCACAAAGTAAATCAATAAAGAAGTTAGGAATCAATAAAACTCTCACTCTTTCTAAATAGAAATATATGCAAGCTTCATCACATAGAGTTGCCCATATTTTTCAATTATCACACAACCTAGTTCATGCAAGATTTGAAGGGTCTTTTAGGTTTCTAATGGAGCTAAGGGTTAATGTATGATCAATTTGGTTCAGTGACTTCACCTTTTCAAAACATTGTTGCAATTATCATCACCTCTTCTCAAGTTCTTTCACTCCATTTCATTTGAGAGCTCAAACTTTGACTTGTCAAACATTTTATTGGAAACCCCTATTTATTTCACCAAACTTTATTTTTCATTGCAATTTTCAAAAGGTTGTTCATCACAATCTTTTTTTTTTCTTTATAAGGAGAGGTTTCTTCTTTTTGTAACATACTTCAAAGCTAAATTTACCAAAGCTAAACAATAGTCCCCCTGACAGGCTATGCCTGTGAAGTGCTAGCATCAGGAGTCTCAAGAGGAGTGACATCATCCTTGGCATCCGTGCCCACCAAAATGATAATTAGAGGCAGCGAAGCCGGTTCAATCGGGGCATCAGTGCCCGTCACATCTATAGGAGGAATGATGGAGTCTAAAGATACTCCGCTGGTATCTCTCCGAAGTAGCATGGACCATCTTCTTCTTAAGATCTTGTAGCTCAATCAATATCAATGCAATCTGCTACTCAGCCTCCTTTCTCCTAAGTTTTTCCTCATCTGTCTCCTCAGTCAAATCATCATTGGCCCTATCCTCCTCTCTCTCAGCACCATCATCAACAATCACATCATTCACACTTGGTTGTGCAACCATACTTTGAGGAAGCTCACTACTAGGCATGACTGTAGGTACTGACTCGGGTGCATCGAGTAAAGGAACATCGCCCTACAACATAGATATGTCCGTAGAGCTCAGTTGGTCTACATGAACATATATCTCAGCCCTTATAAAAGATAGCACATCTTAACTACCCTCAACCTTCTCTTGGGCCTCTAACCAAGAAGTGAGGTTATCCGACGTCACACCGTGTGAATCTATAGATGCCTCATACTGAGTCAACCTAACACTCAGTCGTACTAAGGAAACCTCAATCGATGATCAATCATCTTGGTTACATCCTTCTCAACCCTCGTACAGAGGCGTATTCATGATATCAAAAAGATTGGTGCACAATGCACTATTACGAAAAGATGCATCTAAGATATAAATTTAATCGGTTTGACCTTTACGTTCTTAACACTGAAATGTTGAATTTTAAAAATTATAGGTCCAACATATATAATGCTACTAGTTTTAAATTTTAATATATATATTTGATGTAATTATATAAAATTTTACCATGCTACTTTTTTTTAGGAATTTCCAATGTTACACACTTGAAAATTTTGAAAGATTAAAGCAAAAAAAAAACAAAAGAAAAATTGATTGAAACACCAAAAGTGTTACCGATAACAACTTGGAGGGGTGTTACTAACAATAATAAGATAGATATAAGATTTGTTTTTTTTATATTTTCTTAGAGAGGTGCACCCAATCATCATCTTATTATTATATGCTAATTTTAACGTGGTTCACACCTCTCTTTATTTTTTTAAAATAAATATAAAACTACTATATATAATCTAGAGAGGGGAGCATGGGTTCACGTGAACCCATGAAACCCCTTCTAGATATGCCTCTGCCCTCATAGCACTCGCATCGGCAGACCAGAAAAGATTGCCGATTTAATAGATCATGGCTTCAGTTAAGGAGGACGAGAGACAGGAGCGGGGCATGTACAATAGTAGTAGTAGTGGAAGTAGAGGGTACTGAGAAAGGCTGGGGTATACCTGACTTCTCCATAGAAGGAGCGGATGGAGTGACCTTAACAACAAGGGTGGTAGGATCAACCACTAAAGTAGTATATGGTTGTGGCGGCTTCCTCCAAGCTGCATCACCACATAAGTAATCAGCCTCGATCCTCCGAATGTAATTGGAGGAGGCTGGAGTGATCCTCACATCTGTCTTTACCCAAAAAGGAACCCATGTGTCTTCACATATTTGTGTGATCAAAATCGGGAAGGGAATCAAAGTCTTTTCTTGCTTAACCCTCAACAATATCTCATCCACTATAATTGACCCCACATTAAGTTTATCCTTGTCAATAGTACCAACTAACACAACCTTTGGGTGCCGAAGGATGAACTCGTTATGTGAAGGCATAATGTTACTACTTATGAACCTAAACCACTATCGAGCCCCAATATTTATGTCCTTCTTCTCTATTCTTGTACCGCCAACCATCCAAGGAAGAGAAGAAGTAGAGTTAAGTGGTCCCGACCAACCCCTTACAGAATCAAGATCATGATGCACACGTAGTGTAAACATGTCAACCCAATTTGATAGAGTTCCTAGAGCTATGTCGATTGCACCTGCATGGCATTGTACCATCTTACCACGTACCTCAACTTCATCCAAGGGCTTCCAAACTTTACCCTCCTTCTTCTTTGGTAAGGCCTGTGCATAGGCCGTGTAAAATTCTCACACCCAAGGTGAAACATATGGATTCTAAGGCTTTGTAAACTCCTCAAACTTGTGGAACTGAATTGGGTCCCATATAGTTGGGTAGTCTCTCATGAGACCATCAGTGGAGAGTCATCTCTCATCTAGAATTGTATATTCTCTAGAAGCCTTGAGCCTATTGAGGGTCCTTGGATCAATAACTGGGAAGCATGAGATGTGGGAGCTTGAGTTGGAGAGGGTTTCACCAACTTGGACCTGATGTTCGTTTTCTTCCTAGCAACCACCTTTTTAGGTTGCTCACTCACACGCATAGATGAGAGCAGAGTGTTTGTTTTTTGCAAGGATCCTTAAATGATTTGTTGATAGATATCCCCCTATGTCTTTTCAATGAAGGAGGAGGAGAGGATTCTCTTTCTGATTCTGTGTCAGATGTGACCATTTGCTTACCTTTTGTTCAAGCCATTTCATGCAAGGCACAATCATAAAAACATAGATGTGGTAAAGGGTAGTTGAAACAAAAACCCAAAAGAAAACACAGTTTCAAAAATTGTTCTGAGGCTCGCCTAATGGGAAGGCGGTCCGCCTAGCATGTTAAGCAAGCTCAGGTGAGCTCGCCAAAATGGACAGTACATAATTTCAAAGAACTTAGAAAAAATGGGCAGACTCAACTCCAACTCGACAATTTTCCTAGGTGGTTTCAACGGGCTAAGACAAGTCTACCAAAAGTGAAAGTGCAAAATCAAAGAGAACATGCATAAAATGTGATGTCCACTCCCACTTGGAAATTTGCCAAGTGGGTTTTGGTGGACTAAGACAAGTCTGCCGAATGGAAAAGTATCCCCATCACATATTTAAACAAGAAAGGTGAGCTGAGACTTATCCAGTGATTCACCTAACTGCCTTGGCGAGCAAAGACAAGCCCACTGAACATGCAATGTTCAACCTAGTGCCTATTTTTATGAAACCAATCACAATACGCAATAATACCCAATTCCTAATTAACTCTACAATCTACCCACATGCTTTTTCTACCCATGGGTACTTATACTTCCTGAAAATATCAGAAAGTATTACTCAAATGATGATTTTCCCTTAAGAAAGTCATCACTCCATCTATCATTGGGTAAAATAAAGCAATCGGAGCACCACTTGGCTAATCAGTCTTCACCTACATGCAATTCAACAAAGACCCAACATATATGAGGGTTCAATTTCATATTTTCACCAAAAAATATCGATTTTGCAATTTTGGGTACAAACTCAAATATCTAAATCATGGACATCGTCTAATACTCTCTATTCAGCACTACCCAATTAAATTAAACAACAATATGCTTCACATGGCTTTAAGACCATATCAAATAACTAAAATATAAAAAAAAATGACAAGATAAACATTGAACACCAACCTTAAGTAGAAACACATCTAAAAATGAAGGAAAATGGGGTTGGGTTGAAAACGCGAGCAATCCAATGCTCTTCGAGGACTCAAAATCACATAAATAGGGCACTCAAATACTAAAAAAAGGTATTGGGATCTTAGGAGGGAAAATAAGTACAAAGATATGAAAGGGTTTGCTTTTGAACTTAGAAATACTCTTGGCCTTTTTATATCAGGCTCACTTGGTGATTTGCGACTAACGTCGCCTAACGTATTCGACGAATCACCAAAGGAGCTGAAGCTCACTGATGAGGCCTGAATAGATACCAAACTTGAAGGATGATTCAGTGAACTCGATGGAGTCTGCATTGTGTACTTCGGTGGATCACCAATTAGAGCTCAAATTGCCTAACCTGACAATGTACTTTTCACTTTTTCCAGCTCAAAAGGCGGTCAAGAATGAGTCCGCAGAATGCCTTTGGTGGATCACTGACATGGTCTTGGCATCACCTAAAGTGCCTTTTGCAACACTTTGACTTCATTCCAACCTGAATTAACACATATTATTGAAAGCAATAAAATAAAAGTAAAACTTGGGTTACTTCCATGAAGCTCTTTATTTAACATCGTGGCACGAATAGTTCTCAGTTCCTCAATAATCATTCTTGGGATTCGGTATGGTATCATTAGGAAACATTCCCTTTCTTGGATTGAGATGGGTGAAGATTTATCACATTTGAGTTTCCAGCTGTTTGATACACAACGAAGAGAGGTCACTATTTGAGATAAGGTGGAAAAGTCATTTTTCAATTCCTTCAACACCTTGTCGGACCCTTCAACCTTATTGAAGATACTAGTGAGCATTTCCACAGTTCCGTTCCTTCTGGCCCAACTGGTTTTTTTGGTCTTGGATGATCATGGGGAGGAATATACCTATCTTGGTCAATCTTCGTGTCTTTCTAATTTCCATCTCTCCAATCTTTCCAACCACTATCTCTCTCCTTGTTCCAACCTTGGTTCTGACCTTGTCATTGGTAGTTTGGGTGAGAACCCACCATTTTGTTTCCCAAGTATTATACTTCCTTATTGTATAATTTCTCAAACTTGGCATCTTTTGGGCACTATCTGTTACTTGTTCCAACCGCATTTATAGATTTCAATCCATCTCCCATAACATGTTTGGACAACAAATCGAGTTGAGTCATCATTTTGATCATGTTTTCATCTCACTCATGCTCCTTCTCAATTTTTCCTTACTTATGCTCAGTTGTAGGGAAGACACTTGGTTCTCGGTTTACTTTTATCATGTTATCTAGCAACAACGATGCTACCTCATACTATTTTTGCATCAGCCCACCTTGGGCAAGTTGATCATCCACACCTTTGTAGATTGAATCAATGATACGATAAAAGTATTGCAGCAACAAATGGTCTGGGACACCATGTGTTGGACATTGAAAGCGTAATTTCAAGAACCGCAACCATGCCTTATGTAGAGAGATTCACCTTTAGTTCTCTTGAAGTTTTTGATCCAGTCCCTAAACTTTACCATCTTTGAAAGGGAAAAAATCTCTCTATGAAGGCTTCAGTTAACTCATCCAAGAAGTGATAGAATCATTTGGCAATTCCACCAACCAGCTTGTAGCTTCACCCGTCAAAGAGAACGGGAATAACCTCAACCTTATGGACTCTTATGAGATTTTTTTAAAATAGAATCAGGACACTGTCACGACCCGGGAGTATCCCCAAGTCGTAACATGCGTATTCAACCTCTCGGAGGTCTCATACAAGCCCTTAGCATTCATCACATTAGATATGAAAAATAGTGCGGAATTAAAAACTCTTTAAATAAAATCCCATAAGACTCAAAGGTCACTTTTAAAAACATCATTCAAAAGTACACAAGCGGAATACTAAGTCTCTTAGCCATCTTAGACATAAACGTGAAAACATACTAGGGACACGGCCCTTTACAATCAAAAGAAGTCTATTAAGTCTATTACAAGAACCTTATCATAAAACTAGAATAGAAAAGTCTTGCCCTCGACATATGAGGACATACCACAAAATCTAGGAAGAACTTCAAATCCCAAGTTTACTACAAAACCCGCTCACTTGCCGGAACCTACACTTGTAGAAAATAGAGAAATATGGAATTAGCACAATTAAGTACTAAGTATGATGACCATGCAAAAACATGCTAAAAAAGGACATTTATTTGAAATATGTGCTTTCATGCCATTTTTGATAAAACCTTCATATCACAATTATAAGAGACACATTTCAAGTCATCATCCACATATAAGACAATACCCACATAATAGACATACTCAACTAGTACCAATGTACAATACATGAATATAATTGACAAGTAAGCCTTTTCATCATTTCATGACCTCTATCTCAAGTTACCCAAAGCCACACTTAAGTGAAACATGAAGTGACCGCCCATACAATCTCTTTATATACACCTAAGTGTTCCTAAGGGTTACCATAGATAAGGAAATTTACCATTACAATATAACATACTAAGTCAATGTTCACATATAAAACCATAGCCAACCGTATACATATTCAACATATATCATATACAACCCATGCTTGACTTTAAAGGAACACATGTCATTTCATTACCATAGGACCTCTACCTAATATAACCTTAAGACACACTTGAGTAAGACAAGAAGTGACCGCCCATACAACCTCTTCAAGCACACTTAAGTGTTCCTCAAGATTACCTTAGATAAGGACATTTTCTTTACAACATAACATCAATAGACCAACATTCTTTAAGAAACCATTTTTTAGAGACATTCAAGCACATAAGGGGACTTTCACATAATAGTCGTTAGACTTAGGGAACTCACTTTAGTATCTTCAAAGCCTACTCGTGCCATGTGTAGATAGCATCCCATACTACTACCTACACGTTGTAGAACCTATCCAATAACTAGAGTGCACATCCCACATGATGGGAATAGGCATAACCGACATAGACCATACTAGCTAGGCATGGAATCCAGAGTCTACCCTACTCCGTGGAAGGTGTTCTACTTGCGAAAGGTAGAACTAATAATCAACCCATGTAGGCACATGGTTTAGGGGATGTCCAAGGATGTTCATTGTGCCCTAGTCTCATACTCAAGTAGGGCCACCATCCTAACCACATCCACTCGGTGCTAGCCTTGTTTCCCATAGAGTATTTTCATTCACATATGTACTAGAGAGGGTTCCTTTTCTAGTTCAACCAACTCATAGTATCTCTTCCCAAGAAAGGCCCCATTTCTTAGTCATGGCCAATCAAGGTTCATAAGGATAGCTCATTTGACTTTCTTAGATAAGGATTTTCATGCCGTTCCGGCTCCATCCATCTCTAAGTCATCTCACTCAAGAAGGAAACTTCGCCCTAAGGCACATCTTTCAAGGTTATACATTTACTTAGGAAAGCTAGACTTATGAAAAGGCACCATTTCTTAGTTTTGCCGATTCAAGTCTTGGCCTAGAATTCCTCTTTTATCATTTATAGAAAGGGCACCATTTCTTAGTTCTAGCCCACTTCACACATTCATGCATTCAAGACTTTAAGTAACAAGGAGAGACACTTTAGTCTACCAACCAAGTCACAACATTATCATCTAAGGATACTTCATAATCCAACATCATTTCATGTATACATCATGAGAAAAATCATACTTTAAATCACAATGCTATCCACTTTACATAGGATCATCACAAGATCACATAAACTCATTCAAATCATACCTTCACACATAAAGCTTCACATAAAACTTTACATATAGCTTCATATAAGACTTTACATATAGCCTCATTTATATATATAATATACAATACAATAACACTTTGTACAAGATCACCTTATAACCATAAGAATACTTTCACATAGTACAATAACATTTCATAACTTGATAACACTTTAATTCAATAGATAATGCCTTCAAGGCCATATTCATAATACAATCCATAATTAAACACCTCCACCATAAGTGGATCAAACCAAGCAAGAACAATTATGTCAATAATATGGGATTAAATCAACTTACCATCATCTAAAGCCATCCTCAACATTAATCAATAGATATAGAAAATCATAAACCTCAACAATACAATCTATTCTAAGCATAAATTCATCAATACCCAATCATTATCAACAAACCCATTTCGTAAGTCAAATATAGAAATTTGTGAAATCAAGGGTTCATGAGATTTTTCACTTGAATACATCAATTTAATATCAACAATATCACAATCCATCATTTAAAACCATTTAATGCAAGAACCCTTGAGTAGAGTAAGAAATAGAAGTTTTTCATAACTTTTGAGAATTTGAAAACCCTTTGAAATTGGTTCTAAAGCGAAAACTAGCTTTAGATAAAGAGCCACCATACCTTAGTATTGAGAAAACCACGAAAATTGATGCAAGAAACCTTCAATTCGAAACCCTAGCTCCAACTTGACCTTTGCCTTCAATGGTGTTCTAGAGAGAACCCCTTTTTTTTTAAGAATGAATTAAAACAAACCTTTTTTTAAAAGTTTTAATACCATATAGAAATTAGAAATAATATAAAATATACCCACTATTTAATTTAACTAAAATTAATATTTACGAAAATGCCCCTTAAATTTCCGGACGGACTCCTTGCCAACTGCCCAACTTTCAAAGGGCATAACTCACTCATACGAACTCGGAATCGAGCAAACTCGGTGGCGTTGGAAAGATCGTTCCAAGGGCTTTCCAAACATAACTGGAACTACTCCTAGATCATCCTGAGCTAGGAGTTATGACTGCTCAAAGTTGGCCAAAAACTCACTGATTTCCCACTTGGCAGAATTTCCAGATTTGAACTTAAGCCAATTTCCAGATTCTGAACTGTTTTTTTTTTTCCAAAAGTGACTACTTCCAATTTATGCTTAAAGTTTAAAAATTCATACGTTAGGCTCTAGTTTCACCTATCTATTTTTAGGGTCGCTACAGACACATACATCCACAATATTCTGATGTTGTTCATGGGGGTAAAAACCCCAATTGTAGTAGTGCAATTATGGGGTTGAATGATGATTTAATGTAATGGGTATCGTGTTTTGCTCTGTTTTATTGTTGTTCATTCATGGATTCAGACAAATTAGCATGAGGTTAATTCATTGGTTAAGGTTACAAACTTAATCATAGTTACAAACTTAATCCTAGTTGCAAACTTAATCCTAGTTACAAACTTAATCCTAGTTGCAATTTAGTACAAATTAATAGGGGTAATTGTGTTGGTCAATAGTGCTAAGCAATCATGGATAGGTTGGGTCACCTTCAATGACACTAATCTTCTTTTGATCTCATAGTACCAATTCATAGAATCTCTTTTCGACCTCATCTATGTGAATTCCAAATCAACCCATTACCTTACAAGATCTCTTTTTCTAGTAGATTTGGGTAAGTAGATCCTACCCATAATTGTTCATTCAAGCAAATCATAAACATCAAACCTAAATTGCATGTATTAAACTAATTACCCACTCCAATTGATCTCTTTCGAGCATCAATTGAAGATCAAAACTATGATTAAGTTTGCAACCTTAACCCATGAATTAACTTCATGCTAATTAGTCCAAATCTATGAATGAACATACTAAAACAAAGCAAAACACAATACCCACTACATTAAATCAACACCCAACCCCATAATTGTGCCTAAAAATGAGATTTAGCCAACTATCACAAAAGTAAAGAAATATACATATCATGAAGGCAGTCATGGATGTGATGAAATCAAGCAATTATAATCAACACCCACTTTGATATCAAACTCAAATTGTCAAATCCAAGGGTTAACGTTAAAACCCCAAACTAAGAATATTTTCCTAAGAGTGCAAAAGTTTTTCTCTCTGAAACTCTTACAAAGTTAGGAATTGAAAATTCTATTCTAAAATTTGATATTTGATCTTTATTTATTTATCTCTCCTTTGGGCTATTGATAGTTTACTAAAATTTGGCCCAAAATTCTGCGCGGCAGTGTTAGTCGGGCTTACCAAGATGATTTGATGAATCGTCGTCTGCTCCTTAGCTCACCTTTCTCTTGCTTCATGCTTCAGGTGTCTGAACCTCAACTGGTGAGCTAGTTTGAGTCTGCCTTTCACATTCAAGGGATCACCGAGTACCATATTTGTTCGCCTTTTAAGCTTTCAAATTTCATCCAAGTCTTGTCACCTTTGGTGATGATCATTTAGTTCGCCCATCTCTTCTGTCGAGTCACCATTTTTCTTATTAGTTCGTCGACCTGCCTTGGACATCTTTAATTATGAGCACTGTCATTTTAGGTGAGGTCAAGCCATTTGGGAGATCTACCCTTCTGGTTATGCGACTTCAACCGTGGAGTTTACACTTATTTTCTTGTTTTGGCTGTTCTTTCCATTATTCATTCTTGCCTTTCCCCTTTGCCTTATAGTTGCATATCTTCAAAATATCATCAGAATAAGAAATAATTAGGCATTGAGGACACTAGTTATTGAAATAAAAAAAATCTACCACTTATCAACACGCCCAACTTAAACTTTTGTTCAATTGGTTCAACAAGGTGTCTACAATAGTTTTTAATGAGAGTTAACATGCAAGCACTACTATAAGACTACTCTAAATCAAATGTAGCACTCAATCATGATAAATAAGCTTCAAATGATGACTAAACGGTACCAATTTAAGCTTAAGCTCACTATAACCTATTTTCTCATGCAAAACTATGTTTCACACTCTCCCAAAGAAAATCAACAATGAAGTTAGGAATCAATGCAACTCTCATTCTCCGAAAGAGAAATTCATGCAAGTTTCATCCCACAGGTTTGCCCATATTTTACAATTATCACACAACCTAGTTTATGCAAGATCTCAAGGGTCTTTTAGACTTGTAATGGGGCTGAGGGTAAATGTATGGTCAATTTGGCTCAATGACTTTACCTTTTCAAAGCATTGTTGAAATCATCTTCACTTCTTCTCAAGTTCTTTCTATTAGTTTCTCTTGGACACTAAAATTTCAATTTGTCATTCAATTTACTAGATACCCTTTTTGTTTCATCACACTTTGTTTTTCATTTCACTTGTCGAATTTTTTCTCATCACTTTTTTTATAAGGAGGGGTTCTTCTTTTTATAATATACTTCCAAGTTGAGTCTCACTTTTCTTTCTTTACCTCGCACTTGGATTTCTTTCCTTCTTCATCTGTACACACCAAGTTAGGCTTTGGGACTAAGTTGACTATACAAATAAATCAATGCTTAAAAAAAGATTATGTCTTTTATAGTAGCTTTGTACTAACATCCACCATGTATTAGAATGGATCTTTGTATATTGTCCTCATTATAGAAATGTGTGTGTATATATATATATATATATATGTAACACCTTAGATTCAAAAGATAAGAAATTCCAGTCTAAAAATCTTGTGTCAACACAGACGGAGCCACCGACGAACCGTTGGTGGGACCACATTCCATAGGTCGGTCCATCGTTGGCAACTCCAAAGATTAGTTGAAATGTCTAGTTCTAGTACTTTTTGAAGGTCCACCAAGACAGCCCGTTGACCTATCCACGAGTCATAGGTAGGTCTAGTAGGTGAGTCTTTGACTTAGTGGAATTTTAAGAAATCTCAGTGGAAACCACGGAGGCCATGCACAGACTATAGGTTAACCAACAGATAGTACATGGGTCCCGCTAGTCGAAGGTCCAAAAATATCTCTGAACCCATCGATGGTCGACTAGAATGGTCCATAGGTGGATCCACATACTGTAGGTCCCCACCTTCGACGGGATCGGCAGTTATTTTAAGAAGGGCTTTAGGGTCTTTTCCTAATTATTTTAATTTTATACCTTGTTGTTTTACCCTTTACCCAAAGTCCTATATAAATGTTTTTACCCCCAAAATCACCAAATTGAAGTCATTCTCTCAATTTCCAAAAGAAGAACAAGTTCATCCTCCCCAAAATATTTCTCTCTCTAGAAGAAGAAAAATGAGTCAACTTAGGGTTTCAAGATCAAGTCTCTAATTCACCTTTGTTTGTGGGCTTTGAACACTAAGGTATGATAGTCTTCATCTGTGGAGCCCTTTCCTCCATAGAGTTCCTAAATTCCCCAATTTTAAAGTTAGAAATTCCCCATTGAAGTTAGAATTCTCTTCTATGTTATGGTTTCCTTTTAATATTGATATAATTGATTGTTTTATGAAGTATTATGCATGAATTGAGGAGATTCCATACTTTTAAGATTAACGCCCATGAATCCATGCTTAACCCATGTTTTCTAGATTTTCATGATTGAAAGTGAGTTTTGAACTATGAAAGGTGATTATGGAAATATTCACGTTCTTATGAAATTGATGAACTATGATGTAAGTTGCTTTGAGAGTAAAGCATGTATGATGTTGTCATTGTTAATTGTTGTGAAAGGATTTCTCACATAATTACTCAATGCATGAATGTGAAAGGTTTTCTCACATAAAGGATTCTTAGGTTAAAAGGTCTTCACGCCTAAAATAAAGCAAAACTAAGGAGCTATTCTAGTGATGAGGCAAGAGGCGATTACCCATGTCCTCTAATGAAAAGATAAGATGAGATTACCCATGTCCCCATAGTAATAGACAAGAGGTGATTACCCATGTCCCTTAAAGATAAGACGAATATGATTGATGACTATTCTGTGGGAATTAAGATTTGTACCAAGTGGTGATTACCCGTGTCCCGTAAACTATGTGCCAACATAGGTTGTCTAGGTAGACATTAGCTAGTGGATCCACATAAGCTAGAAGTTCATGATTCTTACCTTGGCAAGTGAGAACACCACTTTTCGGTGTGGGGTAAACACTGGATTCCATTTTATAGCTCACATGGTCTCTATGTTGGTTAAGGCTAATTTCCCACAAACAAATATAATGAAGAACTAAGGTCACTTCAAGAATTATTTTCACAAGTAATCAAAGGATGATATTTACTTGCATTTGACATTGAGTATTATGATGTTTTCTAACCTTTTCTTATGGTTTTAACTTGGTCTTTGCATGACATGAAAGGTCCATTTTAGCATGATTTAATATATCTATGCATTGCTATCATACTTGGTACATCTTTGTACTAACACATACTTTTGCCTACATTGTTTCTCAAATGTAGGGTCCGGCGTTCTAGTTTATCATCCCCATGACTAGAAGTCACTCCGACTTTATTTAGCAGTGGTGAGTCCTCATATTTCGAGGACCAATCCTTTTAATCACTTTCAGTCTTTACTTTCAGATATTGTACGTGATGCCAGGGTTATGTCCCATTCACTCTTGATGTAATAGATGGCTATTGAGACTATATAGACTTCTGCTTCGTGTTTACAAATTCTTTATGATATGAATTGTATTTTAAATCTCTTGATTTTCTATAATCTTGTTTATTCATGCTAAGTGGCTTGTGTAGGGCCTCTCGGGGTCCTATACGCCATGTTACTGCACGGGTGTACATATATATATATTATCTATTTTTTTGGTGTTTTCTCTTCAAATATTTCTTTTTATGCTTTTTCTTATTTCTTTCGCTCTCGATGCCCATTATCATTGCTTCAGGGCTAAGGCTTGGCTTTCCTATTTATGGGTTTTAGTAGGTGTCATCATGACCCTAGTTTATGGGCCGTGACACATTTCTCAATGATAGATTGAGATGTGAATTTTTTCAATGTCATGTTTTAGAGTTTTTTTGTCCCTATTGGAGTTAATCATAAAGTTTCAACGCTTTATCATCCAAAGACAAGTGGGAAGGTTGAAGTATGAAATTGAGAAATCAAGGGAATTCTGGTAAAAATAGTCAATGCAAATTGGATTGACTGGTGTTGGAAGTTAGATGATGCTCTCTGGGCTTACCGCACCGCTTTCAAGACTACAATTGGCATGTCGCTATAGCAATTAGTATTTGCAAAGTCTTGTTACCTACCAATCGAGCTTGAACACAAGGCATTGTAGGCATTAAATGAATTAAACTTGAATTGGATGGGCGCTTCAAAAGGTAGATTCAATCAACTCCATGAGTTGGAAGAGTTCCGGCTGTGGGCGTATGAGAGTTCAACCCTTTACAAGGAGAAAATGAAGAAGTGTCATGATGCTAAAATCCTTCAGCGAGATTTTAAAGTTGGTAATCTTGTCTTTGCTTTATAACTCTCGTTTGAGACTCTTCCCAGGTAAACTCAAATTGAAGTGGTCAAGCTCGTTCAAAGTAACTCGAGTGTTCGCGAATGGGGCAATTGAAGTTGAATGTAAAGAAGGATCGTCATTCAAAGTAAATGGGAAACGCTTGAAGCTCTATTTTGGAGAATGTCTGGATATCCCAGTAATTGAAGTTGTGTATTTGGAAGAAGCTTGAAAAAATTTCCACTCATGCCAGACGTTAAATAAGGTGCTTCTCGGGAGGCAACCCAAGTTTTAGTTGTTTTTGAATAACGTTTGCTTAATGTGTAGGTTGAAGCACTCATTTTGAAAGAATGGCAATTGGGTGATGGACTGATCCTTTCGGCGAATCGCCAATTGCCCCCCAGATCGTGCAAGTACATCGCCCTTCATAAGGACAAATTGGAGACTCATTCTAGAAAATTTGGTGAGATGAAATACTTTCAGCGCTCTACCGAACTAAATTGGCAAAAATGATAATTATCACCGTTTTGCTCCAACGGAAGGGTCGACTCTCTATAAATTTTGACGATCTAAATTCCACTCGGCGACTTGCCTAATGGTTCGGCGTCTTTGGACATGGTTCACTGCTTGGGTGTGAAGTGAAGAGTCTTTCCTACTCTAATTCTTTGATTCACTGATTCTTCCTTTCCCATTTTGCTAGTTATATTTGTTGCATTTGCATTGAGGGCACTGTATAGTTTAAGTTGAGGGTGTGGCATGTGATGTGAAGGTGTGTGTGAAGGCCTAAGCATTGTTGGTTTTTAATCCCATTAATCCGCCTCCGAATTTCTTTATTTGTAAATGTTGTGGTTGTTCTCTTGCATGTTTGAGTATCAGTTGCGATCAATACTAATGACTTGAATAGTCCTCTTGATTGAACGATATGTTTAAGCAAGTCCAATGAGGAAAATTTGAGTTTCATAAGTCATGTGTGGACTCTTAGCAACTCACGGTCACTAGTCAATTGCTGAAATGAGTCTTGTGATGATCATTGCACGCAAGCTTAAATTTTAGAGTCATGATCAATGATTGTGTTGAATGCCTTGTGTGGTGATATTTTCATGAAATACGTGTGTGGTGATACCTAGAACTTGTCCCATTGGTTCATTTGACTAACGTTGATGAATGAAAGAAATGATCTTAGGCACAAGTTTTTGAGAGTGAACCAAAACTGTTGTTATACCTCTTTGTGACCACCTTGTGAGAGTGTGAACCTAGCTTTGCACCATTTGAGTCTAAACTTTTCTTTGGATGAAACATGAACATAGCCTTTTTCCTACCCACCTAAATCCTTCATGAAGTTTTGGTCCGTTTGAATAGCCAACTTAGGCCAAAAACCTATGTTGGGGGTGTGGTGAAAAACGAGGAAAGAAATTGAGCAAGAAGTTTGTGAAATTCACCCTTGAAAAATTGTGTTAAAAAAATGGAAAACCTCCATAAAAAAAAGAGAAAAGAAGAAAATGAAAGAAGAGCAAAAGAAAAAGAAAGAAAAAGAATTTTGCAATTTGTGCATGGATGGAAAGAAAACGGGTATCCAATGAGCCATACAAGAATTTGTGTGCTTGAAAATATTTAGGGTGGATTGTGAAAATGAAAAGAATGGAAGAAAAGGAGAAAACGTGAAATGCAAGCCATGTTTCATGAAGGTAGAAGTCACTAAGCAAAAACAATCATACCTTTACCCTCAGCCTTATTACAGGCCGTGAAAGACATTGGTGATCTTGATTGAGCCAAAGGATTTGTTGATTGGAAAATACAGACAATCATATGGGTAGAATCATGCATGTGTTTATATTTGAGAGTGTGAGGGTTGATTTTGATTCCTTAAGTATTAATCTTTGATGAGCTTTGTGTGGGCATATAATAAATCTTGATGTAAGGGGATTCGAATACTCTTGTTGAGCTTGAATTTGCATTTGAAGCAAGCATTGCGAGCTTGACTTCTATTTGATGATGGCTAGTCACAGTTTGAAACTTCTAGTGCACAATTGAATATTTCATGGGTAGATTGAACCTCGTGTGCATTCGTGTTGAGTCTCAAGTAGTACTATTTGTAGACATACATGTTGACCTGATTGATCTTGTGTTTTACTTGACGACAAGGAGAAGTTTAAGTTGGGGGTGTTGATGAGTCCGGGAGTTCGACTCATTTAGGGCTTAATATTCAGGGATTTAGTGTCCTCGATGCTATTTTATGCTAATAATTGATGTTAAAATGTTAATATGCAACAATGAAGGTAAAAGAGCAAGACAAGAACATTACGAGGCAAATAGGAGCGAAAAAACTAAAAAAGTTGAAGGAAAGCAAAGATGGTACTCGCCAAAGCCACTCAGCAAGTCGTTGAGTGGACCTTCAGCTTGCCTAACGATCCAACATGCTAACCCATGGACAAAACCAACTTGGTGGTCAAATGAGCAATTCGGCGACATGTCGAATGGATCGACGATGCCGATCTAGATCGCCAAAATTTACAGAACAAATTGGTGAGAAGACACGTCAAAAAGGTGAGAAGAGGAACACTCGACATATCACCGACCAGTACGGTGAGCCTAACTTACTTCGTCAAGTGGAATCCATGCTGAAATTCTGGGAACGTATAAATGCTATTTTGAAAAGAAGAGAGAGAGTTCCCACATTGTTCAATTTTGGGTTTTTGAGTTTTTACATTCTAGAACATTACTTTTATATTTTTGAGTAGGGATTTACAATTTGTGAGACTTTTAGCCTAATTTCCAGCATTTGAAGACTTTTGGATCGTTCTCAAACCTGATGAAAAACTTTGTTGGTAACGATTTCTCTTTCTTTACTATGTTTGGCTAAAAACCCCATTCTTAGGGGTGTGATTATGTAGTTGAATGCTCTAATTAGCTAATGAGTATTGTTAGTTACTGCTATTATTGTTTCAAAGTGGGTTCAATTAAATGTTCATGTTTAAATTGAGGAATTGTAGTTGAAAATACAATTCTAGATTAGTACTCGATACTTACTTGAGAAAGAGGTGTTAGAGTCGAATTATTAGTTGAAGATTGTATTGATTGGATGATTATGAATCTAGCTTGAGAATGTGGGTTTGATAGCAATCTTGCAAATATAGCTTGAAAAAATGGATTGATTAAGGTAATGGGTTATTCGATTGTGTTTTGCCTGTTGAGGTTCAAAAGAACTCACTTGAATCGCAATAGTTGATTGAGAAATGACTATTGCACTCAAAACCTAGCCTACCCACCAAGATTTGACAAATTGAAGTAACTAGTAATTACCCATTACGCAAAAGTAGCATTCAACTTATCACACTCCCAAGAAACCTTCTCTACTTGTTTACTCCCAGTTTTACTAGTCATAAATTGGTTACCTGAATCCCCCCATTTGACATTGATTGTCAATGCTTTGAGATTTATATTAATGTTGTGAAACTTCTACCTCTACAAATGATTAGGACACATATTTACTTCTTAATCAAATTCTTTATTGTATCACTCCTTGTGGGATCTACTCCAACTGTTAGTTGGGTTTATACTTGTTAGTGACCGCCTACACTTAGAATTAGATGAAATGTAGTTGAGCGTTATCATGTTTCACCATGTCTACTCAAAGTTAACCCCAACAGAAGTATTTAAACTCGAGATAGTAAGGTGGTAATTGAGCTTAAAGTTCACACTTAAGTGCTAAGTTAAAGAAAAAGGGGTTAGTATTTAGGGAATGGAATAAAATAGTGAGCTGCTTGCTTGGCTTAATAAGCTACTAGGTGGATCACCTATTTGAGCTATATGGATCTAGTTAAAGGTCCCAAGGTTAATGGATTATATTTAGGCATATGTTAATGGACTTACTTAAGGCCCAATCGAAGTAAAAGAAAGTAAAAATAGAAAAAAAAACCCAACAGCCAAATCTTTCAAGGCCCAATGTAGTTAATCCCAACTAAGAAAAGGCAAGTAGGTGCATCACCTAGTTTTAACTTTTGAGCAGCTTGATGTACATAAGAAGGTGCATCAACTACTTGACCAATTAGTGGCTGAAAATAGAGCTAAAAAGGGAGGTTCTAGAGGATTGTTTTTAATGGTCAAGAAGGCTCCATATAAATCCAATATAAGCTGGTCTTTTCACTTATTTTAACACTTAAGAAAATCATATTTAACTGTAGCTCTCTTTCTTTCTCTCACGGCTTAAAACAACATCCTTAAAATTCCTTCTAGGGTTCTTGAAGAAACCCTCATATCTTCAAACCAAGGTTAGAGAACCACTTATGGATTTAGCTTAATTCTCCCCTGGAAGACTAGGAAAACATGTTATTTATGCTTAAGTATAATTACAAGGCAGAATGTTTTTACAAGCTACTGCTTATTTTTTATTAAATGACTTTTCTCTTCTTATTTGCTTTAAGTGTGAAGGGAAATTGAAGTTCTAGAAGAGTTCAAGTTATAAGGAGAAGTTGCAAAAATTTGATGTAAGGTGATTGCTCCATATTTGTCCTTCTTATGTGTAAGTTTGAGTAACAAATTATGGGTGTCATGTCATTAAGAACTCAAGGGATGGTGAGTTCAATATTTGTTTGCTAAGATAAATAATATTTGGGGCTATTTTATTTGTATTGTTGTTGGGGGCAACTTGGGTAATCTTGGGAAAGGATATATAAGTTTTTTACGGGACATAGAAAGAGGGTGTGGTGATACACATTTGTTTAAGGGTTGTATGGACTCATGTCCGTCAAATTTAGCTACTATTTTACGAGGCGCATAATGAGGTAGCTTCTTGTTTTAGTTTATCATGACTAATATTATAGATTAACACCTAAAAGGGAGACTTAATCATGATAGTTGTATTGGTCAGAAAATATGGTATGTAAGGCTAAGCGATTCTATATTCCTTGGCATGAAAACTGATAATTTCAATTAATATCAATGAAGTGAATTTCCTAAGCTCTATTACTAGTAAATGAAACATAGTGGAAGCTTCCCATCTCCAATATACCTGCCGAAATATTTGCCTCTCCATAGTGTGTCGAATTACTTCATAATATGTTCATTACAATACATTTGTATAATTATCCTTCTATGTGCTAGTATAGAAATGGTAATCACAACAACAAGCTTGGTGAATTCTCATCTTACTCAATTGTGCCATTTAAGGTCATAAGTAATTTATTGATGTTACATAGATCCTTATGTCATTGTTACTGCCTTAAAATTGTTATTCTCATGTCTTCTACTATTGGTCCATAGTTCCATATCTCAAAAATGATTATGACCACCAAAACAACTATTCTTAAAGATTAAATAAACTAAGTGAAGAAATATGTATATCTATGGGTTGAAGCCTAGGGGAAAATACCTACCACGGGTCGATCCTAATTGGTATAGAAGGGTGGCAGCTCTGGGGAGAAAGCCTAGCATGGGCCGATCTCAAGTTATGTAATTATAAAAATAGAATCCAAGTGGTTAAAATTCCTAGCATGAGTCATCCTCTTCTACCACTTATTAGCATGTCATTTGTATCACATGCCTTACAAAGATTATGACACATAGAAAAGTAAAGAAAATAATGTAACATACATGATCCCACAAGAGTAAACAAAGGTGGTCTTCCATTCTGATCTATGCACTTATATATTGATACTTGATTTTATTATAGCCCTAGTTTTACATAAGCTATTACCTTACATATTCAATACATTTTTCGTACTGAAGTCCCTCGCAAGGACACTGCATTTCATGCTGCAGGCACAGGTACTCCAGTAGTAGACCTTTTAGAAGGAGCACAAGTACACAACTGTTATTAGTGAAGCTCTAGGTTGATTCGGGGCTTACCATGTCTTGGACACCTATTTTGTTACTATAAGATAATTAAGTGTAAGGTGGGGCCTTGTCCCGTCCTAAACTAAGGTTTTCTATCTTTTAGAGGCTTTGTAAACTAATGTATATAGATCAGTTGCATCTTAACTCTTTAAAGTTGTGGCCTCAACAACCCAACCTTGTATATAAGTTTTGGATTTACCTATGTTGATTCTTACCGCTGCATCTTAATGAACTTGTCACAACTTTAAAATTGTCATAGTTATATGTTTAGTAAACATAGGTTATAAGTTGGTTCTCTCGGGCCCTTAGGGCATCGAATGTCTGTCTGTCTTAATGGGAATTGAGGCATGACAATATCAAAAAATTAGTATTGTCATTGAAGATGACCCAGCCTATTAATGTGAGTTTAACACTATAAAGCAACACAACTATCCCTATGTGACATCAATTTCCAATCCCCACACCCCTAGATTACTTGTTACTTATTTGAATTTCTAAAATCTTAGTTTAATTGTGACTCTAAATACAAAAAATTCTTTTTCATAAATTTGGTGGAATCATCCACCTATTTTTGTATTGTTAGAAATATATTGATCTACATTTTAAATTTCTTGATAGAATTCTCTGCACTATATCATTCTATGTGGGATTCAACCCCGACTCTTAGTTCGTTATTTTTTATTGACAACGATCGCTTAATCTTTGGATTTGTTTTATAGAGTATTTTGAGTGTTATCACGAGGCTCATTGTGTCTTTGTGTATTTTAGCTAAAACATGTCCATGTGGTATGGGCCCACTTTTTCCAAGACTACCTACAATGGAAGTTTTGATGGTTTTGTTGTGTCTGGAATATCTAATTTTGGTAGGGTAGCATTGTTTGTTTGCGCCCATGGGTCAAGGATGAATCTGGAGCACCCAATTGAAATCAGACCTCTTTAATAAGAGCTCAGGTACACAACTGCTGTTGGTGATGCTCCAAGTTGATTCGGGGCTTACCAAGTCTTTGGCACATATAATGTTACTATATTATAGTTAAAGGTATGGTGGGGCCTTGTTCTATCCTGAAATAAGGTTTTCTATATTTTAGAGGCTTTATAGACTAATATATAGTTTAGCTGCGTCTTTTCTCTTTACTATTTTGGCTTTAACAACCAAGCCTTGTATATAAGTTTGGGGTTTACCTACGTTGATTCTTATCAGTGCATCCTATAT
The DNA here is from genome assembly GCF_019186545.1 of Solanum stenotomum. Taxonomy (NCBI): domain Eukaryota; kingdom Viridiplantae; phylum Streptophyta; class Magnoliopsida; order Solanales; family Solanaceae; genus Solanum; species Solanum stenotomum. Next base: position 39,437,005 of record NC_064284.1, on the reverse strand, counting down.
GAACCTGTCACAACTTTAAAATTGTCATAGTTACTGCATAGTAAGCATACGTTATATGTTGGTTCTCTCGGGCCTTTAGAGCATCAGGTGCCCGTCCGTCTTAAAGGGAATTGGGGCATAACAAAAGTGGTATCAGAGCAAGTCATCTTAGGGAGTCTACAAAGACGTATATTTGGAGAGTCTTGCTTATGGATGTGTTGTGCACCACATTTACAAACAGGATGCTACTAGACATGCAAGAGTTTTGTCTTTTCTTTCTTTTCATAGATAGTGAGATATAGCCAGTGTTGTAGGTGGATTATTTCTAACTTATAATTTTTTTTGTTATAGCAAAGATCCCGGTTACGAGAAGGAGTAAAAAAGTAGGTAAGCAAGTAGACGTGGCTGCTAAAGAAGGGACAATCCAACCACCACCTAGTAAAGCTGATAAAAGTAAGGCAAGATGAGTTTCTATCACAGACTTTCCTGACCCCTCCATCTCCAGAAGATCTAAGAAGTTAAGCAGCACCGCTAGAACCCCCTATTGATGCTATAGAGCAAGATTTGAAGAACGCAGTCCAACTATTAACTCGTATAGTTATTGGCCAGGGCCAAAGGCAATAAGGTCAACAGGCAGGTACTAGTGGTGTAGATAAGGCAACTAGCACGTGGATACATGATTTTCTTAATTTGGACCCTCCATCGTTCACTGGGTCAGATCCTAATGAAGATCCACAAAACTTTATAGATAATATCCAACACACATTGGATGTTATGCATGTATGTGGTAAAGAAGAACTTGAGCTAGCAACATATAGATTAAAGGGTGTGGCTATATTGTGGTACAACGCTTGGAAGAAATCTAGGGGACATATGCACCTTCAACTATTTATAAAGTGTTCAAAAAGGATTTCCTTGGAAATTATCTTTCATTGGAGATTCAAGAGCCCCATACGGATCAATTCTTAAATCTCCACCAAGGGAATATGACCGTGAGAGAGGACAATCTCAAATTTAATTCACTGGCCAAGTATGCTCCTAATGTAGTAGCTACTATAGAGGATAGAGTTCATCGATACATGGATAGATTAGATTCATATCTAGTTAGAGATTGTACCATTGCTTCCTTGAATAAAGACATGGATATAAAAAAGGTGCAAGCTTTTGCGGAAAAGTTGGAGGATCACAGGCAAAGAAGGACACAAGGGCGAGATCCATAGGGCAATTTACATCATCCTAAAGTGAGTTTAGGCCTCGATTCTTTTCACAGACTGCTTTCGCCATTATCTTCCTACTCTACAGCTAGTGCTCCACCCCTATTTCTATAGTTTAGGAGATTACTTTGGACAAAGAAGTGAAAACCAAGGTTCACAAATACCAGGCTATCAAGAGCGGAAGTACGAGCTAATCAATCCCTCCCAACAGGACTATAAACAATGTGGAAAAAATCATATAGGTGCATGTAGGTTTGGGACATATGTTTGTTTATGGTGTGGTACACTGTGACATATGATGAGAAAATGCCTTCACAGGGGCACAAATGGTGTAGTACAACCTACTAGATCAGTTGTTGAATCGTCATCATCAACACCTTCTATTGGTAGAGGAATACAGATGCCTACTGGTCATGGTAGAGGAGCCAGAGGAGCAACTAGTTCTAGTGAAGTGCAAAATCATACATACGCTCTAGGGGATCGACAAAATTTGGAAGCTTCACCGCATGTGATTTAGGTACGTTATCCATCTTTTCATATATTGTATATGCATTAATTGATCCGAGTCCTACATTATCATATTTCACTCCATTGCTTGTTAAGTAGTTAAAAAAACACAAAATATATTGGTTCAACTATCTAAAGTGTCTACGTTGATTGGCGAGTCTATTATTTTTGTAAGGGTTTATCATATTGCATTGTAACTATTTGTGACCGTGATACATTGGCTGACCTTGTTGAGCTAGAAATGGTAGATTTTGATGTTATAAAGGGTATTGATTGACTAGCTTCTTGTTATGCCACGACAGATTACCGAACCAATATAGTGCATTTCAATTTGTTAAAGGAGGTGGTCCTTGAATGAAAATTTAATATTGGGGCACCCAGAGGTAGGTTTATTACTCTTATTAAGGAAAAGAAGATGATGTCCAAAGGATACATATGTCATCTGGTGAGAGTGAAATATATAGATTCAAAGCCACCAACTCATTAGTCTATTTCGGTGGTAAATGAATTTCCCGATGTATATCTTTAAGATCTTTTGGGTTTGCTCAAGAACGAGAAGTAGAGTTTGGTATTGATCTGATTCCACATACTCAACCTATCTCCATACCTCCATATTGAATGGCCCCAAAAGAATTACGGGAGTTGAAGGAGCAATTAAAATACTTGTTAGAAAAAGGATTCATAAGGACTAGTATGTCCCATGGGGAGCACCAATTTTATTTGCACGCAAGAAAGATGGCTCATTAAGAATGTGCATTGACTACCGACAACTGAATAAGGTAACGATTAAGAACAAATATTTCTAGAATTGATGATTCGTTTGATTAGTTACAAGGTGCTAAGTGTTTTTCAAAAATCGACTTGAGGTTGGGTTATCACGAAGTGAGGGTCAAAGATCAATATACAACTTTCCGAACATGGTTTGGTCATTTTCAGTTTCTAGTCATGTCATTCAGGCTAACAAATGCACCAACAACTTTTATGGATATGATTAATAGGGTGTTCAAGTCATTTGTAAATGTGCTCTTGATAGGATTCATAGATGACATTTTGATGTATTCAAGCTCGGAAGAGGACAATGCTAATCAGTTGAGGAAGGAGTAACGAATTCTTCATGATTGTAAGTTGTATGGAAAGTTCTCTAAATGTTAGTTTTGGTTGAAATCTCCGGCATTCTTAGGTCATATTGTATCTGATGAAGAAATAAAGGTTGGTGCTCAAATGATAGAAGTTGTGAAGAACTGGCAAAAACCTACGACTCCTATGAAGGTTCGTAGTCCCCTAGGATTGACAGTTTATTATAAAAGGTTTGTTGAAGTATTTTCTTGAATTTCTTCTCCATTAACAAAGCTAACACACAAAACAACCAAGATCCAATGGTATGATGCATGTGAAAGAAACTTCCAAGAGCTAAAGAATAAATTGACTTGTACACCTGTGTTAGTACTTCCAGAAAGGACGGAGGGTGTGCAGTGTATTGTGATGGTTCGAGAGTGGATTAGGATGTGTGTTGATGTAGCATGATAAAGTAATATCTTATCCTTAAGGAAGTTGTGGCCACATGAGAAAAATTATCCAACCCATGATCTAGAGTTAACACCAATTGTATTCGCTCTTAAGATATGGCGCCACCACTTGTATGGAGTTCATGTTCACATATATACTAATCACAAGAGCTTTCAATATATCTTTAAGCAAAAGGACCTAAATATAAGGTAGCAAAGATGGATTGAGATATTAAAAGATTATGATATTGATATCTTGTATCATCTTGGGAAAGAAAATGTAGTAGCTGATGCTTTAAGTCGTAAAATAATTGCAAGAACTTATGGGCACTCTTTGGAAACATAAAGAATAATTAAGGATCTATACAAACTAGCTAGCATGGGGTTTCACCTTTTTAAATCTCTAGACTAAGGGGCTATTGTGCAAAATGCGGCACAATCCTCATTAGTAGTTGAAGTGAAAGAGAAGTAGTACACTGATTATATTCTTTTACATCTTAAGGAGAATGTATAACATTGTATGACAAAGGTATTTGAGCTTACACAAGAGGGAGCACTTCGGTGTCAAAACCGATTATGTGTACCTAATGTATATGAACTAAGAAAGAGGATTATGATGGAAGCACATCATTCAAGATATTATGTCCATCCAGGGTCAACTAAAATGTACCATGACTTGAAATAAATGTATTGGTGGGTGACATGAAGAACATTGCGGAATTTGTGGCTCAATGTCCAAATTGTTAACAAGTAAAAGTAGAGCACTAAAAGGCCTGATGTTATATGCAGCGTATAGAACTTCAAATTTGGAAGTGGGACATAATCAACAAGGATTTTTTCATTGGTTAGCCTCACTCATTTCGGAAGTTTGATTCCATATGGGTAATAGTTGACAGACTCACCAAATCAGTGCACTTCTTACCATGAAGACTACTTATACAGTTGAAAAGTATGCAAGGTTGTATATTAAATAGATAGTTTGGCTACATGGAGTGCCAATCTCTATTATATATGATAGGGGAGCTCAATTCACTGCAAATTTTTGGAAGTCATTTCAGAAAAGTTTAGGAACACAAGTGACTTTAAGTACATCCTTTCACCCTTAAACAGACGGTCCGGCAGAGCATATAATTCAAAAAATTTAGGATATGATGTGAGCTTGTATATTAGACTTTAAAGGTAGTTGGGATGATTATTTGCCGCTGATCGAGTTTGCATATAACAATAGCTGCCATTCAAGTATTAAAGTTGCAGCTTATGAAGCTTTATATGGTAGAAAATGTAGATCACCAATTGACTGGTTTGAAGTGGGTGAAACTGATTTATTAGGGTCAGATCTTGTTCATGAAGCTATGGAAAAATTAAAGGTGATACAACAATGGGTAGCAACAGCTCAAAGCCGACATAAGTGATATGCATATGTTAGAAAAAGATGACTAGAGGTTTCCATAGGAGATTGGCTATTCTTGAAGGTGTCTTAAATGAAAGGGGTGATGAGGTTTGGTAAAAAGGGGAAGTTGAGTCCCCGCTATATAGGTGTAACACCTAGAATTCCGAGAAGGGAAAATATTCACTTCTTATTCGACTTGGCGATCCACCGAGTTGACTTGGCGATCCGTTGAGTATAGCTCCTCGCTTTCTTTTCTCGATTCCAGCATCCATCATTCTGGAACTTTAGGCAAGCTAGGTCAAGCTCTTTGTTCCGTTCAGTGTGCCTCCAAAGTCAACTCCCCATCACCTAAGTTGACTTAGCCCCCAAGTCGACTCACTGTAAAATTCGGTGAGCTAAAGGCTCACTTGGCGAGTCGCCAAGTGGCCTTTGGTGAGCAGCAGCGTGGGTTGTCTTCAGTTTTAAGTTATGGTGTTAAAAGTCTTTTCATAATATTTTAATTCTATAGTACATCGTTTTACCCTTCATCTAAAAGACCTATATAAGTATTCTACTCTCAAATTTCCCCAATTTAAGACCAATTCTCTCAAGAATCTAAAAGAAGATCAATTCTCCTCTCCAAAATATTTCTCTCTCTAAAAACTTGAAGAAGAAGAAGGAATCAACCTAGGGTTTCAAGTTAAGTCTCAATTCCTCCATTGAAGATAATCATTTTGCTTTGAGGTATGATAGTTTTCATCCATGTATTCCTTCCATCCATGGAATTCCTAAATTCTCCTATTTTTAAAGTTAGAAATCCCCAATTGAGTTAGGGTTTTCATTAATTGTCATGGGTTCTTTTGATTATTGATTTAAATTATTGAATTATGATCTCTTATGCATGAATTAATGAAATACTATGATTTTATGATGAATTCCCCCCATGAACCCATGTAATCCCAATGTTTTCAAGTTATGAATCATGTGATGTGGGATTCTGATTGTAAAGGAAGAGTTTTATGAAATTAAGCGTTTATTTCTAAGTTTACATGAATTTATGATGAAATCCATATCTAACCCATGTTTTCTAAGTCTTCATGATTGAAAGTGGGTTTAGAACCTTGAAAGGTAAATTATGGATTTATGCATTTTCTGGTGAAATCTATGCAAATGTTTTAAGGATGCTTTGAGAGTAAAGTATCAATGCTGATGATTATGACGTGTTATTGAAAGTATTTTCTCATATACACATAAAAGCAAGATTTTAAAGGGTTTCTCACATAATAAGGATTCTAATATTGAAAGGCTTTCTCACCTAATTGAATCAAATATTAAGAGCTATCCTAATAAACCTAGCTTGGATTGGTTATTGAAAGATAACTTTCCATAGATGATGACTAATCTTGGATTGGCAAGATGACGTGCCTTTCTGATACTTATCGTGACCAACGACACTAACCTACAGTACGAGTGTCTACGATCGTCGATAATATAGTAACCCAACCAAGGGTTGGGGTCGTGTCCCAAGGGAGTGGTTTTGTGAATTACTAGAAAAATAAAATTTAGTCCAAACAAGTCATAGCTAAAGACATTAATGATTAAACAAATTGTAAATAAAAAGAGGGTGACATAAAAGTGTCAATTAACAAATGGGGGTTTTGTCACAAGTGTAATAAAAACAACAAAATTAAGGAAAATCAAGTATGGGGAGAAGTTCTTGGGGTGTGACCGCAATACAGGTTGAGATAAATCGTTGGGTACATGCATTCGATAGGAAATTTGCAAGATAATAGTGACTAGGCTAAGCTTTAGATGGAAATAAGTTCCCTCTTGGGCAACTTACTCCGTTTTAAATGCGTTCCTCTCGGACACCCACTTGCCGCATGAAGGCCAACCTACACCTTACGCCACTTACTCTCTCGAGCTGAATGTTAGGATATGGGACTAGGGATCACCCTCTCGGGCTGAACCTCATGTCGACCCAGTCTTTAGGCCATCAGTCTAGTGATCTTGGTTTCGTGACCTCCCTCTCGGGCAAGCCGAAAACACATGGGTGGTTTTGTATTTTCAACTACAAACCCATTAAATTAAACCACAACCACAAGGTGAAATCACCATTAAAATACATCTATCCTATCAGCAAGGAAGACCCAATAACAATATCAACACATACTTGCTAAATCACACCCCAAGAATGGGGTTTTTAGCCACACATCAAGAAATAACAAAATATACCTAAAATGATACTAAAATCAAATGGGTATAAGAAATTAAACCTTGATTTAAGAAAAGGAAGAAGAATGGAGAAGACCCACTTCCAACTTGGGGAAGATGAAATCCTTCTTTCTTCAAGTCTCCCAAAAACCCTCTCCAAACTTGAGAAAAAATATCCAAAAAGTACTATTATATTCTGGAAATTAAAATAAATGTTCAACTCTTTAAAAATTAATAACAAGATTAGCATTTATAGACTTTAGAATATAGTGCTGGCGGATCTTTCTGTGAGGTTAGTCGGAATTGTCGATTAACTCGGCAATTCGCCCTTTGGTGTAGTTCGTCGCCGTCTTGCACTAGCCTTCTGCATGGTCATTCTCTTTGTCATTGGGAGAGATAGTACTGCTTCGTGGAATTATTGGGCGAAACATCGACTGCTCCTTTCATCGCCTTTTTGATCCTGCTCCTTCAGGGCTTCGCGTACTGGAACAAAGAGCGGAGTGCGTCCCTTAGGCGAATCGCCAAATGTGCTTGGCGATGCTCGAGCTTCAGCTTCTTCGTTCTTTTTAGCCTTTTTGTTTCTTTTTACGCCTAAGTGTCCATGCTTCAACTAAAACTTCAAATACATGAATTAAGAGTTTTCATCAGATATTGAAAGAAAATAAGTGCTACACAAGACTAAATCATGAATGCACACAACCAGACTCAAATTTACTTTTGCAAGGATCAATTGTGTACTTAAAGATTTAAGTTGTGACATACCATTACCAAAGATTCTGATCCTCACAATACTTGCTACTTGTGCAATCAAGCTTAACAAGAAGTATCTAAGTGCCCTCACATAAAGAATCATTCCATATTCACACATAGAGGTTAATCAATTCAAGATCAGGAATCAGATGCAACACTCACACTAAAAAAGAGGAACACTATGCATGTTTTTACCCATAGATTTGCCCTTATTTTCCAATCGACTTCCAATTTGGCCTACTCAAGATCAAAAAGGTCTTTCTAAGGCTTGTAATGGGGATGAGTGCAAAAGTATGGTTATTTAGGCTCAATGACTTTTCATCCTCGTGAGATGTGGTGTTCTTAAGGCATTCCCTTCTTTTTCTTTATCAATTCTTTTTCTAGTTCTTCTAAGTCATCTTTTTATTCACCTTCATGGATTGATTGGAAACCGGATATCTTTGGTACTTTATTCCACAAATTTGTTTATTTATTAATTTTTTTTGAGAAGGGTTCCCATTGTTCTGCAACACCGGTTAAGGGAGACTTTTCTTGCACTTCTTCACTTCTCCTTTTCCTTTTTACCACACCCCCAACTTAGGCTTTTGGCCTAAGTTGGCTATTCGCTGAACCACAAATCAAGAGGATTATATGTAGTGGGTCAAGTAAGGTCTAGGTTCATCAAGGTTCTTTCAAAGAAAGGTAACACTCAAAGGGTGTTCAAAAGAGTTTCACACGCTCACGGGTAGACCACAAAAGAGGTATATGTCAAATTTGGCTCACACTCTTTAAATTTGCCTAAGATCATTTCAAGAGCACACCTTTCCAAATCAATAAGACTAACATGGTAAATTCTAGGTTTATTCATGCAAGGTTCAAGACAAGCTAATCACACAAGGCATTGACACTTAAGTCAAACAAGACCACACACTTTCTCGAGTGTGCAACAGTCATTTCAAGAGAATCAATTCGATACATGGCTAATCACAACGAGATGCGAAGAGTCCACATATTCTCTATGTAACTTCATTTGGTCTCATCATAGCCGTACATTCATGTTCGTTCGATTGAGAGCACTATTCAAGTCATCGCTATTGATCGAAATCGAGACTCAAATTTTTGCAAAAGAACAACCACATCAACTCACGAGGGATGGCAAAAATGTGAAAAAAATTCAAAATTTTTCAGAAGGGTCAAAATCATTTTGCAAATAAAAATAAACGGAGCCACAAGCTCAAACAATCACAAAGTAATTTTTTAAAAACAAAATTAAAAACAGACAACCCAAATGTACACCGAAGCAAAAGTATTTGAAACAAGCAAAACAAGGTGGGCCTCACCCCACCACAAATAAGAGCATTTGTCCTCAAATGCAAATAATACAGAATCCAAAACGCAAAGTAAAGAAAGACAGGGAGGGGGTGAAGAAAGGTCCTGTCTATGCAGTCTCTCTCTCTGTCTGGGTCTCAGTACTTGGAGTGACTCCCTAAAGTGGAACAATGGTCCCCAGAGTATTGTTGTTTTGGTCCTTACTATTTGCCTCTACCTTGGCCTGTGCAGCAAGATTAGCTACAATCATCTGATCTATCTCATGAGCTACTCTGAAGGCCTGTATAACATTATCTGAACTTCGATCCCATGGAGGCACATTAGGGTCAATGGGAATTCGTCTCTTTACCCTGGATTCCTCGGTATATTTCCTTTGTCTGGCTAGATCTGCTTTTTTTTCATCTCTCTTAAACTCTCGTACTCTTACATGTCGGGGTGGCATGTCCTTTCCGACAATTTTTGGTCTAGCCATTTCTGCATAAGACTTCGAGGAAAGTTAGACAGTATTTTAAGCGAGGGTACAGGAATTTTGGGTGTAGAGTAGCTTTACCAAACCAGATGGTGAAGGACTTATCCATTTAGGCCATTCGCTGAAAATGATGCATAGAAGGTGCAGGGTTGCAGGCAAAGGGTAAACAAGAAGTCTTTCAGCGAGTCGCTGAGTGAGCTTAGCGACATTAGGCTCATGTCGAACATTAAAGATTGATTAGTGCATGTAGTATTCAGTTAAAGTCAGAATGGGGCATTAGGAGAACCGTCGAGCAATTCAGCGAGTTTGTTCATCTCACCGAACAACCAAACATGTCTATTTTCAACCCATTTCTTTCAAATTTCACCCCGCAACCCAGATAACGCAATTTAGGCTCACATGAAACAATTTCAACGATAACCCATATAAGTTTCACCTTTTCACCAACGTAAAAGATAATAATTTTTCAACTCAAAGCACAGTCGAATGGGAGTTCCTCAAATCACGCGAAAGCTACTCAATCATAATCCATAATACATGCAATCCCAGTAACTCAAAGACTCAACATAGATTTTATACTATCAATCACCATGTAAATTAGTACAATTTTTGATAAAATAACCGAGGGGTTCGATTACCAACCTTGGTGCTGAATTAGATTGTACTGAAGTACTAGGCAACAATGCGATCCAAATCCGTGCACAATTTGATGCTTAAAATACTTCAAAAATGCAATAAATAAAAGGCTAGAGTGCGGGTGTGAGATTGATAGGATGAATTAGGGAGAGAAAGTGAATGAAATAGAACGTTTAAACCTACAATTTTTAAAAACCATCCAATCTCCGCTCAATTGGCGAGGCTAGTCAAGTTTGCCCATTCACTTGGCAAACCACCAAGTGTCTAGTTTCTTCGCCAACTGTATCAGGCTCTGCAACTCATGTGAGGATTCTAATTGATAATTTTCATCGAGATCGCCGACATGGTCGGCGATGCACCACTAATTTTCTTCAGACCACCTAGTTTTAAAAGATGCAAGCTAACAATGCCTTGAGTCAGATGGCGAAAAGAATCGTGTTCGCCGATCCGCCAACTGGACATGCTGCTTGCCTCCATATACTATTTCAATCACCTCCCTTACTTTAACCTGTACAAACAACACACCATTATTCTACTAGTAATTAGGAAATACTTAAAGGGTTTTGGGTGCCTCCCAAACAGCGCCTTAGTTAACGTCGTGGCACGACGTAAGTACAGATTCAGACCTCACTCTTGGGGTTAGCCATAGTATCGCTAGGTAAGCCCCCTTGTTGTCTTGGATTGAGCTGAGACGAGATATGACCCATTTGGGTTTCTAATTACTTGATCAAAACTAAATGAGAGGTGACAGTCTGGCTGAGGGTAGACATGTCTTCTTTCATGCATTTTAGCATTTCGTCTGACCCTTCAACTTAGTTTAGGATACGCGAGAGCATATCCTCGGACCTACTACCTTGTGAATCCTTGGGCTTCTGACGCTCGTGGGGTGGCACATACCTATCCTTCTCCCCATCTTTCCAATTTGGATTACGGTCCTTCTATTCACGATCTCGATCCTTCCAGCCTTTGTCTCTAACCCATCCATGATTACCACCTTACCTTGGGTAGTTCGAACGATAGCCCCCTCCTTGGTTAGCTAGAAAATTTACTTCCTCGTCATACATGGCTTCAAACTTAATTTCCTCGGGATTTGCACCCCTGACTCCCACAACATTGACACTACGAGCACCAACCCCCATGACATATTTGGATAAAATGTCAAGCTGCATCATGATCTTGGCCATGTTTTTGGTCTCTCTTATTGTCCCTTTCAACCTGCTCCTTAGATAGCTGAAATGTGACCGGTGAAACCTGGTCTTTGCGGGTGTACCATGACCTGTTGATGGTTGTCATGCCATCAAGAAGCTGAGCTGCTACTGCATATGGTTGCTGCATTAATCCTCCAACCGAGAGTTGGTCAGCTACACCTTTGTTTACCGATTCTAGACTCCGGTAGAAGTATTGAAGGAGCACATTATCAGGTAGACCATGGGTTGGGCATTGTAGCACCAATTTCTTAAACCGGAGCGAAGTTTCATGCAGAGGTTCTCCATTCAGACACTTAAAGCTTTGGATGCTATCTCGAATGGTCCTCATCTTCGAGGGAGGGAAGAATCGCACATTAATTGCGGTGACCAAATCCTCCCATGAAGTGATTGAGTTACGTGGCAACTCAGCTAGCCACTTGCACGCTTCCCCATCAATAAGAAAGGGAATAGTCTTAATCGAATTGATTCCTGAGAGATGTTCTTGAACGAGAAAGGTCCACACACATCTACGAAGTTTCGAAGATGCACATGTGGGTCCTCATGAGCTAATCCACTGAAAAGTCTCTTTAGTTGCAAAAGTTGCAACATGGTGCTTGTTATGTGGAACACCGTATTTCTCTCTCTGGAGGTAGACGGATGGCTCCAACACCTCTCATGAGATATAAATCATTGATGTTGGGCTCTTGGACATCGTTGATGTTGCCAATGTCATCCTGATGGCCCACTTGGCTCCCTTTACTACCATTAACACTCATGCCTTCTGAAATGCTTACACAATCAACAGAACAAAACTATAAATTAAATTATTAAACTACCACTAATAAGAACATAAATTCTATTAAACAAAAAATTCTCAAACAACACTACTCCCCGGCAGCGGTGCCATCTTGTTGCTTATCGTGACCAACGAAACTAACCTATAGTACGAGTGTCTACGATCGTCGATAATATAGTAAACCAGCCAAGTGTTGGGGTCGTGTCATAAGAGAGTGGTTTTGCGAATTAGTTGAAAAATTAAATTTAGTTCAAACTAGTCGTAGCTAAAGACATTAACGATTAAAAAAATTGTAAATAAAAAGGGGGTGGCACAAAAGTGTCAATTAACAAATGGGGGTTTCGTGACGAATGTAATAAAAACAACAAAAATAAGGAAAATCAAGTATGGGGAGAAGTTCTTGGGGTGTGACCGCAATACAAGTTGAGATAAATCGTTGGGTACATGCTTTTGATAGGAAATTTGCAAGATCATAGTGACTTAGGGTAAGCTTTAGATGGAAATAAGTTCCCTCTCGGGCAACTAACCCTGTTTCAAATGCGTTCCTCTCGGACACCCATTTCCCGCCAGGCTACACCTTACCCCATTCAATCTCTTGAGCTGAGTGTTAGGATATGTTAATAGGGCTCACCCTCTCGGGCTGAACCTCGTGTCGACCCACTCCTTAGGCCATCAGTCTAGTGGTTTTGGTTTCACGACCTCCCTCTCGGGCAATCCGAAAACACATGGGTGGTTTTGTATTTTCAACTACAAACCCATTAAATTAAACCACAACTACTAGGTCAAATCACCATTTAAATACATCTATCCAATCAGCAAGGAAGACCCAACAACAATATCAACACATACTTGCTAAATCACACCCAAAGAATGGGGGTTTTTAGCCACACATCAAGAAATAACAAAATACACCTAAAATGATACTAAAATTAAATGGGTATAAGGAATTAAACCTTGATTTAAGCAAAAGAAGTAGAATGGAGAAGACCCACTTCCAACTTGGGAAAGATGAAATCCTTCTTTCTTCAAGTCTCCCAAAAACCCTCTCCAACCTTGAGAGAAAATATCCAAAAAGTACTATTCTATTCTAGAAATAAAAATAAATGTTTGATTCTTTAAAAATTAATAACAAGTTTAGCATTTATAGACTTCAGAAAATAGTGCTGGCGGATCTTTCAGCGAGGTTACCATCTTGCACTAGCCTTCAGCATGGTCATGCTCTATGTCATTGGGCGAGATAGTATTGTTTCGCAGAATTATTCGAAGAAACGTCGATTGCTCATTTCATCACCGTTTTTATCCTTCTCCTTCAGGGCTTCGCGTACTGGAACAAAAGGCGGAGTGCGTCCCTTCGGCGAATCGCCTAGTGTGCTTGGAGATGCTCATGCTTCAGCTTCTTCGTTCTTTATAGTCTTTTTGAGCCTAAGTGTCCATGCTTCTACTAAAACTTAAAATACCTAAAACTTTAGAGTTTTCATCAAATATTGAGACAAAATAAGCATTTGAGGACACTATTCCTATCAAAATAAAGCCCTAAATGAGTCCGATTTGTGGACTCATCACTTTCCATGGATAATAAAAAGAAGAAGAATTGACTATTCCGTGGGATTTATGCTTAGTACCGAGAGAATATTGAGATGAAAGATCTCCTGTGAGTAGAGGCTGGGTTTCTAGAAGCAATCTCCTTATCCCTTACCTATGTGCCCCCATAGGATGATTGCCTAGATAGACATTAGCTAGTGGATCCACTTTAGCTCAGATTTATGGTCCTTACCTTGGCAAGTAGGACAACCCTTTTCGGTTTGGGAGACATCGGGGGATCATATTATAGCTTGCATGGTCTCTATGTCGGTTAAAGCTAATCTCCCACATTAAAAGGAACTAAGGTTACTTCAAGAAGTATCTCATATGTATTCAAAGACTTTAAGGATGATTAGATTACATTGACTATGGTTTTATGACTTATGTTTTCTAACTCTCTTATATGATGTTTTAGCTTGGCTAGTTGCATGTGATGAAATTAAATGTCTCCTTTTAGCATGATTTAAATGTTTTATGCATAGCTATAACACTTAGTACATTGTTTTTTACTAACACATACTCTTGCCTATATTTCCCCAATTGTAGGGTCTGACAGTCAGGTTCATTAGTTTCATGGCTAGTGGTTGAGTTCGAGATTCCTGAGCTTTGGTGATTCCTTATGCTTTGAGGATGGAGTTTTATTGTTTTACTTTCTTTCATTTGTTTCTCTTTTAGTCTTGATGTATGGGCTTGGCCTAATTTCATTCTATTGTACTAGATGACTATATTGAGACCAGTGTTTTAGACTTCCGCTTTTCTTTTATAAAAACTATTGGACTTGGACTATTATTTTACTCTTATTGTTCTATTTCTTATGTTATGAGAGCTAAGTGATTTGTATGGGGTCCTTCGGGGTTCTATACGTCATGTTACATCTAGGGGGTACCCCTAGGTCATGACAAACTTGGTAATCAGAGCACAAGCTTTAGAATGATCCTAGAATGTCTCATAAGCCACGTCTAATAGAGTCTTGTTCATAAGTGTGAAGCGCTCCACATTTATGAATGAGAGGCTACAAGATGATTAGGAAACTCCACTTCTTTCATTACTCTAAAGTCGTGCGATAGATTTTAACTCTATAAGGTCTCTCTATTGATCATTATCCGATGCTATACAAGATATAGCTACTCGAAGAGCTTATTCTAGAAGGAATGTGAGGGAGAATAAAGAACAAAAAGCTCCTCCCTTAGCTCCTCAACTTTCGGTCGTTCATTTGGTCTAGCAAGTGACTAATGCATAGTTTAGGGCTGCGTTTGAAGTGTTTGCTCAAGTCCTGACGGCCCAAGCCAATAGGGAGGTCGCAGTTCCCGTTAACCCAAATATGGGCACTATAGCTTCTAGAGTTAGGGACTTCACTAAGATGAATCCTCTGGTGTTTCATGGTTATAAGGTTGAGGAAGATCCTCTAGAGTTCATTGATGAGGATTATAAGGTTTTGATGACCATGGGAGTTACGCCGGTAGAAAAAGCAGAGTTGGCTGCTTATCAACTAAAGAATGTGGCTCAATATTGGTTAACCCAATTGAAGGAAGGGAGATCGGAAGATGCAGGTCCTTTTGATTGGGAGAAGTTTAAGGCCACTTTCCTTGATAGGTTATTTCCCCTTGAGATGAGGGAAGCTAAGGTGCTTGAGTTTATCAACCTTCGACAAAGAAGTATGAGTGTGAGGGAATATGCTCTAAAGTTCACACAATTGTCTAAGTATGCTCCATCAATGGTTGTCAATTCAAGGGTAAGAATGAGTAAGTTTGTTTCAAATGTGTATGAAATAGTGGTTAAAGAGTGCCGTACCACCATGCTCATTAATGACATGGACATCTCTTGTCTTATGCGCAAAAAATTGAGGAGGAGAAATTTAAGGAAAAGTTTAAAGAGGTAAAGAGGGCTAAGACCGGTGATGGTATTTTATCTCATGCAAGGTCCGATGGACATGGTCGTCCTAGGTTTCGATAAAAATTTTCTGGTCAAGGTTCCTCCAATGCTCCTCCTAAGTTCAACTAATATAGGGTGTCTAACCCTAAGCCTCAAGGAGGTAATGGTAGTGGATCTCCATTTCCCATGTCTACTTGTACTAGCTGTGGAAGAAAGCACGAGGGTAACTGCCTAGCATACACAAATGGTTGCTTTGGTTGTGATAAAAGTGGTCACAAAATGTTGGATTACCTGATGCTTACTGCTAAAGGAAGAGAGGGCAAGCAAGCTCTTCCTAGTGGTTTGGGTCCCAATGAGCCTAAGCAAAACTAATTCTATGCACTCCAAACTCATGGTGAATAAGAGGGTTCTCTCGATGTGGTTATCAGTATGTTGAAAGTTTTTCAAATTGATGTTTATAATTTACTTGATCCGGTGCTATATTGTCTTTTGTGACGCCATATGTGGCTATGAGATTTGATGTGCTCCCTGATGTGTTATTAAATCCTTTTTCTGTCTCTACTCCTGTTGGTGATTCTACTGTGGCTAAGAGGGTCTACAGAAAGTGCCATTTCCTTGTCCCATAGAGTTACTCTTGTTGACTTGGTAGAGCTTGATACGCTAAATTTTGATTTTATTCTTTGTATGGATTGGCTTCACTCATGTTATGCTTCTATTGATTGTAAAACTCATGTAGTCAAGTTTTAGTTCCCGAATGAGCCTGTCCTAGAGTGAAAAGGGGGAAATTATATGCCTAAGGGTCAGTTTGTCTGTTGTCTTAAAGCTAGAAAGATTATTTCTAAGGGTTGCATTTACCATATAGTTAGGGTGGGGATGTAGATTCTGAAACCCCCACTCTCGAGTCGATCCATATTGTTAATGAGTTTCTGAAAGTTTTCCCAAATGATTTACCCAGTATTCCTCCCGAGAGGGAAATAGACTTCGGTATTGAACTTCTCCCAGATATGCAATCTATTTCTATTCCTCCTTACCATATGGCTCTGATAGAACTGAAGGAGTTGAAAGAACAATTAAAATATTTGTTGGATAAATGTTTCAACCGACCAAGTATCTCTCCATTGGGTGCTCCAGATTTATTTGTTAGAAAGAATGATGGTTCTCTTCGTATGTGTATTGACTATCGTCAGTTGAATAAGGTGACCATAAATAATAAGTATCCTCTCCCAAGGATAGATGATTTATTTGACCAACTTCAAGGAGCAAGTTACTTTTCTAAGATTGACCTTTGGTCGTCTATCACCAATTGAGGGTGAAGGAAGATGACAATCCTAAGATGGGTTTTTGAACTCTTATGGTCATTATGAATTTTCGATAATGTCGTTTGGGGTTACTAATGCTCCGGCGACGTTTATGGACTTGATGAATAAGGTGTTTAGACAATACGTTGACATGTTGTGGTTGTGTTCAATTATGATATATTGATCTATTCAAGGAGTAAGAATGAGCATATTGATCATTTGAGGATAGTGTTGCAAATTCTTAAGGACCAACAACTCTTTGCAACGTTTAGCAAGTATGAATTTTGGTTAAGATCCGTAGCTTTTCTTGGTCAAATTATTTCAAGTAAGGGTATTGAGGTAGTTCCTAAGAAGATGGATGCGGTCAAGAGTTGACCTAGACCTCTAACTTTATAGGATATTAGAAGTTTCTTGGGTTTAGCCAGTTACTATAGAAGGTTTGTTGAGGGATTCTCTTAAATTGCCTCTCCTTTGACGGGTTTGACTTAAAAGAAGGCAAAGTTCATATGGTCCGAATTATGTGAAAAGAGTTTCCATGAGTTAAAGATAGACTTACTTCCACTCCAGTGTTGCCTTTACCGGAAGGGATTGATGGCTTTGTTGCTTATTGTGATACCTCAAAAATTGGTTTAGGGTGTGTGCTTATGCAAAATGGGAAAGTTATTGCCTATTCCTTAAGGCAACTTAAGGTTCATGAAAAGAATTATCCTACTCATGACCTTGAACTAGCAGTGGTTGTTTTTGCCTTAAATATTTGGAGGCACTATTTTTATGAAGTTCATGTAGATGTGTTTACCAACCACAAGAGTTTGCAATATGTGTTAAATCAGAAAGATCTAAATCTTCGTCAAAGAAGGTGGCTTGATTTATTGAAATATTATGATATGAGTGTTCTCTATCACCCCAGAAAGAAAAATGTGGTTGTGGATGCTCTTAATCGGTTATCTATGGGTAGTGTTGCTCATATTGAAGAAGAAAAGAAAGAATTAGTTCGAGATGTTCATAGATTGGCCTGATTAGATGTTCAATTAGTGGACTCCACCAAGGGTGGTGTTGTGGTTCACGATGGTTCTGAATCGTATTTTGTGGCGGATGTGAAAGCCAAGCAAGGTCTTGATCCAATTTTTTTAGAATTGAAAGAAGCATTGCTTAAGAAATCCGTTGAGGCTTTCTCTCAAGGGGGAGATGGTGTACTTAGATATCAGTGTCTTTTATGTGTTCCAAATGTTGTTGACTTGAGGGAACATATCTTATCAGAAGTCCATAGTTTGCGTTATTCCATTCTCCTGGGAGCGACCAAGATGTACCATGATTTACGGGAGGTCTATTGGTGGAATGGGATGAAGAAGCATATTGTGGGATTTGTGGCTAAGTGTCCGAATTGCCAACAAGTGAAGGTTGAGCATCAGAATCGGGAAGTTTGTCCGAAGAAATTAGCATTCCTACTTAGAAGTGGGAAGACTTGAATATGGACTTTATTGTTAGTTTGCCTCACACCCCGCGACAACATGACTCGATTTGGGTGATAGTGGATCGGATGATGAAATCGGTTCATTTCCTTCCTGTCAAAGTTTCCAATTGACAGAAGACTATGCCAACTTTAACTTGAGAGAAGTGGTAAAGTTGCATGGAGTTCCTTTATCCATTATTTCCGATCGTGGTACCCAATTCACTTCTCAATTTTGGAAGTCATTCCAACAGGGTCTTGGTACTCAGATTAAGCTTAGTACGACTTTTCATCCCTAAATCGATGGGCAAGCAGAGCGTACTATCCAAACTTTGGAATACAT
Source organism: Solanum stenotomum (assembly GCF_019186545.1). Classification (NCBI taxonomy): domain Eukaryota; kingdom Viridiplantae; phylum Streptophyta; class Magnoliopsida; order Solanales; family Solanaceae; genus Solanum; species Solanum stenotomum. Next base: position 39,418,530 of record NC_064284.1, on the reverse strand, counting down.
GTTAAGAGCTTGTATGATTGATTTTAAGGGTAATTGGAATGACCATTTTCCACTGATTGAGTTTGCTTATAATAATAGCTATCACTTGAGTATTGAGATGGCTCCATTTGAGGCCTTGTATGGTAGGACGTGTAGATCTCCTATAGGATAGTTTGATATGGGTGAAGTTGCCCTAATAGGTCCCGAATTAGTCTAAGAAGCCATTGAAATAGTTTGACTTATTAGAGAAAGCTTGAAAACAGTTCAAAGTCGGCAAAATTCCTATGCCGATGTGAGAAAAAGTGATCTAGAGTTTGATGTTTACGATTGGGTTTACTTGAACATTTCACCCATGAATGGTGTAATGAGGTTTGGTAAGAAGGGGAAACTTAGTCCCCGATATGTAGGCCCATATAAGATTTTGAGGCATGTTCATAAGGTTGCTTATGAGTTAGATTTGTGTAATGAGTTGGCGTCAGTGCATCCAGTTTTCCATATCTCTATGTTGAAGAAATGTGGTGGTGATCTGACATACATAGTTTCCTTAGAAGGTTTGGGAGTTAAGGAGAATGTTTCTGTAACACCTCGGATCTGAAAATGAAGAAAAATTCTAGTTTTCAGAAAACTGGTGCTAGTACCGATGGAACTACCCACGGACCATAGGTGGGACCACAGACTGAAGGTGGGGTTCTGTTGTTAAGGTTCAAATCTTTATAGTCTCTGATCTCAGCAACGATTGAACAGTACGGTCCGTGGTTGTACCTACGGACTGTAGGTTTGACCTTTTTTGAAGGCAGTAGCCAGTTAGAGGGAAATTACTGATTGGGTCAAATTCAAATGGTCATCACTCTTTTCCTAAAAGAAATTTGGTGGCCCATGACCTACTATATGATAGATAATTGAATCCTCTTTCCAACGCCACTGAGTTTGCTAAAATCCCATGTCCGAGTAAAACATTATGCCTATTTTAGTGATACCCTGTCAGGTAGACTTGACCTACGGTTTGTAGGTTCCTCCGTGGGTGGCTTTCGACAGCTTTTAAGTTAGGGATGTTTTGGTCTTTTCCCTATCCGTTGGACCCCTAAACTACGTCGTTTATACCCTAAACTATGTGGTTTTGGTCAGTTTTAGCCTACAAACATACCTAGAACTTACCTAAGTCAGATCATTCATCAAAACTCAGAAAAATTAGAATGATAAGAGGAGAAAGAAGTCAAGAGACCTAGTTCAAGAACGCAACAAGATTCCATCAGTTCCAACCTTGAAATCAAAAGATTTCTCCGTGGAATTCGTCACCAGGTATGTGATATTTCAGTAGTGGGTTCCTTTCGCCCATTGGGTCCCTAGAATTCAGTCAGATTCTTGATTCCCTATTATTAACTAGACTTGGGGTTTCTAGAACTTCAACAGATTATCATGAGTTAGTTATTTAAATGTTCCAAATAATATTATCATGCTATTACTTGGTTTCTAGCATAAATTTCAGAACCCTAGCTATGTATTTCTTTAGTTCTTGAATTACACATTCTAGGTCAGATATTTCATGTATTTCAGATATATATGCCTCAGTTTTTTAATGTGTCATTATCAGTGTATTAATATGCATTCCCAGTTTGCGTGTCAGTTTTGAGCTATCCAGTGTATTACATAATTCTGTTATAATGTGTTAATCATTTAATCCATTGGGAGTAGCATAATACTGAGTTGGACTAGGGTTAGTCACCCATATAGTCCCAGAACTACAAGCCACGTGGGTTGTAAGTCCCCTCTGTGGGCATCATTTAGTGATCACTCCAGTCATGCCTCTATACTTGTAGCAGGGTATATTGGGTTCTCTCGATGAGGCGTATACATCGGACTCCACATTTAGCTCATGTGGTTTTATTATCGGTTATTAGTATCTCCCACAGTTCAATCAGACTCCATCACATTGACTACAATTCAGTACAGTCAGTATTCAGTCTCAGCATGTTATAAATTTAGTCATTGCACTTAGTTAGTTCAGTATTAAATATCTGTATCATGTTCATATTATACTCTTGCTTTATTGCTTGTTCAGTTATGTGTTTATTTAAGCTTTACTCTATCATGTATGCTCAGTACCTTTCAAGTACTGATGCATATTATGTGCTACCTCTTTTCGTGATGTAGGTTCAGGTTCTTAGCATCCAGATCATGCTTAGATTGGTTCCCGATCTCCAGTTTAGCAGCATCAGTGGTTAGTCCTCATTATTCAGGGAAAATAGTCATGTTATCTTTCAGTTTTCAGTCGTTTAGTTTCAGCTTTGCTAGATTTAGCTTGGGCATATCCCAACACTTCTAGTCAATTATAGGCTATTTTCAGACATAGTAAGATTCAGTTTAGTATTTGAACTTGATATATTCAGTTTTCGTATATAGGTATTCCCCATCATTTCAGATTTAATTATGATTAGCTTCCAAATCAGTGATTATTATTTTTAGTATGCTCATGTCATGCCATCAGGGTTTGCTTGGGGTCACTTGTGATCCTAGGTCCCGTGTTCGCGTCCTGGGGTAGCTTTAGGGTGTGACACACTTGGTATCAGAGAACTAGGTTCAAGAGTCCTAGGGTGTTTGAAAATCTGCACTAAGTAGAGTCCTTTTCATGGGTGTGAAGTGCACCACATCTAATGAGAGGGAGTCTACGAAGTGGTTTAGTAAAACTTCACTCTCTTTGTTATTCTTATCGTGCGTTGGTATGATCTCCTTTCTAATCCATAGTTATGCGCTTAAGATCATGCCTCCTTGTAGAGCTTACACAAGGAATGCTAATGCATGCAATGCTAACACAGTTTGCCATGCAAAAAATTCCTTCTACGTCCATTGCTTCTCTAGTCCCAGACCCTGAGGTTTCGAATGCAGAGTTTTGGAATGAGATTCAGCTTTTGGCTCAGAGTATGACCAACCAGAACAATCATCATATTCCAGTTCCTACTAATAGAAATGGTGGATCAGTGGCAGCTAGGGTTCGAGATTTTGTAAGGATGAATCCACCTGAGTTTTTAGGGTCACAAGTTGGTGAGGACCCATAGAACTTTATTGATAAGGTTAAGAAAATCTTTGGAGTGATGCAAGTGATTGGTAATGGTAGGGTTGAGTTGGCATCCTACCAGCTTAAGGATGTGGCTCACATATGGTACACTCAGTGGGAAGACAGCAAGGGCTACTTTGTCTTTTGTAACTCCTTATATAGCAGTCAACTTCAATGTTAGTCCAGAAACTCTTTCACAACCCTTCTCAATCTCTACTCCAGTCGGTGACCCAGTTATAGCTAGACGAGTATACAGAAATTACCCAGTCACAGTCTCCCAGAAAGTCACCTCAACAGATCTTATAGAGTTAGAAATGGTAGACTTTGATATCATTCTAGGCATGGATTGGTTACATTCTTGTTATGCCTCAGTCGATTGTAGAAATAAGATTGTTCATTTTCAGTTTCCAGATGAACCAATCTTAGAATGGAAGGGCAGTAGCTTAACACTTATAGGTTAATTCATTTCTTACCTTAAGGCCAAAAATATAATCTCTAAGGGGTATCTCTATCATCTAGTTCGGGTTAAGGATTCAAGCTCTGAAACCCCAACTCTTGAGTCAGTTCTAGTAGTTAATAAGTTACCAAAAGTTTTTCCAAAAGAACTTCTCAGAGTTCCTCTCAAAAGGTTAGTCGACTTTGGAATTGATCTCCTTCCAGATACCTAGCCTATTTCTATTCCTTCTTATAGAATTGCTCCAACTGAGCTTAATGAATTAAAAGAGCAGTTGAAAAACCTTCTAGATAAGGGCTTTATCAGACCTAGTATTTCTTCATGGGTTGCACTAGTGTTGTTTGTGAAGAAGAAAGATGGTTCTCTTAGAATGTTCATTGACTATAAGTAGTTGAACAAGGTCACAATAAAAAATAAGTACCCTATCCCCAGGATTGATGACTTGTTTGACCAACTTCAGGGTGCTAGTCATTTCTCAATGATAGACCTTAGATCCGGTTATCACCAGCTCAGAGTCAGAGATTGTGACATACTGAAAATAGCCTTTAGAACTCGGTATGGCCATTATGAATTTGTAGTAATGTCATTTGGACTAACCAATGCTCCTGCAACTTTCATGTATTTGATGAACATGGTGTTCAAGCAGTACTTGGACTTGTTCGTTATCGTCTTTATTGATGATATCCTCATTTACTCTAGGTATAAGGAAGAACATGCAACTCATTTGAGGGTTGTTTTGCAAACTCTCAAAGATCGCCAGTTATTCGCTAAATTTAACAAGTGCGAGTTTTGGTTACAATCAATTGCTTTCCTTGGTCATATTGTGTCTAGCAGAGGAATCTAAGTGGATTCATAGAAAATTGAAGCATCTCCTACAAATATCAAAAGTTTATTGGGTCTAATGGGTTATTACAGAAGGTTTATGGAAAGATTTCCATCCATAGCCTCTCCATTGACTAGGTTGACTCAGAAGAAGGTCAAGTTCCAGTGGTCAGATGATTGTGAGAAAAGCTTTGCAGAACTGAAAAATAGGTTGACTACAACTCCAGTTTTGACTCTACTAGAGAGTTTAGACGGTTATGTTATATATTGTGATGCATCCAGAGTTGACCTATGTTGTGTGTTGATGCAGAGAGATAAGGTTATAGCATATGCTTCTAGACAACTTAAGGTGCATGAGAAGAACAATCCGACTTATGACCTCGAGCTTGCAGCATTGGGGTTTGCACTTAAGATTTGGAGACATTACTTGTATGGTGTTCACGTAGATGTGTTCATAGACCATAAGAGCCTTTATTATGTATTCACCTAGAAAGATTTGAATCTTCACCAGAGGATATGGTTTGAGTTCCTCAAGGACTATAATATGAGTGTATACTACCATCCTGGTAAGGCCAATGTAGTAGAATATGCTCTTAGAAAACTATCTATCGGTAGTGTGGCACATGTTGAGGAAGAAAGAAAAGAGCTAGTGAAGGATGTTCACATGCTTAGTCGCTTGGGAGTTCGCCTAAAGAGCATATCAGATAATGGTGTAACAGTTCAGAATGGTTCAGAATCTTCATTGGAAGCGGAGGTTAAGGAAAAGCAAGATAGTGATCCAATTTTTCTTCAACTTAAGGGTGCAGTCCACTAACAGAGAGTTGAGGTTTTCTCCTTAGGGGGAGATGGTGTACTTCTCTATCAGGGTCGATTATGTGTTCCTAAGGTGGGTTAGTTGAGACAACATATTCTTGCAGAAGCCCATAACCCCAGATATTCTATTCATCCAGGCGCCACTAAGATGTACCATGATCTGCGGGAAGTCTTTTGGTTGAATGGTATGAAGAAGGATATAGCAGATTTTGTGGCAAAATGCCTCAAATGCTAGCAAGTGAATGTAGAACATCAGAAACCAGAGGGTATGGCTCAAGAGATCGACAATCCTACTTGGAAGTGGGAAGTGATCAACATGGACTTCATTACAGGAATACCTAGTACCCGCAGATAGCATGACTCCATTTAGGTGATAGTTGACAGAGTTACTAAGTCTGCTCGCTTTTTGGTGGTCAAGACTACAGATTCGGCGGAGGACTACGCCAAGCTTTACATTAATGAGATTGTCAGGTTGCATGGGTTCCTTTTTCTATCATCTCAGATAGAGGTCCTCAGTTTACCTCTCATTTCTATAAGTCATTTCAGAATGGTCTTGGTACCCAGGTTAAGCTTAGCACAACATTTCATCCACAAACGGATGGTCAGGTGGAGCGTACCATTCAGACCTTAGAGGACATGTTGAGAGCTTGTGTGATCGACTTCAAGGGTAGTTGGGATGATCACCTTCCTCTTATAGAATTTACCTACAATTATAGCTACCATTCTAGCATTCAAATGACCCCTTATAAGGCATTGTATGGGCGTAGATGCAGATCTCCGATTGGGTGGTTTGAAGTAGGTGAAGTAGCCTTGATAGGACCAGATAAGGGTCATGATGCTATGGAGAAAGTGCAACTCATTAGAGATAGACTTAAGACAACCCAGAGTCGCCAGAAGTCTTATGCAGATGTATGGAGAAGGGAACTAGAGTTCCAAGTTGATGAGTGGGTTTTTCCTAAGAGTGTCACCCATGAAGGGGGTGATGACATTTGGCAAGAAAGGGAAACTGAGTCCTAGATATGTAGGCCCTTACAAGATTCTGAAAAGGATTGGTAAAGTGGCTTATGAGTTAGAGTTGCCAGCAGAACTAGCAGCAGTGTATCCTGTTTTTCACATTTCACTTTTGAAGAAGTGTGTGGGTGATCCAACATTCATAGTTCCATTAGAGAGTGTGGCTGTGAAAGATAGTGTCTCGTATGAGGATGTACCAGTTGAGATTCTCGATCGTCAGGTTAGAGGGTTGAGAAACAAAGAAGTCACTTCAGTCAAGGTTTTCTGGCGGTGTCAGTCCGTAGAGGGAGCTACTTGGGAAGAAGAAGAAGACATGAAGTCCAAGTAGCCTCACCTCTTTCATTTCGATTCCACTCCAGCTTGAGGTAATAGCTCCTCTTTAGTTTATCAGTCATTCATCCGCAGATTCAGTCTTAGTATCATGTTCCTTCAGTTTGTACTTGCATTTTCAACATATTTGCATGTTCCTGGAACTCAGTTTAGTCAGAAATTCAGTTCTCAATGTTTAGTAGTAGGGTTGCAGCTCCTTCCATCCATACTCAACTAGTTTAGACTTCATTCGAGGAAGAATGTTCCCAAGGGGGACATAATGTAACACCTCAGATCTGAAAATGAAGAAAAATCCTAGTTTTCAAAAAACTGGTGCCAGTACCGATGGAACCACCCATGGACCGTAGGTGGGACCACGGATCGTATGTGGGGTTGCGTCATTAAGGTCCAAATCTTTATAGTCTCTGATCTCACCAATGATCGACCAGTATGGTCCGTGGTTGGACCTACGGACCGTTCATAAAGGTCAGTAGCCAGTTAGAGAGAAATTACTGATTGGGTCAAATTCAAATGGTCATCACTCTTAGACAAAAATTAATTTGGTGGACCATGACTTACTATATGATAGATAATTGAATCCTCTTTCCAACGCCACCGAGTTTGCTAAAATCCCATCTCCGAGTAAAAAGTTATGCTCATTTTAGTGAAGCCCTGTCGGGCAAACTTGACCTTCGACCCAAACTTACAAACCGTAAGTTGACCTACGGCCCATAGGTCCCTCTGTGGGTCACTTCCAACAACTTCTAAGTTAGGGGTGTTTTGGTCATTTCCCTATGCATTGGACCCCTAAACTACGTCGTTTAAACCCTAAACTACGTGGTGGTGGTTAGGTTTAGCCTAGAAACATAACTAGAACTTTCCTAAGTCAGATCATTAATCAAAACTTAGAAAAATTAGAATGCTAAGAGAAGAAAGAAGTCAAGAGCCCTAGTTCAAGAACGCAGCAAGATTCCATCAATTCCAGCCATGAAATCGAAAGATTTCTCCATGGAATTCGTCACCAGGTATGTGAAATTTCACTAGTTGGTTCCTTTCGCCCATTGGGTCCCTAGAATTCAGTCAGATTCTTGACTCCCTATTATTAACTAGACCTAGGGTTTCTAGAACTTCAGCAGATTATCATGAATTAGTTATTCAAATGTTCCAAATCAGATTATCATGTTATTACTTGGTTTCTAGCATAAATTCCAGAACCCTAGCTATGTATTTCTTTATTTCTTGAATTACACATGCTAGGTCAAATATTTCAGTTATTTTAGATATACATGCCTCAATTTTTTAATGTGTCATTATCAGTATATTAATGTGCATTCCCAGTTTGCATGTCAGTTTTAAGCTATCCAGTATTACAGAATTCATTCAAAATGTGTTAATCATTTAATCCATTAGGAGTAACATAATACCGAATTGGATTAGGGTCAGTCACCCATATAGTCCCAGAACTACGAGCCACGTAGGTTGTAAGTCCCCTCTGTGGGCATCATTTAGTGATCACGCTAGTCATGCCTCTATACCTGTGGCAGGGTATATTGGGTCTTCTCGATGGAGAGTATACATTGGACTCCACATTTAACTCATGTGGTTTTATTATCGGTTATTAGTAGCTTCTCCCACAGTTCAGTCAGACTTCATCACATTGACCACATTACAGTATAATCAGTATTCAATCTCATCATGTTATAAATTTGGTCATTGCACTCAGTTAGCTCAGTATTCAGTATCTGTATCATGTTCATATTATACTCTTGCTTTATTTCTTGTTCATTTATGTGTTTATTTCAGCTTTACTCTATCATGTATGCTTAGTTCCTTTCAAGTACTGACACATACTCTGCGCTACATCTTCTCGTGATGTAGGTTCAGGTTCTCAACATCCAGATCATGCTTAGATCGATTCCCGATCTCCAGTTCAGCAACATTAGTGGTGAGTCCTCATTCTTCGAGGACAATAGTCATGTAATCTTTCAGTTTTCAGTCGTTTAGTTTCAGTTTTGCTAGATTTAGCTGGGGCATGTCCCAACACTTCTAGTCAGTTAGAGGCTATTTTCAGACATAGTTAGATTCAGCTCAGTATTTGAATTTGCTATATTCAGTTTTAGTATATGGGTATTCCCCATCATTTCAGATTTACCAATGATTAGCTTCCGCATCAGTGATTATTATTCCTAGTATGCTCATGTCATGCCAACAGAGTTATCTTGGGGTCACTTGTGATCCTAGGTCCCTTGTTCGCGTCCTGGGTGTAGCTTCATGGTTTTTTTTTTGGAGTCATGTGTTTTATGAGTTTCCATGATTTCCATTTTATGCATGATTTGTGGAAAGTTCTAGTTTTGAGAAAATGAGTCAATTTATTGATTTTTACATGTTTATGTGCACATGAGCATGAGTTGTTTGATATGATATTATGAGCATGATTGTAGCTTAAGTGAAGTTTCCTCCTCGGATTTTAGCTTGGAGTTGATGTTCCTCCACGGATATGTTCATTGCATGCATGATGGGCTATTAGATATAGTTTCACCCCTCTTATGATGTTTTGATAACATCCTAGCTTGGAGTCGATAGTTCCTTCTAGGTTATATGCATTGTATTATTGGTTAGGTTGTTAGTTCCTCTCCTACTCTTTTAGTACTATCTTGAATCTCATTCGAGGACGAGTGATCCCAAAATGGAGATATTGTAACACCTCAAATTCCTAGAAGAGAAAATATTCACTACTTAGTCAACTTTGCGATCAGCTGAGTCGACTTGGTGATCCGCCGAGTAGAGGTCTTCACTTTTTTTGCTCGATTCCAGCATCCAACGTTTTGGAACTTTAAGCAATCTAAGTCAAGCTCACCATTCCGTTCGGTGTGTCGCCAAAGTCGACTCCCTATTGCCTAAGTTGACTTAGCCCCTAAGTAGACTCACTGTAATATTTGGCAAGCTAGAGTCTCACTTAGCGAGTTGCCAAGTGGTCCTTTGGCTAGCACCAATGGGGGTTGTCTTCAGTTTTAAGTTGGGGTCTTAAAAGTCTTTTCAGATTATTCTAATTCTATACATTGTCATTTTACCCTTCATCTTAAAGACTTATATAAGTATTCTACTCTCAAATTTCCCCAATTTAAGACCCATTCTCTCAAGAATCTAAAATAAGATCAATTCTCCTCTCCAAAATATTTCTCTCTCTAGAAACTTGAAGAAGAAGAAGAAGGATTCAACCTAGGGTTTCAAGTCAAGTCTCAATTCCTCTATTTAAGATAAACATTTTTCTTTGAGGTATGTTGTTTTCATCCATGGATTCCTTCCATCCATGGAGTTCCATTTCTCATATTTTCAAAGTTAAAAATTCTCAATTGAGTTAGTGTTTTCTTCAATTGTCATGGATTCTTTTGATTATTGATTTAAATGATTGAATTATGATCTCATATGCATGAATTGATGAAATACTATGATTTTATGATTATTTCCCCCATGAACCTATGTAATCCCCATGTTTTCAAGTTATGAATCATATGATGTGGGATTTTGATTGTAAAGGAAGAGTTTTATGAAATTAAGCATGTATTTTTACATGAATTTTTGATGAAATTCATATTTAACCCATGTTTTCTAAGTATTGATGATTAAAAGTGACTTTTGAACCTTGAAAGGTAAATTATGGATTTATGCATGTTCTTATGAAATCTATGCAAATGTTTTAAAGATGCTTTGAGAGTAAAGTATCAATGATGATGATCATGATGTGTTATTCAAAGAATTTTCTCATATACACATAAATCAGGATGTGAAAGGTTTTCTCACATAATAAGGACTCTAAGGTTGAAATACTTTCTCACCTAATTGAATCAAAGATTAAGAGCTATCCTAATGAACCTAGCTTGAATTGGTTATTGCAAGATACCTTTCCATAGATAATGACTTAGCTTGGATTGGCAAGATGACGATCCTTTCCATGGATATTAAGAACAAGAAGAAATGACTATTTCGTGGGATTTATGCTTAGCACCGAGAGGATATTGATATGGAAGCTCTCCCGTGAGTAGAGGTCCGGTTTCTAGAATAAATTTTCTTATTCCTTACCTATGTTCCCCCATAGGATGATTGTTGAGATATACATTAGCTAGTGGATCCACTTTAGCTTAGATTTATTGTCCTTACCTTGACAAGTAAGACAACCCTTTTCGGTGTGGAAGACACCGGGGGATCATGTTATAGCTCACATGGTCTCTATGTCGGTTAAGGAAAATCCCCTACATTAATAAGGAACTAAGGTTACTTCACGAAGTATCTCATATGTGTTGAAAGACTTTAAGGATAATTAGCTTGCATTGACCATGGTTTTATGACTTTTGTTTTCTAACTCTCTTATATCATGTTTTAGCTTGGTCAGTTGCATGTCATGAAATGAAATGTCCCCTTTTAGCATGATTTAAATGTTTTATGCATAGCTATCACACTTGGTACATTGTTTTGTACTGACGCATACTCTTGCCTTTATTTCCCCAAATGTAGGGTCTGACAGTCATGGTCATTAGTTTCGTGGCTAGTGGTTGAGTTCGAGATTTTCGAGCTTTAGTGAGTCCTCATGCTTAGAGGATGGAGTTTTATTGTTTCACTTTCTTTCATGTGTTTCTGTTTTGGTCATGATGTATAGGCTAGGCCCAATTTCATTCTTTTGTACTAGATGGCTATATTGAAACAAGAGTTTTAGACTTCCACTTTTCTTTTATAAATACTGTTGGACTTGGATTATTTTTTTACTCTTATTGTTCTATTTTGTATGTTATGAGAGCTAAGTAGCTTGTATGGAGTCCTTCGGGGTTCTATATGCCATGTTACATCTAGTGGGTACCCCTGGGTCGTGACAATAGGGCCATATAAGATTATTCGTAGATTTGGCCAAGTTGCATATGAGTTAGAACTACCTCAAGAGCTTTCAAAAGTTCATCTGGTGTTTCATGTCTCAATTCTTGGAAAATGCATAGGCGACACATCTCGTATTACTCATACTGAAGATGTAAAAGTTATGGGAGATCTCACTTACGAAGAAGTACCCATTCCTATTCTGGATCGATAAGTTAGGAAGTTAAGAAATAAAGAAGTAGCTTCTCTAAAAGTACTATAGAGAAACCAACAAGTTGAAGAATTTACATGGGAAGCAGAAGAAGCAATTAAATTGAAGTATCCTCATCTCTTTCAGACCAATGAGAAAGATAAGAATGTTTAGTTGAGGTATTGACAAGTAAGTATAAGTCTATATGTATTATGTGATTAATAGTACCACGTAACTTAGGCTTGAACTTGTTTGGGCTGGATAACCATGTTAACATTCTAGGACAAATGTTCTTAAATGGGGGGGGGGGGGGGGGG